>NC_091833.1:118321649-118660816 GCF_037783145.1 Equus przewalskii | reverse complement strand
TGTTCTATGACCTGGCCTTGAATGGCAGCCAGAGCCAGCATCAGCGAGAGCTCGTGGCCGCTGCGGTCCCCTGGGCTGTGCGTGCTGCCTCTGGCCCCAAGCAGGCTGCACACGGCCTGGCGGTGGACACCGTGTCTAACCGGCTGAGATTGACCTGTTCGGGACTCCTCACCGCAGCTGAGCGATGTGATCTGAGCCCCAGACAGCAGTAATTGGATGTTATGAGATCGGAGGACCACTCTCCAAGGAGGGGGTAGCTCAGTGGCCGCTGGGCAGCAGGGGAGGGGGTTGCGGCTGGCAAGCAGGGTTGGGGCAGCTACTGTCTACTCGAGATAAGCCCCTCGTCCTCGGTCCCCTAATCCCCCGGCTGGGGTTGTGGACAGAGCCCGAGGCAAGATGGAATGAACGTGGCTGCTGTCCGGCAGCAGCCTGGCCCGGCTGCCCCGAGGGTGCCGTACAATTAGTTTTAAATATCAATTTCACGGCTGTTCATGGAGGAGAGAAGCAGGCAGGCAATGCCCACACAAACTGCGTTTCTTGCTGACTTAAACGTAGTAAGAAAAGGCAGAAGCCGTCAATGACATGTCCACCTGAGCCGATGCCAGCCCACCTCCCCTGGGCCTTCTAAGACCTGCCCTGTCCTGAGCCTGCCCCATCCTGGCCACAGTGCTGTGAGCCCTCCCTCCCCCTAGCCCTACTCGGACAACTGTGCCTCTGTACCTGGTCCCTGCCAGTCCCTCCCCACTCTCCTCAGGGGCGGCTGAGAAGCCCCGTCCTCCAGGAAGCCCAGAAGGAGAGCTCATCCTCAGACCACTGGCCTGGCTCTTCCCTGGGGCTTCAGGCCAGTGCTTTGGCCTCCTTCCAGAGACTGGAGGAGCCTGAGTCCCACCTGTCCCCCTGGGTCCCCCAGGCCCTGCCCCCCAGCTCCCTTCTGTACTTGAAGCAGCTCCGCCATCCAGGCCTCAATGCTGGGAAGGTGGAAGGGGTGAGGCCGCACCTGGGGGATGGTGGAATGGGTGGGGGACTGGCTGGGACCAATGCTGGGGGCAGGTAGAGGACAGAGGGGACACTGGGAGGGGGCCAGGCTCCACCCCAAGGACAAGTGTAGGAGAGCGAGGGCAGTGATGAGCATGGCACCAGAGGCCAGCTGGGTGATGGGGCAGGGAGGGCTCCCATGGGGGGCTCCAGGGAGGAGGGGGCTTTGACCCTGACTGGAGACGAGGGCAAAGCCAGCTTGGAGGAGAGGCAGAAAGGGCCACTCCAGGTGGGGTCAGGGGCCAGGGGTCAGGGGCCAGGGGCCAGGGAAAGCCTGGCGAGGTTTCCCAGGAGGCAGCCAGGTTGCACCCCAGGCCTGTGACCCCCCACAACCAGGCACCCAGCCCACTCTCCCCAGACCTGGAGCCGTCCTGGGGGCTGCAGAGGGGTGTGTCCTGGGCTGGACCTAGACGTGCTGAGCAGGGTCACAGCTGACCCCAGCCGCCACCTTCCAGGACGGGAGCGGTGAGGTCCCTGTAGGGGCGCGTGCAGTCAGGCGGCCAGGAGGTGTGTGCCCAGCGGGCTCTCCAGCAGCCGGCACCGGGGGCCATGTCCCTGCAGGGCTTGGCCAGCACCGCTTGGTCGGGGGCAGACTTGAGTTGGGCAGTGACTGCACCCACGGGGCTCCCAGGGGCCCCAGCACAAGCTCCCCACTATGCCGCCTCTGCCCCCCCGGGCAGGGTCCCACGGGGCTGGTGCTGAATGTCACCGGACGTGGTCGGCATGGGCGACCCGGTGTCCGCGGGCCTCTCACCCGGCACGCCACAGCGCAGGCAATTTATCTCCGTCTCCCCGCTCTTAAAACACTTTTATCAAAATTGGCGGTCACACCGCGCTGAACCGTGGTGGCCTCAATCTTAAACGCCGCGCTGCAGATTTTAATTTGGGGAAGATTAATGCGTTCGTGGTGTTGGCGGCACTGCGCCTGTTATCGGGCCTGACGGGTGTCAGTGGTCCCCACACGTGTCCCCATGTCCTGCCAGGCCGCACGTTGCGGGGAGGGGGCACATGGTGAAGCCGCCCCGGGCTGGGGTGACTCCCGCATGAGCCGCCCTGGGTGCAGCAGGGACGGTCTGGGCAGGACTCCTTGAGCCCTCAGACTTCTCACATCTTCAGGTCAGATTAGCAGACAAGACAGATAATAGATAATAAATTTGGAAAACATGTAGAATGTTCTGCTGACATGCACTAGGGAAAAAACAGTGCAGGGAAGGGGGCGGGGTGCTGGGTGGTGGGGGCAGGAGGGCTCCCCGGGGGCAGCATTTGAGTAAAGGCCTGAGGGAGTGAGGGGGGCGCTCCAGCGGGACCTCTCCAGCAGGGCCCCCCTCCACTCACCTCCAGGGGGTCCCAAACGATGGACACGTCCAGTCACCCTGCTTGACACCCTAAGGGGCTCCTGCCACCTCGGCACAGCCTTCGAGACCCCAGCAGTGCCTGCCTCGTCTCCCACATCCTGCACCCCCCAGCACTGACCTCTGCTGTCCCCCTTCCCGCCTTTTCTCCTCCTGTCCTCATCCCTGGTTCGTCACCTCGTGGGTCTCCTCCCCCAGGAAGCCCTCCCTGGTCGCTCAGGCAGCGTTAGGAGGGCCTGCAAGTACCAGATCTCTGAGCAGGAGCCCAGCTGTGCTCACCTAGGCGGGAGATCCCCCTCTGTCCCCTCTGGGCAGCCCCAGGGCCTTGTCCCAGGGCCCTGTCCCGAGTCCCAGGAGCTGTGCTCTCTCTTCTAAAGAACACAGCCCTGCCCGGCTCCTGAGAGCCCACTTCAGTGCTACAGATGTCCAAGGATGGGACCCTTCTGCCCTCACTGCCTCCCCACTCTCCCCACGCGCTGGACCCGGATGTCTGCCCTTCCACCTCAGCCAAGCGCCTCCAGTGCTCCTGTGCTCAGGCCACAAGTTGGGGCAATGTCCCACAGGACCCTCCCTCACCCTCAGTCCCAGCCCTCCATGGCCAGCGCCGCAGGTTGCACACTAAACAGCCCCCACCGGCAAGCTCTGCAGGCCCCCAGCTCTTCCTGAACTGCTGAAGGGTCTCCGCAGGGTCTCCCCACTGCTCCCAGAATGAGACCAGAGGGACCCTCGCAACAGCCAGCCTGGCACGTCCTCCCCGGCCTCCTGTCCCACTTGTCCGCTGCCCCTCACCGTCCTGCTCAGCACAGCAGCCTTTGGGAGCCCCTCGGCCACTGAGCGTCGACCCTCTGTGGGTCATCTTCTCCTGGCCCGGCCCCCCCACGCCCCCATCGCCCGCACAGCTCCCATCTCCGTGGACGTTACACGGGGCTCACAGGCAGCAACGGGGCCTCTGCTGCTCCCCACAGGAGCCCCAGCAGCCAGAACTCAAGGAATGTCACCGAACGAACAAATGAACGAACGACGGCTGGCAGGCAGCTCATCCCTGGAGCGGCAGGTTCCTTCTGTTCCTGTCCACTAATTTTTAATAATGAGGAAAAACACAACCATGTGGTCTGAGACCCAGTGGGGCCAACGCTGCAGAGCCAGTGAAGGCGGACTCGGCCAGGCAGAGCCGCCGCACAGAGCAGCCCAGCCTCGTTGGTCAGACCTTGTGCCATGATGACCACCAGTCCTGACCTGCACCCGCAACTCGCTCCTGCCCAGAGTGGCCGGCGAGGCCAGTGGGGACGGGCCAGGGCTGTGGGTGTGGTGCTCGGGGACCCTGTGTGGGGAAGGATGGCAGGTTCTCCCCAGGACGGGGTTGGTGACAGCACGGTGAGCCGATCCAGGACCAGGGCACGGTGGGCTAAAGGGCAAGGGGCAGGGGCAGCTCAGGGAGCCCAGAGTTCAGGCCAGTGTCGCCCACCTGCTCTGGGAGCCCCTCAAGGGTGGGCATAGACCCTCCAGTGAGTGTTTGGGTCAGAGGCATGCTCCATGATCCCGTCATTTGTCTCTCCCGGACGGTGCCATCCTCCACCTAGGTGGCTCCTGGCCTTCTTTCCAGCCCCTCTGGGGGCCAGGATCTCTGGGTCAGTCCTTCCTCCAAGGCCAGTGCTCCCCGAGCACCTACTGTGTGCTGACACTGCTCTGGGAGCCCCTCTCCTCGTCTAGCGGTGGGGGGACAATGGCACACTTACCAAGTGGATGGGGGGATGGAGGGGGATGGGAAGGCGGAGCGGGAGCGTGGAGGGATGGATGATGAGGGCATGGAGTGATGGGAGACAGATGGAGGGGTGGGGGGTGGATGGGGGGATGAATGGAGGGGTGGGGGGTGAAGATGCATGTACTCCCACGTTTCCTGAGCAGGCGCCTGGGGTCCATCCCTCCTTCCTGCCCAGTCAGGAGCCAAGTTTTCCTCCATGAACAGAAAGGGCAATCACAGCTGGTCTCTCCCTGGTCACATTATGGCCTGGCCTCAGGGAAGAGGTGACAGCGAGGTGGGGGTCTCCTGGCTGAGCTGGAAGGAAAACCTTCACCTCTGCTACAGCTGCCCCCTCCATAGCTTGGTGGGGAGGACAAGGAGCGGGACCCCAAGCCAAGCTGCCCCCAGGCCCCAGCTTGCTGCTCTGTAAACCAGACCGTGACCAAGTGGGTAGGATCCCCGGTCACCATCTACAGAAACCAGCTCCAGCTTCAGTGGTGGGCAGCGCTGGGCTCGGGGGGGCTGGAACCCCTGGCCCCTCCTCAGGGCCTCCTGGTCCTGCCAGCTGCACTGCCGTGGCTCTGTGGGTCCCGGGAGGGCGCATCTGACCGGCTGAGCTGAGGTGCCACCGGGTATAGCTGGGCCGGGGTCCCAGCTCCTGGAGCTGCCCTCACCCAGCACAGGAGGGGCGCTTTCCCCGGGACCCTGGGGCAACTGGGAGGGGACGACCTGTGCAGGCGTCTGTCGAAGGCTCTCTGGACCTGACGTTTGATGCCTGGCTCTGAAGTCTGGCACCTGGAATTCAGAGGGAGCCCCCACCCGCCAGGGCCACCAGGACGCCCATTCACAGTGTGGGAGTCGTTCATGGGCTTAATTTGGTGGAGAAGGCCCATTTGGGTTTTCCAAGATTATTCATGAAATCTGCACGTACAATTTGGGGACGTAATCACCCATCAGTAACTCATTAAACAGAGACTCTCCACTCCGTGGAAGCCCGGGGCTCAGCTCTCCCCGCGCGGCCAGGCCAGGGGCTGTGGGAGGGACGCCCCCACCCCGTGGAAGGCAAGGCCGCCTTCGGAGTGGGGAGCCGCCAAGTGTGGCAGAAATGAATTCGGCATCTTTCAGGGAACAAAATCATTGAGCTTACAGACTAAATTTAACAGCCTAATAGAAATATGCAGGTGAAGGTACAATTAATTTTAATTACTAGACTATACACTGTTGGTTGCACAGCCATGAGTAAAATTAAAATGACAATCACAATTAGAAAATTGCAACCTCATTGTGCAACAAATTAGTCACAAATTACAGGCGCGGCGCCCTGCTGCCCCTCCTCGCGGCTTTGCGCGGGTCCCGCTCCGCGACCTTTGTCTTCCCTGCCGGCCACCTCTTGCGAGCTTGTCCCTGGGGAGGTCGCCACCGCCTTGCCAGCAAGTCTGTCAGCAGGGGTGGCACCCAAAGCCTCCTCCGGAAGGTACCGGGGTGCCTGGGACCCCGCTGGATGTGAGCAGGTGAGCCAGGCAAAGACAGGGACCCCTTCTCAGGTCACCACGTCCAGGGAGTCCGACTTGGCCCCACCCATCACCCGGCCCGGTTGACCCCGCTCTCCTCCACGGCCAAGCCCACGGAAGGGCCGGGCTCCACAGATCTTGAACTTCCCTCCAGAAACGGGTTGCAGCTTCACCAAGGCGGCTGTCAGCTCTGCAGAGGAGGACAGGGATGCCCTCACTGTCCTTCCTGGGCTTGGGGACAGCACCCGCGGGTGATGGGCAGCCTCTTCTGTGCACCCTCCCTAGGTAAGCTGAGGCAGGCTCGCCTGTGTCCAGACCCCACTGTCCACTCAGTGCTTCCATCTGGGGTCTCTGGACGTCCCAAACTCAACGAGTCCAACTCTGAGCACAGGGTCTCCCTGCTTCCATCCTTTCTCCTCTGAGATGCCTGCCTCAGGCATGGACCCCAACTCTGTGGGTCCTCACTGCCCCCTAGTCCTCTGAAGGATCTAAGCTTGCCCTCCCCTCCCCTGTCTCACGCCCACCTCAGGCTGGACTCAGACACTTGCCCAAGTGAAGCCCTGACCTGGCTCCCCCCCTACTTAGGACCTTCCAGCAACTCCTGTGCCCCCAAGACGAGGTCACAGCCTCACCTCACCAGGGTCCTAGGGGTCTGGGTCTTGCCACTCCCCCACCCCCTTGATCCAGGGTCCCCTATTCTCTGCCCTCCAGCCAAGCTGGCCCTATCCAGTCCTGGTTTTCACAGCTCCCTCCTAGCACACCACTTTCATTCATGCTTTTCCCTCTGTGGAGATGCTGTTCCCTTTGCTCACAGCTGAGTGAACGCCACGGATCCTTCAGTTTCAGATGGGTCTCCACCTCAACAGGTGCCCCAGCTGTGTGTGGCCCTGGAGATACCTGCAGCTGCTGTCACATTCCTCCATGCGGCTCACTGACCCTGAGCCCCACGTGGGCCGTCTTCCGTCTCCTCGTGTCCCCACTGCCGAGGCCAAGACCCAGGTGGTGGCTGGTGCGGGGGTCAGACTGGAGGCAGGCTGGCACTGGGCACGTGGGAACCGATGAGGAGGCGTCAGGGCAGGCATGAAGCCAGGCCCCAGGCCGCGCGAACACCCGCGAGCAAGCACTGGGAATGTGCGGTGGCCGCTGCCCGGCAGCCGCAGTGAGGAGCAGAGAGGGGCCTCAGCTCAGGAGCAGAGGAATCCTGCTTTTCCCCAGAAAGCTCATGAACGTCCCTGCATCGGGGGCAAGGCCACCACCCCACTGAGGGTGAGTAGGAAGAGGGCGCCGTGCTGGGGATACAGCAGGCCCCCTGCCTCCCTCCTCCCCCTGTGGGTGACGCAAAGACCCCTGTGAGCCCGGAGCATCCTGCTGGCTCCTGTGGGTGGGGTGGCTGAAGCCTGATGGGTGGACCCAGATGGCAGCCTGGAGGGCATTGTGGCTGAGCAGTGCCCACCCTGCGTGGCAGGGGAGGCGGAGAGCCCAGAGGGCCGGGCAGAGGCTCCGGGGAGTCATGCTGACCCGCCCACTGCCCCACCTGCAGCCCACTCCGCTACAGAGGCCTCTGGTCCTGCTGCTCCGGGTGCACCTCCCCTCCACGAGGTGCGGTCCCCTGCCCGTCACTGATGCTTGACGCCAGCCCCACCTCCGACCCCACCCCAGCCAGGGTTTTGGCCCCGTTGGGGACAGGCGCGCAGGGGTGGGCTAACTTCTGCCCGATCACGTGGCTTCTTCCACCAGACCTGGGGCTGGCGCAGCGCCATCCGCTCCCGCCATGTCACAGATGTGCTCGCGGTCCCAGGTGGCACACAGAGGAGGAGAGATGCAGACTGCAGACAGATCTCCCAGATCCCGAAAGGGCGGTGTCCACCCCTCAACAGCGAGCTGCCAGCACCTTCCGGGTGCCAGTGAGTGCCAGGGTGCTGGCACGTGGGTTCACACCCTCCCAAACCCGGGCTCCAGCGATGCCAGTTCCCCGCCAGGACCCACGGTGGGTGGTTCCTCACATGAGGACAGCATCTGCTGGGCGGCCCAGAAACGCCCTGGAGAGGGGGCTTCCCAGGGCTGCAAGTTCCTGCCAACCTCGGGCACAGTGACAGCCCACGATGTGGTGGCCCAGGGGCTGCTGGGTCTCACACTGCTGGTCCATCTGGTCAGTGGGTCATGGCAATGGCCCAGGGAGGCGGGTGCAGGGTCCTCTGATCCTCAGACAATGTGGCCTCCCGGTCTGAAGCTTTCTTCAGGGGCACCTTCTCCCTTGTTAGTGTTTCCTGCACCTGTCAGAGTCATTTGCGTCACCTTTGTCCACGGCCCGTCCTCCCTGGTAGCCCACACTCTCCATGGGGGACCCCTCAGTCCTGTTCCTGATGGACCCGGCAGGGCCGGCCTGTGGCGAGTGCTGGTATGGACGTTATCAGCGTAGTGGGTTGTACGTCTGCTCCACGGACACGGCGTCTCGCCGTTACTTAGGTCTTTAATTCCCTCGGCAACGTTCTGTGTTCTCCAGCGTAAAGTGCTGGCACATCTTTTGTCAGGCTTATCCCTATGCATTTCTTTTTCTCTTTATTTTTCTTTTTTTTGAGGAAGATTAGCCCTGAGCTAACATGTGTCACCAATCCTCCTCTTTTTGCTGAGGAAGACTAGGCCTGAGCTCACATCTGTGCCCATCTTCCTCTACTTCATATGTGGGACATATGACAAGCGGTGCCATGTCTGCACCTGGGATCCAAACCAGCGAACCCCAGGCTGCCGAATCGGAAAACGCAAACTTAACTGCTGTGCCACCGGGCTGGCCCCTGTATTTCATACTTCTTGATGGCACTGTAAACGCTGTTTAAAATTTTTAAAACAGAAATACAATTGATCTCGTATAGCGATCTTGTAACCTTGCTAAACTCACATAAGTATTAGTCCCACTAGCCTCTCGTGGACGCCGTAGGGCTATCAGTGTAGACGATGGTGCCGTGTGGGAATAAAGTATTCCTGCTGCCCGTCCAGGCTGGGTGGTTCTCGCCTGACTGCGCTGGCGGGAAGGCCCGGGGCGAGTTGACGAGAGGGGCTGGGGCGGCCCCTGCCCGGTTCCTGACCTGGGAGGGTCCAGTCTATCGCCTGAGCGTGAGGTCAGCTGTGGGCTTTCAGAGATGTCCTTTATCAGGTTGAAGAAGTTCCTTTCTACTCCTATTTCACTGAGGGTTTTTGTCTGAATTTGATCAAGGGGTTTTTCTGCATCAATTTAGTCATAAGGTTTTTCATTCTTAGTCTGTTAATATGGTGAACTACGTTTTTGATTTTTGAAAGTTAAACCAACCTTGCATTCCTTAGATATGGTCCACGTGATCACGAGCCTTTTATAATACTGTTGGATTCTATTTGCTAGGTTTTGAGAACTTTTGCACGTGTGTTCGTGATGCGTGCTGGTCTGTGGTTTCACTGCCCCGTTGAGGGGCAGGGCGCTGTCTGTCTCACTGAGAAAGTTGGAAGGTATATCCTTCTCTTCAGTTTTCTGGAGTTTCCATAGAATTGGTATTCTTTCTTTCTTAAACCTATTTGGGCCTGGAGTTTTCTTTCTGAGAAGGTTTTAACTGCAAATTCAGCCTTTAATAGCCACGGGACTATGCAGAGTTTCTATTTCTTTTAGAATGGTCTTTGATAGTTTGTGTTTTTTTGAGAAATTTGTCTGTTTCATCTAAGTTATCCAATTCATTGGCATAAAACGTACACAGTATTCCCTTCTTATCCTTTAGATACTCGTGTGATCTGTGAGGCTCGTCCCTGGAAGGGTCGTCTGCGTCTCCTCTCTCATTCCTTGTTGGTCTGGCTCCTGCATCTGTTGATCTTCTCAGAGAACCAGGTTTCAGTTCCACTGACTTTCTCCACTGTTTTCCTTCACTGATTCCACTCCGAGGTTTAATATTTCCTTTCCTCTGTTTACCTGGAGTTCCATTTGCTCTTTTCCCCTCTGGTTTCTCAGGATGGAAGCTGAGGTTGTTGTTTTGGGGTCTTTGTTTTCTCTAATTTCTCTAGATTTCCCTCGGTGCCGCACTGCTCTAGCTGCTTCTCACAATTTTTGGTATGTTGTGTTTTCATTTTCGTTCAGTTCTCAACACTCTCCCATTCCCTTTTGGGTTTCTTCTTTGACCCAGGAGTTGTTTGAAGGCATGTTATTTAGTTTCCAAATATTTAGGAATTTTCAGATATCTCTCTGTTCTTGATTTCTGGCATAATTCCAGTGCAGTCAGATAACACACTTTGTGTGACTCGGATACTTTAAAATTTATGGAGACTCGTTTTATGGCCCAGAAGGCAGACTTCCTTGATACGTGTTCCTCGTGCGCCTGGAAGGAATAGAAACCTGCTGGCCAGGTGGAGTGTCCCACGCGCCCCTTGGGCCGAGTCCATGGATGGTGCTCCATGTCCTGAGGTCTTGCTGACGTCCTCTCCACTCGACCTGTCAGGACTGAGAGAGGTTGAAATCTCCGACTACAGCTGCCCACTGGTCTGTTTCCTTGTGTTTCCCTCAGTTTTTCTTCACGCATTTTGAGGCTGTGTTACTATCGTGTAAACGTTTAGAATGATGTCCCTGGCAGACGGTCCTCTGTAACTCTGGATGGACTCTCCTCGTCCTTGGTGCCGCTCTGGCTCTGAGGTCTGCCTTGTCTGATGCTCACACGGCCGCCTGCTGCCTCCTGGCCTGCGCACAGCTGACCCTTCACCTTCAGCCTCTTCGTGTCTCATGTTCACAGTGCCTTTCCTGTGGGCAGCACCTTGTCGGGTCCCAGGTTTTCACCCCGTCAGACAGCCCCTGCCTTCTCCTTGGGTGTCTGGACAGCTCACGCTGACTGTGACAGGACTCGCTCCCACATAAGCCTCGCATCTTCCCTGTTTCTCACCTGCCTTCTGTCCTCCGTCCTCGTTCCTTTTCCTGCCTCCTTTGGTTACTTCGTGACTTTCCTGTGCCTCCCGTGTGGGTATTAGCGCTGCTTCTTCGGCCGCTGCTCCAGGGCTGCCCCTGGGTCTGCAGCCCGACCTGACTTTACCTCCATCCACCTTCAAGGGCTGTGGCTCGACTCGCGGGGCGTCGGGACCTTCCCCAGTGTCCCTTCCCGGTCTTGTGCCGTCGATGACGCACTGTCCTTCTGCACGTGTCGTAAACGTCACCGCTCATTGCTGTCTTCACTGTGTTGCTTGAGGCAGTCACCGCGATGCCTCCTGGGGCGCTCGATTCCCGTGTGGACTTGGGTCTGTGGCGGCATCATTCTCCTCCCGCTTGAAGAACGTCCTCCGACATTTCTGCAGTGCGGGCGAGAACTCCTCCAGCTCTTTCTAAGGTCTGAGGCGGTCCTCATCCTGCCTGTTTTTGAGAGACGTGTTCACCGTGTGAAGGCGTCTGGGTGGGCTGTGGGTCTCTGTACAGGTGCCGCTCTGCCGGCTCCGGCTCTCACTGTTTCCGTCCCGCTCTGTGTCCGTGCACACGGCGTGCTCCCTCCTCTGCCAGCTGCGTAGACGGTCCCTCTGTCACTAGTTTTCATGAATTGGGCTCAGAGTTTGTTGAGCTTCTTGGACCTGTGGGTTTATAATTTTCATCAAATTTTGGAACGTTTTCGTCATTATTTCCTGAGATACTTTCCCGCCCTCCCCTGCCCCTTGGAGAACTCCAGTGACACATTTGCCACACGTCGCCCTGTCATCCCCTGGTGCCCTGTGCTTCCCCTGCATCCCCGGTCCCCCATGGCCTGGAAACTTCTGCAGGCAGCAAACCGGGGCAACCACAGGCCCCTCATTCTGCTCTGTCTCCAGTGTCGCTGGCCGTCCTGCCTGCTGTCCAGCGTCCTCTGAGCCGTGGCTCGTGTCTCATCTAGATGTTCCATCGTCTCGGATGGGAGGGTAAACACGGATCTTCTCCATCTTGGCCATGAATGGAGCTCCCTCGTTCTTTCTAAATCCACTCAACCAGGTTTCCCTCCCCTCACTCCACTGACATTGCTCTCGTTAAGACCACCAGGCGCGTCCATGTGTGATAACTGAGTGGTCCTCATCTTACCCCCCAGCATCCCTCCCTCCTCCAGGTGATACTTTCCTCGTGTGGCTTCCCGATGACTTGCCCTGGGTTGCCTCCCACCTCCCCATGGTTTCTTCTCCACGCCCCCTGCTGCTTCTCCCCATCTCCTGACCCCTGACCGTGACGTGCCTGGACCAGGCTGGACCCTCCGCTCTCCTCCATGGTGCCCGGTGATCTCGCTGGGTCATGTGCCTTGAACCCCATCTGCATACAGTGACGCCCACGTGTCCATCTCAGCCCAGAGCTCTCGCCCGACTTCACATTCATGAACCTGGCCGCTGCTCAGCGCCCCCACCTGGGCGCCCGAGGGACTCGGCCTCAGCACATCCCGCACCCGCTCTGCCGCCCCCTCGGCCGAGGGCGGCTCCTCTTCCAGCTGCTCAGGTCTGACGTCGTCTCCGTCCCTGGGGCGCCAGGCCCCAGGGGCAGGGCCCTCCTCTCGGCTTCCCTGCGGCCCCTCCACTCCCAGCGCAGCGCCCACACACAGCAGGTGCTGGTGACCATGTGCGGGCAGCCGACTGAGAGGTGACGTGAAGGGAGAGCTGAGGCCCAGGGTTGGCCCGCGTCAGCCCAGCCCCTCCGGGTCCGCCCCGGGCAGGGGGCCCACCCAGAATTCGGGTTTGCTGTGAAAGCCGCAAACCAGACTGGGTTTAATAGCCAAGTGTGACCAGAAACTTACGGAATCTGCTCAAGAGTCACTGAGGGACGAAGCAGGGAGATTTGACGGAAGTGACCAGAGAAGAACAGAGTGGCCTCACGCCCCCTGCCTGGGCTGGGCCACTCCACAGCACAGCTACTCCGCTGCGCTGGCTTTGAGGCTTGCTGCCGCGGTGTGGCCACTGAGGCCTCATGTCGCTGCCCATGAACCCAGCCCTCAGCCATGGACCCCTGGCACCTGCCCGGCCTGAGCTCTGGGCAGCCCCCAAGGGGGAGGCTCCTGGGACCGGCAGCACACTGGGCATGCGGCCCCGGCTCCCCACTCTCCGTGGTCTCGGCCAGGGCTGGCGGTCAGCTCTGGGCCATACAGTGAGAAGGCGAGGCCCCGACAGTGGAGGCTGACGGATGGGGCCGTGGGGACCTCAGTGGTGGCGTTCTGGGTGCCGGTCGGATGCTGTGCTCCAGGGCACACGGGGTCCTCAGGCACCAGCGTTGGTGGGTGCTGGCCTCCCGGGCACCCGCGGCTGCGCTGAGACACGAGCCAGGCAGCCACCGGGCAGAGGGCTGGGCGGCGTCCTCAGGAGGCTTGGATGACGTGAGGAAAGTGCTTTCTCTCCAAAGGTTAAATGAAAAATGGGCTGCAGGCCTGCGCGCGCTCCATCTCCATTTTGTCAGAGCTCATTCGCAGACACGCACGAGGAAACACGCAGGAAGTAGCCTTCAGCACGCGTGTCAGAGCGTCCACACTTCCATCACCAGCATCCGCCTCCCCGCTCTGGGGGCAGCTTCCTGGGAGCGGGGTGGGGGCGCCTGTCCAGACTGCACCTCCCTCCTCCCACAGCTTCACCCCCTGGGGACAGCCCCCCCCAGGCACGGTGGGCATGAGGATGTGCCGGAGAGTGGAGGCTACCCTGGGGGACCCCGACCCCTGTTCCCAGTGGAGGGCCTCCGCCCCAGAGGGTGTGGCCTGCGTGTGGGAGGAGGAGCCAGGGGACAGGAGACACTGGTCCCAGGGCCACAGCAATCCGTTCATGGAGGGTCTCGGAATCCCCTTCTGTGGGTCCACGGCAGGGTCCCCTGTCCCCTGCCCCCACCTTGGGTACTTTCAGAAAGCAGCAGGGCGTGGGGATTCCTGGGGGAGACTGGGACCCCAAGCCAGGCACGAGTGTGATCTCCACTGGGTCCCCTCGCCTGGGGATGGGAGCCAGGGTCCCTGCTCTGCTTACCTGAGGAGGTGGGCGAGGGGTCAGGCTGAGCACACCCTGACTCCTGACACCCAGAGCTGCCAGTGGAGCCCATGGGGGGGAGGGGGGGTATGGCACACCCCTGGAGGGGTGGGGCTGTGTTTGCGGGATGGTGGTGGGGGCTCCTCAGGACAGGAAGGGGCCTGGGCCCACCGTGGTGGGTGGGGCGAGAGCTCCCTCTCTGCACACCAACACAAACCAACACAAGCCCCCTACTCTGATCACGCTGACCCTGGGGTCCAAGCCCTAGATCTGGAGGGCTTCTTCACAGCTGGAGACAAGGACCTGCAGCACCCCAGTCCAAGTAGGCAGCTTTCCCAGAAATGCCAGAGCCCAGGGAGGGATCCCCAACAAGGAGGTCATCGCAGGGTCCTGCTCTGGCAGGTTGTGGCCTCAGGGCTCTCAGTTTCCTGGGTCCGTGAAATGGGCCCATCGCACAAATGCTGGCTGTGGGCCGACTGCGAGGCCCTACAGGCGGGGGCCCTGACCACTAAGCCAAAGCCGCTCCTGTTTGTGTCTGTGGGTGAGAGGGCAGCTCCCTCCAGCCTGCCTGCAGCGGGGGCCCCAAGGACCCCAGCGGCTCCTGCTCAGGCTCAGACAAGGGGGGGCACTGTGGCAGGTGCCCGGGCCGCCTCATGAAACTCTCCCCGCCTGCCGCCCAGGAGCGCCGGCCCCCATGCCGGCACACACACGACTATTTAATTTTGCTCTGGCAAGGAATAATAGAGTCCTGTGTATCTATTACAGATACGGGGAGATTGGGCCACCACGGGCTGCGCGGCGCATTCAGAGCCACACAAAGCTGGCTGCGCCGGCTGGGCCTGCCATTACCCATTCACGGGTGTAATAAATGAGCCGGCGCAGCCTGCCATACACCACCCGGCCCAGATAACGGCTGAAAGGAGAAAATTAAATTTTGCTTTTGTTGAAACATTATGATTTATGTATTTGTAATATAGGCTGTGGTGGGCAATTGGGGGAAGAAAAAGATTGCTGAGTATCCTTCAGGGTTACTGATGGCCCCGCCGGCCACTCACAGAGCCGAGGCCGGCCCACGGCTCTTTGTGGGCAGGAATAATGAGAAACCGCAGGTCCCATTAACCTGCCCCTCTGAGAGGGGAGGAGGCTGGGTGGACCCGGGAGGCCGGGCGTGGGACCCTCCTCCCCAGAGTGGGCAGCACGGCGTCCTGCTGCTCGGACCCGGGACAGGGCATTCTGGTCACCCCGTACCCTATCTGGACCTATCAAAATAATTGACTTCTCCTGCCGGGCCCTGGAGAGGCAGACACGTGCGCGCATCCCCGTAATTTATATTCTCGCGGGCCTGTCCCTTAATGCAGCAATCAGAACGGCTTATCGTGTCGGAGGAGGTGATGAACTTACTTACTCGCCGCACACGGCTTCCCGGCGAGGGTCTGTGCGGCGCGCCTCCCCGCCGCGGCCGGCGGCTGGCCCGGGGAGCGGGCTGTGGGCTCCCCGACAAGGGCCGGGGAGCCGAGGGCCCTCCCCTCAGTGGACAGGGCAGCCTGTGGCCCTGTGTGGCCGGAGCGAGCCGCGGTCCGGCCATCGGAGGCTGCGTCCCCAGTGCGCGGGGAGGGCCGAGGGCTGGCGCTTCGCCAGACGCGGAGGGATCCCGGCACAACCTCCCACGCAGAACGGCCGCCCAGCCCCCCAGCCAAGCACTGCCAGGCGCTGGCCGCTGGGACCCACCCTCATTGCTCCTTCAGAGCCCCTGACGGTCCCGGGGGCTCGTGCACAAGATCCACCTTAATGCCCTGAACAGGAGCATCCCCCACAGACGGGAAACTGAGGCTCAGTGGGGCTGAGTGGCCTGTGGACGCCAGGGTGAGCGGCCACAGCGAATGGGGGCCTGCTGTCCACCTGCCACATGGAGCCCTGCTCCTCCAGAGGCTCGACGGTGGGGAGAAGGCCTCCTGTGACCCCAGCAGTCTCAAAGGGGCATCCTCTCCTCCTCCATTAGGGGTCTCAGCCTCCTGCATGTGAACACAGGGAGGTTCAGCCATGGTACCATGGGAGGGGTCTC
The DNA here is from genome assembly GCF_037783145.1 of Equus przewalskii. Taxonomy (NCBI): domain Eukaryota; kingdom Metazoa; phylum Chordata; class Mammalia; order Perissodactyla; family Equidae; genus Equus; species Equus przewalskii. The sequence goes on along the minus strand of NC_091833.1, from coordinate 118,645,177 downwards.
CCACCAGTCTCTTCTGCCCCTTCCTGCTATCCATCCAACTGCTGTCTGCTCCCAGGACCCTACACAACCCTACCTGAACTCCCTTCCTCCACTCCTCTGCTCCTCTTCAGGGCCCATCTCAGTCCCCAGTGACCCAGGGAGCAAGGCTAGCGTCACAGCCTTGGCCCTTCCCTGACCACTCACAACCCTGGTCCTCCCTCAGAAAGGCCTCTTGAGTCACCCCAAAGGGCAGAGAAAACCTGCTCCTTGCTGAGAACATTTGAGCTGCTGGATCAAACCTTGTCTGAAGCAGGTATCCTTGGTCCACTTCACTGTTTGATCCAGAGTTCCCCTTGCTCCTTTCTGAGTTGAGGTCCCTGTCGCTTACACCATGGGAGCCCTGGCAGTGCCCTCTGCCTCTCTCTAGGACCTGCTCTGGAAGCAGGAATGTGATTGGCCCAGTCTAGTCAGGTGCCATGCCTGGCATGGTAATGGTGGCCTGGCTGGGCCTGTGGGGGTCCCGGCTTGTGGGGTGGGAGGCAGGGTTCCATGATGCCTCCTAAGGGGAATTTGGGCCAAGAGGATGAAGGCAACTGAGGAGATAGTTGAACATCCCCATCGGAGCCGAGATCTGAACTCATGCCTCCCCTCTCCTCTCACTTCCATGACATGACCCGGCCCCTGGAACCCACTAGCCACGCAGGGCATGCCAGGCCCCGCAGGCCCCAGCGGAGGCAGCGGCCAATGTGATTTGCTTTGGGACAGACTTGTTCCTTACTGTAACGGCCACTAGTGGCCGCGGTTCTGTGGGGGCCATGTGCCCCGGGCATCTGACTGGGCTGGGCCCTTCCCCAGGCACAGGCCTTCTCCTACCAGCCCCGCGAGTAAGAGCTTTACTGCACGTAACCGTGGCCTGGGGCCCGGAGCGGTAATTTTATTAAGAGATTTATTTTGTGTCAAACGCTGCTTCCTCCGGTGTGGCAGCACTGTCCCTTCCTGCAGCCACCGTGCTCCCTGCAAGAAGACCCTCGGTCTGCTCCTCACAGGAGCCCCACCCCTGCCTTCTCGCTGATCCCGCCCCAGGCTCGGTGCCCCCCCGCCCACCTCCCCCTGCAGGCTGCCACCCAGGCTTGCTCCCCTGATGCCCTTCTGTGGCAGGCCCGAAGGTGGTCCCCACGGAGCCTTGCGGGTGGGACTCCTGCACCGGGGGCTGCCCAGGACACCATGGTGGGGAGCACCACCAGTGCTGGTCTTCCCAGGCTGGCTGGCCAGTCGGCCCGCTGCCCTGCCCTGGATAGTGCCTGTTCAAGCGAAGGGTCCTTCCTCCTTCAAGGATAGAGGCCTGGCCCACCCAGGAGGGCTGGAGCCCGAAAGATGGAAGCAGGGCTGGTGCCCGGGGGTCACAGGGAGACCCCGCTTCCCTCTGCTTTGGTGGCCAATCACCTCAGTGTAGGGGGAGAAAGCCAAGGGTTGTGGCCCAGAATGTGGCTTCTGCTCAGGAGACCATGGCCCTGAGGTCTGAGGACAAGACTGTGGGTGACAGTGCCGCCCTGGCAAATGGTAACAATGCCCATTCGGAGCAGTGCCGTCCCTGTGCGGGGTCCTGCCAGCCCCCAGTGCTCCTCCTCAGAGCTCCCCGAGGGGGCAGCAGAGGGAGCCAAGGGCCCCCACACACCAGGCCTCTTCTGCTCATGGGCTCCCCGGGGCTTTGCACAACATCCTGGCTCTTCCTCAGGCCGTATGCCCACCTCGTCCGACCACAGCCTGTCTGGGCCCACATCCCCAGGGAGACGCCCCTCCTCACGGCACAGCGCATGGTGTCCCCCGGAGGCCACAGCCCCCAAGGCCGGCTGAGGGTGGAAGGGGGGTCTCTGGGGAAGAGGTGTGGCTGGAGTCCTGCTGACAGAGACACCTCTGACCCCCTTCCTGGAGGCTGGTCCATGGCAGACCCAGCTCTGGGCCCAGGGAAGGAGGTGACAGTGGTCGACGCCTCCCCGGGACAGGGGTTGGGGCCCCACGTCCTCTGCTGCTCAGCGCAGTAGCCTCTGGACCCCCAGCTCTGGGTTCACCCAGTTCAGGTATTCACCATCTGGAAGGGACACCAGGGGCCCTGTAGGGGCCCAACACCCAGTGATTGCCAGGTGGGGTCCTGGGGCCACAGGGCCAAGGTGGATGAGGGCCATAGGGAGCCGTGAACGAGGAGATGCTTGAGGAGTGCTGGCTCATGCTCGGAACTCAGTGTCCATGCCTGTGAGTGGTGCAGTCCCCCTGCAGAGCCCGGTACAGACCAAGGAGGTGACAGCGAGAAGGCCGGCCCTGGACGTGTCCTCCCAGCCTGACTCCATAAATCTCTGCCTCAAAGTCAGAGGCCTCCCCACGGCCGGTTGGCTCTGCCTCCACCACCCTCGATCATCCCTTCAGGAAGCATGCACACAGTGCACCCGGCGTGAGCGGCCACCTTCAGAGCGTGCGGGCCGGGTCCTGGGTCCTTGGAAGGCACCTGTTGGCAAGAAGGGCCACTGTGGGGGCAGGGCGCTCCCCCAGGAGCCTCCATCTTGCAGAGGTCTGGGAGAGCCCGGGGGTCCTGGGCTGCGTTCTTCCAGCTGGGTGGGAAGGGCGTGTGTGTATGCATGTGTGTGCGCACTCGTGTGTGCATGTGTGTGGTTTGTGTGCGTGTGCATGGTGTGCGCCTGGGTGGGTGTTGATGGTGCTGAGGCCTGGCTGGCCCAGGCCAGGGAGCTCCCCCCTGTGCAGGCCTGCTCCCCGCCACCCTCCCTGCACCTGTCAGCGGTAGCTTGGGCTTTTCCAGAAGGTGCACATGGCAGGTTTGTGAGAGACCCTGGGAAAGTTGCCTCGGACCCTCCTGCCTCAGTTCCTGGTTCCCTTGGGGGCTGAACTGCCCAGGGACCCAAACCGTGGCTACTTCCTCTTACGTGGCGTCATGAGCAGACCGCCCTGGATGAGAAGGCTTGGCTGATCATGAAGTCTGGGTCCAGGACCCTGGCTGCACCCCCTGCCCCAAACCCCACCCTGGCATCAGGGTTGCACGAGGTCGGGAGCGTGCTTGGTTCTCCCGCTGCCTGAGTTCTCAGTGCGCAGAGCCCAGGGGACCCCGACTGCCAGGAATTTGCATCAGGAAATATCCAGTGAGTGGGGCCTGCACCCCATTAGCGTCCCGTGGGATTCAGCCGAGTGGCCACTTGAGGCCATGTGTGGGAGGCAGGGGTGCGGGTGGATAGCTGGCCTGGAGCCCCCAGGTCCCACCCTGTGGGGGCCTGGCTCCTCAGCCTTCCCAGGGTTGCCCGGGACCCGGCTGGGCCCCTCTGCCTCGACCCAGTGAAAGGGGCTTCTACCCTGGTCCCACGGCAGGCTTCCTCCTGGAGGCCAGGCGAGCAGAGCTAATGGGGGCGGGGCAGCTCCTCCCCTCTGCTCGCCCCAGGTTCAAGGGGAGACAACTCTCCGAGGCCCTCCTGTGGCCCACCCAGCCCTCCCCACCTCCCCCAGCCATGGTGAGGTCATCACGGCCAGTAGGTACCACATGGGGCCCCCAGGGTCTCTTGGCCCAGCACCCAGCCCAGGGGCACTTGGCACATGGGTGCTGAATGAATGAATGGATGAATGGATGGATGGATGGATGGATGAGTGAATGGCTGGATGGATGAGTGAATGAGTGAATGAATGGATGGATGAGAGGCCAGGCCTTCAGCATGGAGGTGGGTGTGGGCACCAGTTTATTCTGTCTGTTGAGGGCAACCACGTTATGTTTAGGTGTGAGGTCTGTGGCCCACTCCCCAGTGCCCTTGGGAGTGACTTTCTGGCCTTGTCCTCTGCCTCCTCCAGGACCGAGGATGGCACTGGGCCCCTAGTGGAAGCTCAGTGGCAGTGAAGAGCGCCAGCCAGGAGGCTCGTTCCCACTCTGCTGCTCTCTGCAGGGCGGGGGCAGGAAGAGTGAGCTTGGAGAGCAGGTCAGAGCTGCGGGGAGTGGCGGCCAGCGTCCCACACAGCTGCAGAGAGCCCCTGTGCCCCGGCCGCCCAGCCAGTGGCCAACAGGCCAGCTTCAACAGTGCCTTGTGACCACCAGCTTTCTTTCTGCAGTCCCACAAGGCCATCTCAGGGTCCCCGACTGTGTGGTGTGTGGGGAGCGGGGAGGGGCCCCAGGTGTGACTGGCCTGTCACCTGGGCCCTGCCCTCCAGGGACTGAGGGCTGGTAGGAGGGGGCAGATGTGCGGCCACTGGGTAGCCCAGGGCAGGCCAGTTCTGCAGGTGGGACGCCAGCATGGCTCCTGGTGGGGGTCCTCCCTCCCCTCAGGCCCCTCCGGAGCCCCGCACTCCAAGTTCATCTGCTCAGTGCTGGCTGAGGCAAAGCCCGTGGATTTGAGGTCCTGTTTCATCACCGGGGAGAAGAGACACATGAATAACAAGCCTGATAAGACCGAGATGTTGAGTGTTTCTAAGAAGGAGGCAGGAGTGATGGAAGTTTTTTGGGTTCCAGGTTGCTGCGGGCAGGGGCGGGGTGAGCGCGTGTCTGGCAGCCTGACGGAGCGGGCCTGAGGGAGCCGGGCACAGACGCGCGTCCCTCTGAAGAGCGTGAAATTTATACGGAGCAGCTCTCTCCTCTAGATCACTTGGGACTCCTCCTGCGTTTCAAGGTCACTCTGTGTGAGGAGAGGTGTTAGGAGCCAGACTGGGGCGCACGGACAGTGGTCCCGCGGCACCAGGGTCTCAGGGCCGCTGCCCAGTCAGAGCAGAGAGGGTGTGTGATACCAGAGACGTGGCAGCTGCTGCTGCTCCGCGGAGCAGGACAGAGGGGCCCCGGCTGCTGCAGGTCTCCTGCTCCCTGAACCCATTTTCATACCACTGATGGGGTGCGAGTGACATCAAGTCCACCTGCCTTGCCGTCTTCCAATGGCAGGCATGGGACAGCACCCAGCGTGTGGCAGGAGGGCCACCATCACCCACCCAGCCAGCTCCAGCCTGAGCGCCCAGCTGGGGGCCCCTCTGCAGCTTCCAGGCAGAGCCCCCCTTGCCCAGTCTGCCTGGCCAGCTGAGTGCCTCACCACAGCTGCCTTCCACCTCTGCCCACCACAGCGCACACCCCCCCGGGCTGACTGGTGTTGACATGTTCAGTCACCAGCTTTGTGTTGAGTAATTACACAAGCCTGGCCCTGGGGGCTGCTGGTCCTCCCCCAGACATCCCTGGTGATGAGGCCCCTGCAGAAAGGCCAGCCTGAACTGCAGCGAGGCCCAGCGACTCCTCCAGGCTTCTTCCTCCGAGGGGAGCTGCAGCCTCTGTGGGTCCAGAAGCAGCCCAGAGGGGCAGTTGAGTGACACTCCTGGCTTCTGAGGGCAGGAAGGGTCTGGAGTAACGTCAAGGGCACGAACACTTTGCATGTTGTCCTGCTTTTCTGTAGATTATAGGACATATGGGCTTTGGGGTCAAGCCTGGCCTGGAAGGGCAGAAGACACCAGAAGGGCAGTGAGTGGGAAGAAGGAAGGGGGCCCCACTCACTGCCCCAGCTCATGGCCTGCCTGTGACACCACTTCTGAGCTGAGAGGTCGAGGGTACAGTCCAGGATGTGGCAGAAGAAAGGACGGGAGCAGGCCTCTAGCAGCCAGAGGGACAGAGTGCTGCCCCACCCCACTGCAACTGTGGGCATCGCCCCTCCACGCTCACTTGCTTGTTCCCTCTATTCACTCTGGATTTCAATCCTCTTTGAGGGCGGGAACAGTGTCCTGTCCCTCATACCATTCCCTGGAATGGAGGACAGAGAAGACATGTGCGATGGATGAAAGAAAGTGAGGATGGATGGAAGGAAGGAAGGGTGAATGGATGGATGGATAGATGGATGGATGGAAAGAAGGAAGGAAGAGTAGGTGAATGGATGGCTAGGGGATGAATGGATGGATGGTGGATAAGGGGATAAATAAATGGATGGATGGTTGAAAGGAAGGAAGGTTGGATGGATGGATGGATGGAAAGATGGATGGATGGTTAGATGGGTGAATGAATAGATGATGAGGGGATGGACAGATGGATGGATGGATGGATAGATGGATGGATGGATGAATGGACAGATGGATAGATGGTGAGCGAGGGTATGGATAGACGGATGGATGGATAGAAAGATGGATGGATGGGTAGATGAATGAATGAATGGATGATGAGGGGATGGACAGATGGATGGATGGATAGATGGATGGATGAGAGGATGGATGATGGATGGATGGATGAATGGACAGATGGATGGATGGTGGGCGAGGGAATGGATAGAGGGATGGATGGATGGATGGATGGACGGCCCACAGGTGACTGTGTGGATGCACTTGAGTAAGTGAGCACGGCTGCACACAAACACACAACCACACTGATTGCTCTGTAAGTTTATGACTGGGCCTCAAGGAGGTACTTAGCACTGCCTAGCAAACCTACTCCATTTATCTTTCTCACTCACAAACTCTCACATTCTGGGACACTTTCCTCCCATTCTCTTCACTCCTTAAACTGCCAACACTCCCTCTTACTCCTCAATCTCGGTTGCAGTCCTTACTTCTTCATTCACTGAGAAACTAGGATAACCTAAAAGAGACCTTTGCCGTCTTTTCATCCCCACCTCTACAACCACCTGTACACATGGATGTAGGTGACCTACCTGAATTCTTATGGAAGGCCGGCACAAGCTCTTGGGCACCGGTCTCTCACACAATGGGTCAACTGATTGATGGGAAAAATAAATGCATGAATAGGTTGATGGATTGATGGATGGCTGGTGGATAGATGTATAGATATATGGAGATGGATGGGGCTTGGTGGTGGATGGGTGGATGGATGGGTGCATGAAAGAGTTGATGGAGTTGTGAATGAATGGACGGATAAATTTGTGCTTGAATGGATGAATGGAGGAGGGATGGATGGATGGATGTGCGAGTGCGTGGTGGATAAAGGAAGGAGGACAGCAAATGGGTGGGTGAGTAGGTGGAAGGATAGGTAACCTCTGTATGGACCCAGCTGGGGTGGCCCCTGCCCGCCACACCTATGATTTGGCTCCCATGACTTGTGTCAGGGCCTCCTCCATTCCCACCCCACTGCTGGACAGCCTCCTGACCCACCAGGGGGAGGCCCCTAGAAGGGAGTGCAGGTCACTGGCTCTCATGAGCTTCAGTCATGGGCTGAGCGCATGCTGGAGGAGAAGGGCATGAAGACGTGTGTGTGCATGTGCGCATTCGTGTGGTGCCCTGAAGGGCAGGGCCAGACTGGGAAGGTGGGGACACAGTCCCAGTTCACACCTCCAGGACACTCTGCTGGCTTTGCGGGCACATTCCTGTGATGGTCATTCCCCCCACCTTGTGCCCACACTCTCCTGCCATGGGCAGAGGCCACTCTGCTCTTCGGGGGTCAGCAGAATCTCTCAGAGAGTCTCTTTCATGTCTCCCCCACCCTTGGTTTCTCTAGGAGAGTGTCAGAGGATCCACGACTGCCTAGAGGGTGGGGAAGACTTGGCATTGAGCCCCTACTGAATGCAAGCTTCCAGGTCCTAAGGGGGGGCACTCATCAGCCCCGACCCCGTGAGAGTGGAGAGTCAGCCCCATCGCCCTGCTGTCCCCAGACATCCTGCTGCCCCAGTGAGGGGTGCCAATGGCATGGGGGTGCATGGAGTCAGAGGGCTGCCTGTCACCTGGGAGGGGTGGGGTGTCCTGTCAAGGGTGACTGCGTGGCAGCTGGCAATTATGTGATTTCCCAGAGACTCATTCTGGGCCAGGGCTGCGGCCACCTCAGGCCCAAACTCAGCGGCAGCGGTGCGGGAGGCTCCGCTGACATTTCGGAGTCTGCAGGCGGTAATTGAGGTCCTGGCCCTCGAACCATGGGCGTGTCCCTGCCGCTGTCACTGTCCTGGCCTGCTGTGTTCCGCAGGCTCTGGAGAGACACCTCCCCATCCCGGGAACCTCGTTCCTGCCCTCAATAAGGCTGATGGGGAAACTGAGGCCTGGCTGAGTGAGGAGGGCCCAGTGTGGCTCCCTCCTCTGAGCTGCACCAGCCCCTCCCACCTGGGCCACATGCTGAGCCCCTGGGGAGGTGTGGCCCGTGTGACCCGTGTGGTCCATCTGGCCCGTGTGACCTGTGTGGCCCAAGGTCCTCCAAAGCCCACACAGTCCCTCAGGCCTCCCTAGCTGGAGTGGGCCAGTGGCCTCTTGGCCTGAGCTCTGAGCCTGGCTCTCAGGCCACCTTATGGCTCCCTCACCACCCACCCCTCTCCCTGAGCCTCGGTTTCCTCCCCTGCAACAGGGCGGCAGGTGGTCAACACTGGGCGTGTTGGAGAGTGAGACACGACCCTCCTGTGGGAGCTGCTCCGTCCACTGTCCCCACCTCAGGAAGCCAGATGCCCTCCCCACGCCCTCCTCTCCCCTCCCCCTCTGCCACCTGGCCTCCTGGGAAGGGTGGTCTCCACTCCTTGCTGCCCCCACCCTGCCGGCCACTGTGGCACTCCTCTCCTAGGAGGTCACTGCTCAGGCCTGGCCCTCAAGACCTCCCTATGCCACCCCCCGGGGACATCCCATCCCATGACCTCTGACCCCTGGGATCCACCCTGACTGGCCACGCACTCCTTCTGGCCCCGGCCCCTCTCCTCTCAAGGAGGCTCTCCTCCTGGCCTCCTCTGCCCTCCTCCCATGGGGTTCCTCAGGGCTCAGTCCTGGGCCCTGGCTCTCCTCACTGTCTTGCTCACATCCACCCCCTCCCACAGGCTCAGCTGCCATGTAAACTGGCCCCCACCCACAGCCAACAGCCCCACCAGGCGGCCCCTGCCCTTCAGCCCCCATCTCCATGGCGCTTCTGCCTCAGGGACCAGCACCCAGAGCCGCCATCCTCTGATTTACACCCACGACTCAGTGATACCATGACTGAGTGTCCAGACACGTGTGTGTGGGGGGGCACGTGTGTGTGCATGAACACGTGCGAGCACAGGTGAGTGCACACAAGCATCCATGTGTGAGCGCACGCGCCTCTGTGCTCATGTGTGCCTTGTGCACGAGTGCATGTGTGCACATGTGTGCTTTCATATGTGTGTGTGCACTGTGTGTGGGCCTTGTACATGTGTGCACATGTGCCTTCATGTGCATTTGAGTGTGCCTGTGTGTGTGCTTTCATATGCATGTGTGAGTGTGCATGCAGTGTGTGTGCCTTGTGCATGTGTGCACGTGTGCCTTCATGTGCATGTGTGAGTGTGCATGCACTGTGTACATGTGTGTGCACGTCTGCTTGCATGCACCTGTGTGAGTGTGCACATGTCCTCGCTCACTCACGCATCTGCTCCCCCCACAGTCGTCACCTCATGAAGAGAAGGGCAGGGCGCAGGCGGCTTGAGACAGACGGGCTTTGCTCCTGACCCCCTCTTGCTCCCTCGAGCCGTGGCCTTTGTGGTACTGCCCTCTCCTGCCCGCTGCCTCCTGGCCCCCTCTGGCCTCACTGAGCTCTCCCTACTTTTGCAGAGCTGAGAGTCACAGACCCCAGGGCGGAGCCCTGGTCTGAGGGACCCCAACCCAGGCCCCCACAATCTGGGCCAAGTGCCGATCCCGGGCTTCCTCTGATGCCCCCGATCTCAGGAGGGCTGAGGGGGAGGAGACCCTGGGACTTCCGACCTCCACTGTCCTGGCCCCAGGATGGGGCCACAGGACACAGAGCCAGTGCTCAGCTCCCCCTTTCCCGGGGAACGACGGGGAACCCGCCCCAGCTGGGGCCGCGGGCGGGCCGCGGGCAGCCCCAGCTCAGCACGCAGTGAGCAGCGAGTGCTCGGTGGCAGGCGCGGTTCCAGAGGCGTCCATGCCCCCTGGGAGCCGCTGGGGCTGGGGGCGCTGCGGGCGGGCCGGGGGCTCTGCGGTGCACAGCAGAGCTATTTAAATGCTCCATTGGAGAGGGATTAAAGTTTACGCAAGGTCACCGAGGATGTGATAATTATAATCACAGGTTTTTGGCTCCACAATGACAGCCATTTGTTATTTCCGCTCGGGCAGCTCCCGCGGCCCCGAGCTGGTGACAGGCGTGGACTGATTTAGTGGCCCGAGCACACACCCCTCCCCTCCCACCGCAGTCCCAGCAGCCCCCACTGCTGGGGCTGCCACGGGGGCTCCACCCCCAGGGGCCCGGGCTTATTATGGGATTGGAGGGGGAGTGGACGGTGGTGACTGAGAGTGACGGTGGAAGAGGTGGGGGGGCCAGGGCTGGGGACCGGTGACCTGGCTCCCCAACAGGGGTTGGGACTGTTGACCTACAGGCTGCGTACAGGCAGCATGAGCCTGGTGGTCCCGGGGCCTCTGTCTCTCCATCTGCAGAGTGGGAGGTGGTGCGCTATGCTGGGACTCCTGGCTTTGCCGTCAGCCACGTTTATAGCATCCTTTTTTTACCACCACGGGAATAAGTCAACGGTGCCCGAAAGCTGAATTGTGTTCACTCCACAGTGTCCAGCTGCAAGTTTTGCTTGGATTTCCACATTTCCCTGGAATGGGGTCCATTTCTCCCTGGGAGAGGAGGCCCGGGGTCCAGCGCAGCTCTGTCATACATGTGTCTCAATTTCCTCACTCCTAACGGGGAAGGCATGGGGTCCCTGGGAAGGGGAGGCAAGACCAGGCCCCCTTCTTGGGCTGGCTGTGCTCTGAGTGGAGTTGGTGGCTCCCCTACACAGGGGCCCGAAACCTGGACCACAGTGCCGGGACGGTCTCAGCAGGGAGTACCAGGCTGGCCAGGACAGGCTCCCGGGGTGAGATCTGTCTGGAGACAGGCCCTGAGGCATCTGCCCGGGCACCGGTGTCTTTCTGGTGGAACACTTGCTGGCCACGGGCCCCTCTGTGCCTCAGTGTCCTCCTCTGAGTACATTACTGGGGACGACTCTGTTGGGGGATGGAGTGAAGAGAGCTGGCCTGCCCACGGACCTGCCGCCGACTCCCGACCCTCCCACGATGGTCCTGGGGTCTCTGCCAGGCGGAATAAAAGGAGGTTGGGAAAGAGGGGAGACCGGGCACGTGCCGCACACCGTCTGCCTCCCCGTGTTGCTGCCCCATGATCGATGCAGCTTTTTTTGTTTGTTTTCGCAATCAGAGGTGAGAGCGCTTTAATACATATTAAATGGTGATGAATAGGGGTCCGGGCGGCCGGCCTGACGCGACATTTGTCTCGGAGGGAGCGGAGATGGATAACTCGCGGCGGCAGAAACTCAGGCCGACGTCCTTTGGCGTCTGGGAGCATTTCTCTCGGGGGTGCCGCAGGGGACCCGCGCCCAGTGCAGCCCGCCTGGCGGCCTCAGCGGTCCGGGTCCGGGCTGGACAGGCCGGGGCTCCGCTGAGGCCGCTGCCCGCTGGGCGGGGCTGACCCCGACTGTGGCCTGGCCAGCGGGGCCAGCGGGGCTCCCGGCCAGCCTTCGCCCCAACTCCTGCCCGCGCCCGCGAGGTCCCTCCGCTGCCCCACAGGCCCCCACAGCGGCAGAGGCACGCGTCAACCCTCTAGGAGCGCGTGTCCCCGTGTCCCCCAGGGCCCAACCCCGCAGGGAAGACGCATGCCTCCAGCGCGCGCGGCCTCGGAGGGTCCGGCCTGGTCACGTGCACGCTCCAGCCAATCCCCTGCCAGGGCCACGCCCCACCCTTGGCTTGGGCCAATCAGGGCCCACTTCCGGGGCGGGCGGGAACTTTCGGGTTCTCAGGCCTGGCTCGGAGGCACTCACTTCTGCCTTCCCTGACCCGCTGCCCTCCCTGGCCCCTGCCTTCCCTGGCCCCTGTCCTCTCTGACCCCTGCCCTCCCTGGCCCCTGTCCTCCTTGACCTCTGCCCTCCATGACTCCTGCCCTCCCTGGCTCATGTCCTCCAGGTGGCAGCCATGCACACGAGTGGCTGGAAGGGGCCCCGGGTCTTGGGGTGACTATGCGATGGCGACCTGCCCCGAGCTGGACCCCAGGTGGACTCAGCATGGGGCAGTGCTCGCGGGTGAGGGCTGGGGCCTTTGGCTGTGCTGCCGTCTGTCTCTCCCAGGCCCCTGCCCTGTGCCCTCCCCCTCTGCCCTCTAGACTCTGAGTGGACCTCCCTGTTTGGTGGGACAGCCCTCAGCCCCAGTGTGTCTATCTGAACAGATAGGTTCCGGGGTCCAGCAGGCCTGGTGGGGAAGCGGTGGGAGAGGGGGTCACCATCATTTCGTTTTTAGGGCGATCCCACTTTTCTTTCATTTCTCCATCCTGGGCCCACGGTGCTGTTTGGACCCCAGGTTCAGCCATTGCAAGAGGATGTGGCCTGGCGTCTACCTGGCGTGGCCTCAGGGGCCAGGCCCACCCTCCACCCTCTCCCTCCAGGCACTTCCGTGAACAACACGAGGGACTGTCTCTGTCACCTCCGGAGAAAAATTCCCCTTCCAGGGAGGGAGTGGGTGTGTGCCAGGCACGCTCCGGGCAGCGCTCACCATGTGTCCTGGTGAAATTGACGGACACTCCAGGAGGCGCCGAGGCTCCCTCTTTGTCAGTTAATCAGATGGAGTGGGTTTTGCTTAAAATGCCTACAGGGCTTACAGAGACAGCCAGGGCAGGTGACAGTCTCGGGAGCAGGGCTGGCTTCTGAGGATGGGGCAGCTCCTTGGCCATAGGTCCCCCTTGTCCCTCTCCAGCAGCAGAGGCCTGGATGACTCCGTCCTCCAGAAAGCCTGGCCGGGATGGGCCGCCCTACTCCCTGCACACCCTCAGCTGTGGGGGCCCTAAGAACACAGCCCCTCTGAGGCCCCAGCAGCATCATCTGGGGGTCCGGAAGGGTTCCACAGAGGAGGTGACAAACGGGGCTCTCAGTGTCCCAGGGCACAAACACAGCCAGGCAGAGGCCCTAGGACTGGAGGGCGGTCCAGCTCCAGGACCAGAGGAAGTTCTGGGTGGTGAGGCTGCTGGGGAGGGCCAAGCAGCAGGACTTGTGGGGCCCAACGCAAAATGGAAACAAAGGGCCCCTCATTTAAAAAGAATTAAGCCTCTCAAGACGGTGGCAGCAGAGCAGCGAACCAAGCATGGGGCCCTGTGTGACCGCCTGGTGGAGGGTGGCAGGGCCGCTTGGCAGCGTGGCTTCTTCAGGAGGGGCTGGGGCTGCCGGAAGCTCCCCGGGAGACAGTGCCCATGATAACAAGGCCCCCACAAGGCGGGCATGGAGAAGGGCTGAGGAGGGGCAATCCCAGAGGGGTGAGGTGGCCCTGGGGGGGGCAGATGAAGGCTGTGTGTTCAAAGGCCCTGGGGTCGGAGCTGGCAGGTGGGGCTGCCCCGGCTTCCTCCACAGCCCCCACCTGCTTCCCTTGATGTCATTCGTCCTTTTTCTTTGTACTTTTAGGAGATTTTTCCTTTTAAGGATATTGGCCCCTCGTCTCCTTCCCCACAGCCCTGTTGTCTTTTTTTGAAGGAGACGACTTTTGCCGTCTGGAAATGCTTGCTTTTATGTAGTAAAATTTATCAATCTTTTATGGCCTCTGTGTCCTGTGTTGCTTCAAAGAGCTTTCTCTCATCTGAGATGATGCCTTAATAACGTGGGGGTTTCCTCTGTGGTGCGTTTTGACCTGAGGAACAAGGGAGGTGCTGAGGTCACCCGGCAGCTCGCCTTGCCCCTGAGTCGTCTCACCTTTTGCTTCCTGCCCTGAAAGGTCACCTGTGGCACCCCCGGCCTGATCTATGGGCTTGCTGTTGGGCCTGTGGCTCTATGGTTCCTGGGCCAGTGCTGGCCGGGCCTCGTGTCTGCAGCTTTGTGACGCTTTCACGTCCTTGGCCGGTGGGGAGAAGGAGACGCTGTCTCCCTCGGCGCCTCCTGGGGTTGCTGGGGTTGCCGCGCATTTAATCAGCTCATCTAGTCCTAGACAATCCTGCTGGGTTGTTCTCACGGGGCAATGTCAGGGGCAAACACTGTCTTCATAGCTTTGGTCCTCCTGTCCCGGCATGGGCCTTCCTCACGCCTGTGCATCGTCGCGGACCTAGCAGGCTTGGCTTGTGCGGGACTCATGTCTCTCCTGCTCAGCTGACTCCTAAGTATTTCTCTGTCCCACTTCCCTCCGGCGGTTGGTTCTGGCTGCTTCTCTTCGCCAGGCCCCGGCTGGGTGTGTTGTTACCGGGGTTTTCAGCTGATTCCTCCCAGATGCAGCCGTGTCACCTGTAAAAGTGGTCCCTTCTCTGCTTCCAACACTGACGCCCATCTCGGTCAGCTGGGCCATCGTAACCAGGTACCGCGGGCCGGGCGACCCCAACCACAGGATTGACACTCGCGGTCCTGAAGGCTGGAGGGTTGGGGGTGGGGGTGAGTCTGGCCCGAGAGAGTGGAGGGCTCCCGGGGAAACCTGGGGGACCTTGTTGGGGTCTCTCCCCCCATCCCCGGCCGGGCTGGAGCTGGTGTCTCTGGCTCTGCCGCTCACAGCTGCGTCTCTGCTGCCCGGCGGGGTGGGACGGGTCAGCGGGCCTGGGTGTGCGGGCGCCCGCGGCCTGGCCAGGCCCTGGTGAAATGCGCTATATAAATGTAAATTTCCCTCCGAGTCCGCTCACTCATTCAACAAGCTATCAGCGCAGCGCTGTCAGTCCAATTTTTCACACTTGGTGTCTCTGTTCTCTGTCTGGGGCAATCCTGCTTCCCTGGGCCGTGGCAGGTTGGCAGCTGGAAAAGTTCAGCTTCGTAGATGCAGACAGGCCCACCCAACAGGCCCACCACGGAGGGGCGGGGACAGGCACCACAGCGGCAGGCTGACCCAGGCCAGCTGCGGTCTCAGGCCCAGGCCTGGAGATGCTGTGGTCACCCGGGATGGGGAGGGGTCTTGGGGAGAGAATGGTTCCTCCCTCACTGCCGCTTTTCCTGGTGGTGGCTCTGGGCAGGTCGGGGGAGGAGGGAGAAGCAGGAGGGTGCTGCTTGGGCCCCTCCCTCCCACTGTCGCTGACCTGGGCCACTCAGGGTCTCCCTCTGTGCCCACTCGGGGGGCAGACCCAGGGGTCCTGGGAGCGCGCTGGTGTCCAGCAGGACACAAGCCTCCAGCAGCAGCTCCCTTGCCTCCTACCGTTCGGGAGCAGGGCCCCACGTGGAGGCCTTCTACAGGCGGGAAAGCTGAGGCTGGGAGGGAGGGCCTCACCCAGGCGAGGGGCGGAGCCGAGGCTCAGAGCCAGCCCTGGGGGAGGGCCATCCATTCACCTCTCGCTGGGCATCATGTAGTGTCCCATTTGGGCTGTTAGAAATAAAGCCGCTGTGGACGTGTGTGTACAAGTCTTCACACGGACATGTGCCTCCATCTTCTGGGTAAATACCCTGGGGGGAGGGCTGGCCGTCTGCTGGGGGCCTGTGTCACTTTTCAAGAAACAGCCAGCCGTTTCGGAACTGGCCCCTTTAAATCTCACGAGCAGTGTGAGGTTCCTCCAGGTCCTCGCCAGCACTTGTTGTCATCAGTCTTTCTAATTTTAGCCATTCCAGCTGGTGTGTGATGCATCTTATCAGGGCGTGAATTTGCATTTCCCTCCAGACTGAGTATAGAGCATCTTTTCATGTGCTCACTATCATCCGCGGATCTTCTTTGGTAAAAAAATGTCTGCTCAAATCTTTTGCCCGTTTTTAATTGGGTTGTTTGTCTTCTTAGTATTAAGTTGTAAGAGATCTTTTTTTCCTGTTTTTAAAAATCGAGATATAATTCACGTAACATAAAGTTTGCCATTTTAAAGTGTACAATTCTGTGATCTTGTAATATGTTCCCAAGGTTATCCAACTGTCAGCAGTACCCAGTCCAGCACATTTTCATCACCCCGAAAGGAAACCCGTCCCCATCAGCAGTCATGCCCCTCACCAGCCCCAGCACCCCCTAATCTGCTCTCTGGATTTGCTGTCCCGACATTCGCATGGATGGAATCCCAGAGTGTGCGGACTTTACGTCTGTCATCTTTCGTGAGCGTGTGTGTGGTCCTCACGTGTCCAGGCCTCACGGCTGGATGGGGCCCTGGGACCAAGGGCCAGGAGACCATGCCACCTCCTCACTCTGCTGGCCTCCAGGGCCCGGCCCAGAGCAAATACACGGGTCCTCGTCGGGGCACCACTCCAGCCCCAACAGAGACCCCTCACAGGTAAGTTCCATAGGATAGTGGGGCAGGTGCTGCAGAGAGAACTCTGGGGGGAGGGCATGGGAGGGGTAGGAAGGAGAGAGGAGGGCATCGGGGATGAGGGGAGAGGGGTGGGGTGGTTTGCAGGCTTTTAGGACGCCACTGCGGCTCCAAACCCAGACCGTGAGCCTCAGGAAGTCCTCCCACCAGAGCAGAGTCGGGTGATGTCCACGTGGACAGGCAGTGAGGGCGGTGCAGGGGGCTTCTCCGCAGGGCACAGAGCGCCACCCCCCCCCCCACACACACACACAGCATTCCCACCAGGCACCTGCCAAGGCGGCATCCGCCCACCCTGGGGCCTGATTTATAGGGTGTCTTGCTCCAGGTCGTTTGCTTTTTCCAAAGGCTGCAGAAATCTAATTGCTCTTTGAAGGGGAAAAAAATGCCCTAAATAAAGCAGTTAATTGCAAGCAAGCAGCCCCTCTAATGGGCAGTCTTATCAGCCTTGAGGTGACCACACACGTGTGGAATCCTGAGTGGAGCTGCTGCTCAGGGTGGGAGGGCGTGAGGGCGCAAGGGCAGGGGGGAGAGGGGTGCGTGAGGGTGCAGGGCCCCCAGGCGGCACCACGGGAAGTGCTGCTGGGTCTGTGGGCGCCAGGCGGGCAGCCCAGGGTGCAGGGGGACGCGCGGTGGAGACGCTCACCAGAGCGCCCCTCTGGCCGGTGGTTAATTGGAATAACAAAGTCAATACACATGGCCACCGTGGGACACCATCTTCATTTGATCTCTCTCCCGGGCAGATTAATTAAGTGTTATCAATTAATGGCCCTGGTTAAAGGGGACACGATTCAAGTCACTGTCACAGGCGATGTCAGGCCTGCAGGGCATGATGGGGAGCCGGAAATACCGTGATTCCAGACTTATTTTCCATGAGAGAGCAGGGATCTGAGGGCATTGTAGGGTGTGCAGGGCCTGACGCCACAGAGCCTGGACCACAGGCTGGAGCTCAGTGATGTGGGACGATGATGGGGACCTTGGTACATTACCACAAACTGCCACTCGGTCACCTGCTCCTTCACTCCATCCGGGGGCCTCTCCACGTGGATGAAATGCAGCTGGGTGGTGCCATCAGCCCCAGACCCCAAGCCTCGCCCGTTGAGCCCAGGAGGGTGCTTGCAGCCTCGAGGTCCACCCTGAGGGTCCAGCCCTCACTGGCAGCTCTTCCTGGTTCAACCCCTAGGAAGGAAACACTTCTCCCGTCCAAACGCCAACCCTACTCTCATCACTGAAGACGTGGGGGCCACCCCATGGGAGCCAGGGCTTCCAAGCAGACCCGTGCTCCCCACCCTGGTGCAGGGCTGTGGCTGAGGAGGGCCCTGACCGCCCTGAGGGGAGCAGGGAGCTGGGCACAGTCTCCCCGCTGAGGGGGGCGAGGCGCATCCTGGTCGGGGGTTGACTTCCTGGGTGCAGTGGACGTGCCCCTCATGTAAGTAGAGCTGAAGGCTTCGGGGGTCCCCCTTCCTCCCATGCCTGCCTCCCACCCCACCCCCCAGCCTCTTCTACATGGTGGCACTGTCCCCCTTTGCATCACTGGACACCAGACGTCATGTAAACTGGAATGCTGTGATGATGATCTGGCTCCCACACCCCAGGCTGCCAGTGGGCACCCTGCTGACTCAGGGCCCTGGGTCCCCAGCCTCCCTATTGGAGGCCAGGACAAGGGGGGTGAGGAGTGGGGGCTGCTGCCTCATGGGTGCTGAGCAACATCTCAGGGAAGCAATGCTCAAGGGCTCAAGGTGTGAACCCTAGGAGGGGAGTTGGGGCCGTCTCAGAGGCTGCCCACCACAGTGATGGCGAGGACGATGATGAGGGAGTTGGAGGGCGTCTTCTGGCTTCAGGTTCCTCCAAGTGGACCCCAACTCTCGTACCTTCCTTACAAAGAGGAACGCCTCAGGCCAGGCGCCCGGGTCCTTGTGATTTGCGTCTTTGCTCCGGCCTGAGTCCCTCTGAAATGTTCTGTGAGTTGTGGACGATGTTCCCTTCTCCTTTTATTCTACATAAAGCCAGGGTCATATAACGTCCTGCCGGAGGTCCCACCCGCCTGCTGGGAGGAGTAGCTGGGGCACCAGGAGTTCACAGGCCCAGCTGGCAGGCGACGTCCTAGGCCAGGCCTCCTGACAGCTGGTGCAGCCTGTCATTTCGGGCGGAATGGGCTGCTCCTTGCCCTCGGGGCCCCTCTCGTGGGCAGAAGAGGGAATGGTGGGGACCCAGCCCCGCAGGTCAGCCTGCACCGGGCCCCTCACTGGGAAGGCCCCCAGGCCCCTTGGAGCCCCTTCCCACGCCTATCCTGGGCCTCCCAGCTCCCGGGGACAAATCCTCCCCTAACAACCTCCCTCTGCAGCCAGGATCTGAGGAATGAACACGGCGTCCCATAATTTCCCAGGCGCTGCCCGCTGGGACAGTTTGTAATAAAATTGCTTCTAAGAACATATTTGCAAGTTGCCACCACATTTTTTAAGCAGAACAATCTCTCACGGGGCTCTTCATCTCCATGATTAAGTAGCCGACCTTCTTACATATATTTTGCTGTGAGCGTCTCACCCTGGCTGGGGGAGCTCCTGCAGGGCCTCCCTCGAAACGGTGTCTCCACGTGTGATTTACGGAGAGGTCTGATGAACCCCTCCCTGGAGAGGTGACAGGCTCGGCCTGTGCGACGAGGTGAGGGGTGAGGCAGCCTGCTCCTCCCCTCCAGGGCGCCGGGGGGCTGGCGGGGGGGACCTTGGATCACCCCAAACCCTCTGGCATGTGGAGGCTGGGTGGGGTACGGGCCCGGGAGGTTAAGATCCACTGTTCCTAGTGATGGTATCTGCCTGCTCCCTTCCTCCAGCCCCAGACCCCAGGCCACCCCCACTCCGGGAATCTGGGGTCAGCTGGGTGGGGAAGGGGCCAGTGCCACTCTGGGTTCAGACAGTGGCGATGATCCTGGAGCAGGGCCAGGGGTGGGCTCTTCCCCATCCATCGAGGAGTTGGTGCCCCGAGCCGTGGCCAGAACAGCCATTGGGGGAACCATACAGGTGTCGGGGCTCCTCAGCTGTGCAGAGGGCTATCCTGGGCATCTGGGCAGAGGTGCCCCACTGAACGGGCTGGCACCCTACCCTGGGGAGTGATGCCCCCAGTGGGCAACTGGGGTCCTGACACTGCCGCCCCCAGATGCGAGGTCACTCCCTCTAGAGCTCCAGCCGGGTCTCCAGGGACACCCGCCGCCTGTAACTGGGTCATTGATTTTCCCCTGAAATACAAGTGGCCGTAGTGAAACCTGCTTTCCTGCCTGGCACACACGATCTGCTCACAGACCCTCCTTCTCTCCTCCTGTGGGACAAAGTCCGCTCCTCAAAAACGAGCCTCAAACCCCAGCAGGTGGTCAGGCCTATCCCAGAGGTCACCCTCTCACGGCCTTGTTCACACTCGGGGGATGTGAACGTGTCTGAGGTCAGTCTGGGTCTCTCGGGGCAGACTGCACACTGCCTCGGGCAAGCCCGGTGTGGGGGTGGCTGGGGTG
This sequence comes from Equus przewalskii, assembly GCF_037783145.1. Classification (NCBI taxonomy): domain Eukaryota; kingdom Metazoa; phylum Chordata; class Mammalia; order Perissodactyla; family Equidae; genus Equus; species Equus przewalskii. Next base: position 118,625,591 of record NC_091833.1, on the reverse strand, counting down.
AGCACCGGGTGACGCCAGGGGTGAGCGCCCGGCGACGCCAACCAGCCTGCCACGCAGAGCTTTGTGAAGGTCAAATGGACGACCTTCCCAGGTCTGCTGTCCATGCAGAGGCTGCCCCAGGGATGCTGAGTAGGCGAGGCTCGTCCTCACCCAGGCCTCCCTGCTGGCCATCCAGCCCCGCCCGACTGCCCAGGCCCGTGTGCAGCGCGGCCGACCCCCCTGGGCAGTGCCCAGCACCCACCTCGGTTCGTGTGGCCGGGTGCTGCCCCTGAGAGCCCAGGACAAGGTGCCCCTGTGCTCCTGCGGCCCCAGCATAAGAGGGCAGGATCGGTGCTCCTCATCCGCACACCCCAGCTCCCAATTGGGCCTGGCCCCTGCCACCCTTCCTGCCCCTGCCCGCTAGTATACATGTGCACATGCATCCACACAGGTGTGAGCATGCGTGCACGTCTGAGTGTGAGCCACCCTGGGGCCAGCAGACGTCGGTAGCCTGCGAGAGCCAGAGGTGGAAACCAGCCCAACGTCCTTGACGGATGAAAGAATGACAACATGGTCGGCCGTACACTGAGTACCACGCAGCCTTACGTAGAGGCGACATTCCCATGTGACAACACGGATGACCCTTGAGGGCACTGTACCAAGTAAAATAAGCTGGACGCACGTTGTGCAGGATGTCCAGGATCGGCAGACCCAGAGAGCAGAGCCGTGCCCCAGGGCATGAGGAGGGGGCCAGAGGGTGAAAGCTGAGAGTGCAGGGCTTCTCGTGAGGCAATGAGAACCTTCTAGAATTGACTGTGGTGATGGCTGCACATCGGAATACACTAAAAAGACATTGACTTGTACGCTTTAAATGGCATGTTAGTTATATCTCAATAAAGCTGTTCAAATAGAAAAGAGTAAAATCAAGGTGCCAAGGGGAGTGTGGGGTGACGGCGTGGCGCGCCTTTGGCCTGGAGCCGGGCCAGCCCCCTCCCCACCGTCGCCTCCTGCTCTGCCTAGGGCCTCGTCTCCAGTCCCAGGTCCAGCCCTGGGCACCTCCTCGCCTGGGGTGGTTGTGGAGGCTCGAGGGAACCGTGCTTGGGCTGCAGGCCGGGCCTCCTGCCCAGGGTGCGTGGTACGGGGCTGAGCAAGGCAGGCAGCAAGCAGGCGAGCCCAGGGGTCCGTGTCCCAGTGAGGCAGCCGTGAAGGCAGAGACAGGGGGCTGTGGGGTGCAGGCTGTCCCTGGGTCCTGCTCTGACTCCAGGCTTGGGCCCCCAGGCTCATAAGCAGCATCCTGCAGGGACCCCTCACTCCCCCTGCTCCCGCCACGGGCAGGCGGGTCTCCGGGAGCTCAGGCCCCGAGGAGGCCCCAGAATGGAATTCAGCGGGAGGCAGGGCCCTTGGGCCTGGTGGGTGGTTGCCTCTGCCCTGTGCCAAGGGTTTGGGGGGCTGCCAGCCACGGGACATGGCCTCAGATGAGGGCAACCGGCTCCCTGGAAGGAGGAGTGGTTCCCACTCCACTCTGGAGGCCCCTGCTTGTTGGGAGGTAGCCCAGGTGCCCTGCCCTACCCACCCGCCGGACTCAGACCCCACGGGGCAACCAGGCGCCCTCAAGCCCCAGGTCTGCCTGGAAGACAGCCCGGGGAGGGGCCTCTGAAGATGGGGGAGAGGAGGCCCATGCAGAGCCCCTTCCAGGGACCCAAGACATGGACGAGGAGGCCCTGGACGTGGAGGAGGTGGGCGTCCCTACCCCCAGCCCGGTGGACCCCCTCCTCAATGCCCTTCTCCTGGGGTAGAAATGGTTAGAGATATATTAATTATATTTCCCCCTAATGGGCTGCTTACTTTATGATGTGGGGACACAAAAGTAAATTTTAAAGTCAATTATACAATTACATATGTAGTAATAAGAGAGGACACAGCTAATGTCCCCTGGGTCAGGCCTGCAACCTTCCAATAATGCAGGTTTCATTAGGGGAAGGGCCGTTATTGCCAAGAATTACAGAAATAATGGGAGTGGGTGTATTCAGCGGGAAGTAACAAATGAGGCTCCTCGGAGATAAGACGCAGAGCTGGCTGCTCAGAGCCGTGGAGGCTGGGCGCATCCGCGGGTCACTCACGCCTGCCTGGGGAACCAGAATTAATTTGAGGCGCTTTCTGGGGCCTGGCAGGCGGGGGCTTCTCCCTGAGGAGCCTTGGCTGGGGATGGTGGGGGTGGAGGGGGGGTCCTCGGCCTCCTTCATCTCTGCCGCTCCCCCCTGGTGGGTGCCGAGGCTGTGAGCCCCCAGGACGGTGTTCCTGCCCCACAGCCCCTGCCCCACACTGGCTCACCCCCATGCTGCCAGCCTCGCACTCATGGCATCTGGAAACCTCCCTGACTCTCGCCACTGCCGTGGCGGCTGGCGCATGACTGTCCCATGCGGGTCCTGGTTTCTGACGGACTGGAAAAGCAGATTATCAGGATGCTAGAAACGCGGATGGAGTAAGAGCTAGGACCGAGGGCTCACCCTGGGTCTCAGTGCCCGGGGTTGGGCTGCTCTTGCCCTGCAGGCCCATGGGTCATTTCAGGGGTGGGGTGGGGTGGCAGCAGCGTCGAAGTCTGCAGAACCAAGAGGTGACGGTGTTAGGAAAGAGCAGATGGAGCAATGGGAGGAGTGTGTCCTCGGCACCTCCAGGGGGACCCTGGCCAGGATTGCTGGTTCCCAATGTCCGAGGAGGGGCATCCAAGATGCCCCCACTTCACCTATAGGAGCAGAGCTCGACGGGCCTCCCATACAGACAGGAAGCGAAGCCCCAAGGCCACAACGCCCAGGAGTCACTGGGTGGGCGCCAGAGCCCTCCGGACCAGCCTGCCTCCTGCTGCCTGGGGGTCTGCCGGGGGTGGGGGGCCGGGGAGCCCAGCCCCGAGAAAGGAGCAGGTTCCACTGGGGAGGCTGGCGTCCCTCAGCCGGGGGCAGCTGTCCCGTTCCACGAAGGGCTCCAGCAGCACGGAAGGCTGGGCGTCAGAAGCACAGAGCATTGTTCCTGCCCGTCCTCAGAGCTGGGGAGCAATGACCCCGAGGATTCCCAGTGATGTGTGCCCCGAGGCCTGCCCGGGATGGCCCATGGGCCCAGGAGCATGCTGGGATGGATTGGGCAGGAGCAGCCAAACGCCTGACTGGGACAGGAGGGGTCAGTGTTTGGGGGGCACCACCAGCCTTTGACTTGGGTTGGCATCAGTCCCTGTGTGTGTCTGTGGTCAGGGTCTGAGCCAGGCTCATGTGTCACCAGGGAGGGGTCACCATTTTACGTGTAGGCTCTTGGTGTCTTGGGGCATGTGGCCCTGTCTGTGGTCAGTCATTGGTGAGACTATGTCAGGCCTGGATGTAGCCTGGACCCCTCTAGGGCCTAGGGAGTGTCCAGACCCCCAGCTCATTCTTTCTGCACTCCTAGACTGGGGCCTTCTAGAAGGTTCCACCAGGCTCACTCAGCTTTAACACAGAGCTGAGTTAGGATCTGGTGGTGGCAGGAGGGGCCAGTGGGGGACTGGACGGCCGGATGATTTTTCTGGTGAAATGAGCAGCCGAGCAGGTGCCTGTAGACCGGGAGGAGGGGCAGGTCTTTGGCCTACTGACCCCGAATCCTGGGTGTCGAGGGCCAGGAGGACAAGGCCGGCAGCCGAGATCCCCATGCCTGGGCCCCATGAGGCATGGCTGTCACGGTCAGTGGGATGCTGGACAAATCTGAATTTCATCCAGTTTGCGAGGTCTCTTTCCTCCACTCCCTGTGGGAGGCCACACAGGAGCCCAGCAGGTGGGGGTTGGGGTGGGCCCTCCTCTCCCTCCAGACGGTTCATAATTGGTCCTTTTGGGGGAGCTCTGGCTGCTGAAGGCCCAGCGCCCAGGCCCGCGGTGGTGGGGAGGACAGAATCGCCCCAGTGCAACTGAATCCTGCAGCGAGTCCGCGAGGATCACGGCGCATGCAAATGAGCTGGAGACGCCGCGATCGCCCTTTCTTTCCGCGCCCGCAAATAGACTCCGATAAGGGGATCTTTGTAATTACACGGAGCTACACTGGTCAATTCTGACTTTTAAATACCGCAGGGCCCGAGAAAGGAGAAGAAAGCGCCGAACACATGTTCTTCTGGGCAACAGCGGCCGGTTCCTTTTGAATTCCGCCCGCTCTCGGCGGAGCCCGCTGGCCGGGAGGCCGCCCGCCTCCTTTGTGAGCGCTATCGCTCCATCACGGCGCGAGATCATTTCCAAATTAAATTTTATGGTCCATTACTTACCGCTCCGACACTGGTCTAATGGAATCTTAAATGGAACTGACTTGATCTGCGTGGGGCTGGCCTCTCAGTTAAGACGTTATTTAGTTCTAATTATCAGATAATGAACTCGGGAAATTTAATTTTTAATATTTGTATGTCAAAAGCCCATTGTGCTTTGCCAAGAGACTTTAAATTAAAAGTTAACGTGGGTCCAACACCAGCCCAGAAAGTGCCCCCGAGGGCTGAGGCCACCCCCAACCCTACTGTGTACCCTGCTTGCAGACAGGGACCCAGAGACCCCATGGGCGCCCAGGAAGGAGGAGACTCACATGCAGGCCTTGGCCCCACGCCTCCACAGGACCTCATGGTGGTGAGAGTGGACTCAAGAATCAGGCCAGGCAGGCTCGGGTGTCCAGGCCTGGGAGCCCACCCCCGGCAGAGTGCCCAGTACTGGGGCCAGCCCTGTAGCGGCAAACACGGGCCCAAGCCCGGGGCACCATGCTGGGGTCCACAGGCCCAGAGAGGTGGTGGGCCCCTCCGTGGGTCCAGCGCCTCTGGCAACGCCTCCACCCCCAGCTATCTCCAAGGCCTCAAGAAAAGGAGAAAATGGAGAAGCACGAGCCCCTAGCCTCTTGTCGGGGTGGAGACCTGAGCCCCACACGCCCCTGACTTTACGGACAAGGTGACGCACACAGCGGGGTGGGGGGGGACCCGCCCATCTCGTCCTGATCGACAGCAGGAGCGCCTCGTCCTGTCCTCCGTCAGTCCATGGGACCCTGCCTGTGGGCAGCCCCAGCCCCACACCAACACCTGGTCGAGGCGCTGCCGTGTCCCCAGGTCTCCCTGGCTGCTCTCACACCATGGACGGGACGCTCGGGGGTTTGGGAAGAGGCTCTGGACCAGCCCCACCCCAAAAGCTCTGGGCCCAGGTGTTTCCGGGTCCAGCCAGGTTCTGCCCTCCTCCTTGGCCCGTGTGGGCCTGGACCCAGGGCTGGGAGCTCCCCCAGCTCGGCCCCAACGTCAGGGCTCACTCGTGCTTCCTGTAAGGAGAAAAGTCTCAGGGATCTGGTGCGACCATTTCCCAGCGTCTGCCAGACCTCGAGCTGCCTCGCTGCTCTGAGCACGATGAGACTGAGAGAGCGGAGAGCTCAGGGCGGACTTCCTGAAGGAAGGGGTGGTGGCCGGGGACCTGAAGGGTGGTGGGATTTGGCAACAGACAGAACCACAGACAGGGGGTGGAGCGAGGGACGAGGGAACGGGATGATGGGTGAGGATCCAGTGCCAAGCGACAAGGAGGACAAGGTTGGGGAGGTGCCTGGTGTGGGAGGGGCTGCCAGGCTGGAACAGAAGGCCAGGCTGGTGCGCCCAGGCCCTGGTGTCTCCCACTCAGACCAGCGGCTGGCCCAGCTGGTGGCACCTCTCCTCCAGCCACAAGATCACCTGGAGTCCCAGTGGAGGGTGGCGCTGGCCAGGCATGGCCAGCTGCCCAGTGATGGACAGTGGGCAGCCCTCCCCACCGGACCCTGTGTGGTTCTCCTACCCTGGTCTGCTGTGAGAAATGACAGCCCAGCCCCCTGTTCATCACCAGATCGTCAACGCCCAGGGGCTGGGGGCTCCCCCTGGAGTTTTCGTTCCTAATGTCCCCAGCAGTCTCTCCACACCACTCGGGGGGGGGCCCTCGGCCGTGTCCGGCTCGCCCGCAGCGGGCAGGGACAATGCCATCTGTCTGTCATCTCCAGTGCCAGGAGGCAGGCTTCCATGGCTGCCCCCCAGGATGGGGAAGTTGGGGTGCCCTAGAGGGTGTCTTCCTCGGGGTCTCTGAAGTTCAGGCTGAGGCTGCTGTTCATTATCACTTGGTGCATAACCAGCCACCCAAAACCTAGTGGCTTCAAATCACGACACCGTCTGTTTGCCCGAGAGCCTGGACCACGGCACAGCTTGAGGGCAGCTGGTCCCCACTCCTCCCGGAGTCACTGGGTGGCTGGAGGGCTGTGGCTGGAGTCATCCGGAGGCCCTTTCACTCACTGCCAGGGCGTTCATGCTGGGCTGGGACCTCAGCTGGGCTGGGGCTCATGCATGTGGCCTCTGCATGGCCTCAGCTTCCTCCCAGGGTGGTGGCGGGTTCCCAGGGTGAGGGTCTGGAGAGCGTGAGCCGGCGGGAAGCTGCCCTTCGTGGCCCAGCCTGGGAAGTCAGCCCGTCCACCGCCTGTCCTTCCGGGGCGGAATCACGCACCCTGAGACCAGACCTCTGTGTCAAGTCGCTGGAGCAGATGCCGAAGCCAGTTCTCCAAGGGGCTCGGGTCCCTGGGAGTGGGGGGTCTCTGCCCCACACCTCTCCTTCCCCTGCTCTTCCCTGCGTGCCCCCCCAGGACACATCCACCCACCGGAGTGGCTCATTCTGGTTCTCTGTCACCACAGCTCTCCCCAACGCCTCTGCCATCTGCCCCAAGACTTGCATTCTCTGACCTGGAAGGTGGACAATCTCATGTTCAATTCTTGTTTTTTCCAAATTTATTTTTTCTCTAGTTATTGAAGACGAGAGCAAAAGAATAACGTTTATCCTTCTCATGTAAGACCCAGCCGTGGCTGGTAGGGGGACGCAGACCGGTGCACCCACAGCAGTGGTGTGACTGCCATCGTGACGCCAGGACCGGCCTCTCCAGCGCTCCGTGCCACACCGTCCTTCCATTCTCAGGTGGGGGACGGGCGCTTCCCAATCCAGGAACCACTCCAGGCCCCACTGCCCACTGCATGGCCGTGAGCAGGTCACCATCCCACCCACACCCTCGGAGATGATGGATGTCTTGTGTAAGATTTCCCCCTCAAGATGGAAACCCTGCCCGGGCCAGCACAGCCCACCAGCACCTCCCCCCAGGACGGGCGGGGGGCAGGGGGAGGCACCGCCTGCTCCCCGGCCACGCCACACCTGGCTCAGTGGTACCACTGCCCTGAGACCTCAGGCCAGCCCCTGCGCAGCCAAACCAGAGGGGAGGAGCCCCTCCTAGAGGCGAGACCACCCCTCAGCCCAAGGGCACCAGGGCCCCACCTCCCTCATAGCTACTCCTTTATCTTCAGTAACAATTTTTCACATTAAACTTGCCTCATTGCATCTGTGTGGTTGTCTCCTGACTGGACCTAGGTTGATGCAACCTCTTCACGATTTTTTTTCATATTTCTTTATTGTGGTCAAATATACACAACATACAATTTACCATCGTAACCATTTTTAAGTGTGCAGTTCAGTGGCATTAAGTACATTCAGTACAGCACAGCCATCACCACCGTCAATTCCAGAACTCTCTTCATTGTGTAAGACTGAATCTCTGTCACCATTAAACACTGATTTCCCATCCCCTTTTTCCCTCCAGCGCCTGGCGCCCACCATTCTGCTTTCTGTCTCTATGGACTTGACTACTCCGGGGACCTCACGTAAGTGGAGTCATACAGTATTTGTCCTCTTGTGACTGGCTTATTTCACTTAGTGTAATGTTCTCAAGCTTCATCCGTGTTGGAGCATGTGATAGAATTGCCTTCTTTTTTAATCCTGAATAATATTCCACTGTGTGGACGGACCACATTTTGTTTATCCCTTGTCTGTTTATCCATCAACGGACACTGGGTTGCTTCCATGCTTTAGTTATTGTGAACAATGTTGCAGTGAACATGGGTGTACAAATCCTGCTTTCAATTCTTTTGGGTTTATACCCAGAAGTAGAATTGCTGGATCATATGGTAATTCTATTTTTAATTTTTTGAGGAAGCTCCGTACTGTTTTCCGCTGTGTCTGCACCGTTTTACCTCCCCACCAACGGCGCGTCCTCGCCATTCCTCACGTTCTCCACATCCTCGCCAGCAATTATTTTCTGTTTTTCTGACAGTAGCCATCCTCCTGGGTGTGAGGCTGTATCTCATGGTGGTTTTGATTTCCATTTCCCTGACGATTAGTGATGTTGACCATCTTTTCATGGTTCATTGGCCTTTCACATATCTTCTTTGAAAAAGTGTCTATTCAAGTCATTTGACCATTTTTAATCACACTGTTTGTTTTTTTGTTGTTGAGTTTTAAGAATTCTCTATATGTACTGGGTAGTAATCCCTTATCAGGTATATGATTTGCAAATATTTTCTCCCATTCTATGGGTTGCCTTTTCACTCTCTTGACAGCGTCCTTTGATATACGAAAGTTTTAAATTTTGGTTAAGTCCAATTTATCTATTTTTTTTTGTGTCTGCTATTGTTGTCGTATTCAAGAATCATTGCCAAATGCAATGTCATGAAGCTTTCCCCCTGTCTTTCCTCCTATGAGTTTTATAATTTTAGCTCTTACTTCAGGTCCTTGATTCATTTGGAGTTAATTTTGTATGCTGCGTTAGGTAAGGGTGCAACTCAATTCTTTTGCATGTAGATATCCAGTTTTCCCAGCACTGTCTGGTAAGAGACTGTCCTTTCACCATTGAACGATCTGGACATTCGTTAAAAACCATTTGGTCATATATGCGAGGGTTTATTTCTGGGCTCTTTATCCTATCCATTGGTCTAAGTGTCTGTCTTTATGCCAGTGCCACACCGTTTTGATTACTGTAGCTTTGTAGTAGGTTTTGCAATCAGGAAGTGAGTCCTCCAGCTTTCTTCTTTTTTTTCAAGATTGTATTGACCATTCAGGGTCCCTTGAGACTTCACATGAATTTTAAGATAGATTTCTTTGAGCAGAAAGCCTTGTGGAGATTTTGATAGTGACTGCGTTAAATCTGTGGACCGCTTTGCATAGTATTGTCATCTTAACCACCCTAAGTCTCCCAATCCGTGAACCTGGGATGTCTCCCATTTCTTACATCTTCCTTAACTTCTTTCAGCACTGCTTTATTGTTTCCAGTGGATGAGTCTTCCGCCTCCTTGGTTAACTTTATTCCTAAGTATTTTATTCTTTTTGATGCTATTGTGAGTAGAGTTGTTTTCTTAATTTCCTTTTTGGATTGTTCATTGTTAGTGTATGGAAATCTTCATGATTTTTCAAACTTTTTATAATTTATCCACAGTACACATGCAGAAAAGTGAGTAAAATATGAATGTACCACTGTATTATCACAAAATGAAAGTATCCAGGTCGAGAATTAGAATCTCACCAGCCCCCCAGTCCACCTCCAGGCACTTCTGCTCCCCCCAGAGGCAACCATGTCCTGATTTCTAACAATTTCATTCAGCCCGTTTGGAACTCCACAGAGGCGTCCCGCGGTGTGAGCTTTCCTATCCGGCTGCTTTGCTCAACGTCGTGTTCAGGAAGCTCATCCACGGTGCTGGTGTAGCAGCGAGCCACCTATCTCATCTGAGGAGGATTTCCTTGTGTGGACACCACAAATGAGTTTCCCGTCCTGCGGCCGGTGGCCATCTGGGCACTGCCTAGTTTGGTGCTATTCCAGACAGCACTGCTGAGCATGTTCTTGCGTGTGTCTCTAGGTGAGCACATGCGTGTGTCTCTGTTCAGGGTGCACCCTCGGTGGGATTCCTGAGGGTGCCATACATTTCACTTTGTAGATATTGCCGAATTGTTCCCCGAGATGCTTGTACCTCTTACACAGCCAGCAGCAGTGCAGGGCACCCTGGTTGTCCCTGCGTCGTGGTGCAGCCAGCTCCCCGTGGCTCACAAGAGCCAACCGCATACGTCTCTTCCTGGCCCCCGTGTAGTGACATCACACTAGTAGCGTGAAATCTGCCACGTGGGAGTATTTACACCACGGAAATCAGCCGGCAGTGTAACCAGGGCTCCTTTTTCCCTGGAGAGCGGGTCGTGACACGTTCACCAGCGCACTGCTGCTCCTCGTCCTTGTCACCCCTGAGCTCTCGTTTTCGGTTCATCCCCGGGCGGGTGTGTGGCGCCGTCTCACCGTGGTTTTACTGTGCTGCTCCAGCCCAGACGACACCGAGGGCCTTCCTCTGTGTTTCGGGGCCGTTAGGGGTCGTTCCCGGGAAGCACCTCCTTGAGTTTTCCTGCACATTTGTAGCGATTCTCTGTGTGTTGTGATCACACCAGCCCTTCGATGACGACGTGTGCGCAGACATCTTCTCCTACAGTCTTGGTGGGGTTTTTCGATGAATAAAAGCTCCAAATTTCTAAAATTTTTTATAGTTAGTGCTTATGTTGTACTCTTTAAGAACCATTTTCTTATCCTAAGACCACGAAGATGTTTTTTGTATGGGGTCGATTTTTGCTTTATTCCTTAGGGATATCAGTTTACCCAGCACCCACCACCTACTGAAAACATTACTTAAAAAGATGACTAGTTTTAAGTATTTTTATAATTATTAACTTCACCTGAGGTGCAAATTTGCTTCCTCTCTTCCTCTACCTCTCTCTATATATATACATATATATATATGTATTTTTCTGAACCATTTGAAAGTAAGTTGCAGACGTGTTGTCCTTCTAGATACTTCATTCAGCATGTGCTTCCTAAGACAAGAACATGCTCTTATGTAACTATGACATCAAAATCAGGAAATTAACATCATAAAATGTTATTATCTAAGCCTACAGCCATTCAAACTGCCCCACTAAGGTTCTTTACGTGTGTGTGAGTGTCCTAGTGCCGTCCACTGTGGCCACGGGCAGCAGGCCCACGCAGCTCTCAGACCCGCGGTGAAGATGGCAGCAGAGCTGGGGAAAGGGCGGGTTCCCGGGCTGGGCGGGGAAGTCGCAAAAGAGTAAAAGCCGGCAGAAACAGGTTACACAGAGACTGAGAATTCCACAGTCCCGCTCCCAGACACCAGCTGGGCTCACAGTACAAAATATGCAGGTTTTTTACTCAAATTTAGAATGTTTAACTTTGAAGGATTTGATGTTTAAAAAAGATTGTGATTTGCAATAAAAAGTTAGGAAGCCCTCTCTGGGGCGGCTCCTGGTCCTGCAGGTACACGCCCCACTTTGGAACTTAGAAACCGAAGTCCGCGTCACCGTTCTTCTCTGCGAGCGCTGGCCACATTCTCAACCCAGACATTGCCGTCGGGCAGGAAAGTGGTCCCGACCCCTTACGCCGCTGACCGTCCCTTTCTCCTGTGAACACCTGCCCCTGCCTGTGGCCATTTTATAGAGAGTTTTTGTCCTCATCTGGTTGGTTCTGGGAACTCTCTACATAGAGTGGGTACGAACAGAAGTGTGTGGGGCAGCCGCTCTGCTGGCGTGTCCTCGATGGAGAGAAGTTCTTGGTCTTGATGTTGCCAGCCCTCTCCTTTGTTGGAGTCTTTTTTTTTTTTTTAGCATTAGAAGTATGTAATGCCTTTCTATTTTTGGTGAGGAAGATTGGCCCTGAGCTGACATCTGTTGCCAATCTTTCTCGTTTTTTTCCTCCCCTAAGCCCCCCAGTACATAGTTGTATATTCTAGTTGTAGGTCTTTCTGTTTCTGCTATGTGGGACACCGCCTCAGCATGGTTTGATGAGAGGTGTGTAGGTCCACACCCAGGAGCCGAACCCACAAACCCTGAGCTGCCAAAGCGGAGTGTATGAACCTAACCACTCAGTTATGGGGCCAGCCTTGTTGGACTCTTATTTAAGAAACCATTTATTCCCTCTAGGCCACAGAGATCATCTGCCACATTTCCTTCTTTAGTTCATCTGAAAACGACTTTGTGTATTTCTTCCTGGCATTAAAATCAACAGTCACAGCTGCTGTCTGTCGGGGCGACTCCTGCAAGCTCCTCCAGGTGACCCCCTCGCTGCTCACGGGAGGATGAGGGCACAGGCCTCTCCCGCAAAGGACATGGCCGGGGGGCAAAATTCCAGTCTCTCCAGAAGAAGCAAGAAGTAGACAGGAGGTCACTGGGCCATCTCTGCCTCAAGGTCCAAGTGACATAGTCCTTGTGGGGACCCTCTCCCTGCACAGAGGGAACAGAGAAGACCACACCCTGGGCCCCTGGCAGGGTGTGTCTGTGCCAGTCTGGACCCCACCCACCTCTGCGAGGTTTGGACAAGAAGCAACCCCCCGCCCCCGTTTAGCTGCTTCCGACCCTCCCCAGGGAGCTCTAAGTCACGGGGAGTTGGATGGTGGGAAACAAGACCTGGGGAGTGGGTGTCAGAGGCCCTGCCTTGGACACCAGCAGCAGCAGGCTGGTACCTCCTGGAGGCTAGGGGACTGCGGCAGCCAAGTGATGGGCAGGATGGCGCTCTGGGGATCAGCGGGTGCGGGAGGGGTAAAGGCCACGGAAGCCATGGGCTGGAGAAGCAGAGGCCAGCAGGCCACGGAGCTGGGCAGGTGGTGGCTGCCCCCAGGGTAGTGGGCTCAGCGATGGAGGCCCTGGCTTCCTGCCTGGTTCAAAGGGCCGCCCTGCTGCACCCACCCTCTCTATTCACAGGATCCGTTGCCAGTGCCAGCCTGCCAGCGATCCAGGAAGAACCCGCCCTGTGGGCACTGCCTCCTCCGGCCCCGCACCGGCCAGCCTCACTCGTCACCGTCAGCACATCCACAGCACCCAGGTCCCACCTTTGAAACGCCTCCCGGTGGGAAGTGGCTGCGCCAGGCCCAGGGGAGAGAGTGGGATCCTCTCCAAGAGTACAGGGCGCATCAGATGAGCGCCGAGGTTGACACACACACACACAGACTGGACATCACCTCCCACTAAATGCTTACTAGCCGCAGAGTGGGAGGGGCCTCCCCGCAGCTCCTGCCCGGTGTAGACCCCAGCCCCTCCTGTGGAGACGCCAGACGCAGAGCAGGGCGCCCACCCAGGACGGCCCGTGTTCTTCACCGAGCCCAAGCGTGACGTCCAGGGGGTCTGCCTGGACGCAGGGGCCCCAGGGGGTCCAAGCGCCAGAGCGAGTGAGGCCCTGGTGCCTCCCGGTCCTGCCTCGGGCGACACGGCGGCCGGGCCTGTAGGAAAGACCATGAAGGAGTCGGGATGACAGGCGGCCTGTTAGCTGGCGTGGCTCAGCCCCACCTCCAGGCCCCTCCGACCCAGCTGGAGTTCTCGGCCAGACCCTCACGGGCCTCCCAGGGCCCCACTGCCCCTGGTCAGATGGGTGACCTGTGTGTCCCCAATGGAGGGACAAGCTCCCCCCGAGCTGAGGAGCTCTCAGGAAAGCCCCACCCCGGCCCGCGGGATAGGGGACCGGGAGCGGGCGGCCGGGGCGCGGGGTCCTAGCCTCACTCCGCAAGGTGGTGACCCCTGTGCCTGTGGTGGCCCCCACCCCAGGCCACCCAACCCACAGTGGATCACAGAGTGGGCAGTGGCAAGGCCGGTGGGCACGGCTGGGGGCCTGTCAGGAATATTCACTAGTCGGGGTTTCTTTCAAATGCACAAGGTGGCTCTGAGTTTAACTAGACTCACTTAGGAGCAAACGTGTCCCGGGAGTTGTCTCGGTGCCCTGGGCGGGGGGCGCACAGGGAGAGGTCTCGGGCTCCCCTCGGGTCCAGGGGTCTTGGTGGTGGGCTCTCCCTTGGGAGACCTCACAGGGGACAGAAGGAAGAGGGCTCCTGAGTGGCCCAGGGACGCCGCCAGGACGCAGCCAGTATCCCCGCCCCCAAACCCCTTATCTTCTGGCTCATACTGGCGCTCCTAATTGCAGTCAATATCCAGAGAAACAGTTCGATTCCAGCCAGCCCTAGCGTCTACACAGAAGTGCAGCGAGAGGATTATGCAAATGTGGTAGCTGAACGGGCTCCCCCTGCGGGTGGCCCCAAATTATCCTCAGCCACTCTCCCAGTAACCAGGCGCAGGGACCACCATCCTCCTAAATCACTGGCTGGGGTGGCCAGCCCCCGGCCAGCCCCGGGCCGCGTAAATCACTTCCCTATTGCCACCACGGCCGGGCAGTGGCTCTTCCACAAGGACCACTGTTACTGTCCCCTAAATTCCGAGCCTGGTGATTGATGCCACCTGCTTTGCATGTGCTGAAGCCGCCACCTGCTTACAGGGAAACGCAAGCTTTGAGTAAGCGCGTCCTGCTGGTTTTAACTGGGCTAATTTATTGCTCGCAAACGGAGGAGCGGGATCCGTGGCGAGCCCTCCAGCTACCCGGGAGCCGGCAGCCCGGCCCCGCGTGTGCGATCGCGGCCTGATAGGTCAGTGTCAACAACAGCCACACGCCAAGTGCCAGCCGCCAGCCCCGAAAGCACAGGGGGAAAGAGCCGGGCAAAGCGCCCCCCGTGGGGGTCTTGTTTCTGAGTTAAACACCCCCAGCCGGAGCAGAAGCCCATTCATCCTCACAATCAGCTTCTTCTCGGGTGTAAACAGACTCTTTCTAAAACTTGTGCATGATTTTAATTACAGATAAGTTTCTCTTTAAAGGCCGGGCATTCATGCCTGGGTTGCTAAGCTGAATTCGATACATCTCTATGTTCCCGGTGTCCGGCCGACATACAGGCCAGAAAGCCTCAGAGCCGGCTGGGGCCCGGGCAGCTCTGGGTTCTGGGTGCACCTTGGCCCGGAGGTGCTGGGGGCCCACTGGCCCCCACTGCCTTGTCGTGACCAGGCAGAGCAAGCCACGCAGGGCTGACACTCGCAGACCCTCCAGAATGCGCCCCCACGCTCCTCGGTGGCCAGGGCCCAGGGAGCAGCTGGGCTTGTGCTCCTGGCAGAGGAGGAGGCCCCGGGCTGCGCAAACTGCCCAGCTGGGGGCACAGACAAGTGCAGGCGGCCCGGGCCTCAGGGCTGGCGCTGGAGACCACTCCAGGCCACCTCCTCTGAGAAGCCTCCCAGACCTAGCCTCCCCAGCCCCTCCGGGAGTTCTCAGTCAAGCAGAACAGAACAGTTTCGCCACCTCCATGGTCCCCAGAAGGGCAAACACAGAAGGGCACACAGATAGAGTGTGCGCACACGTGCTAATGTTCACGCATGCTCATGTGTGAGCATGTTTATATGCCTGTGTGCACACATGTTTGGGTGTGTCGATGTGGGGGCATGTTCTCGTGTGCTCTTTGCATACATGTGCAAGCGTGCACGTGTGTGAGTGTGCAGGTGCACACGTGTGTGTGTGCAGTCAGCGCTCACACCTGGCCCAACCTGAGGCTGCACACAGCGTGGTTGGCTTCACCGTGGGTTCTGAGCTCTCTGGTTTGAAGGAAAGCACTTTTATTCACAGAAAAAGGTAAAAACTGAGCTGCAGATGATTTCCGCTGGGCTCGCAGGTGGCCGCGGGCCCCGGCCCGGCATCTCCTCGGGAGAGTTCGCAGAGCCACCGTGGCCGCGAGTTTGCAGCGGCAAATGAAACTGCCAAGACCTGGCTCTGCGTCGCTGCGGCTTCACCGTAATAACTGTAAATCCCGTTATGATCACCTCGTTTTACAACGTGCTCTGCCCTGGGATCAATACATCAAGGGAGCCGAGTGCCAGTTACGATCCCGCCACGGCAGCTGCAGCGGGGACGCAGGGGCCAAGGCCTCTCCATGAGGCCTGGTCACGCCTGCCCTGGGGGCCCAGACACCCAGAGAACCCAGGACAGAGGCCGAGGAGAGGAGGTGGCAGGGGCCCAAGGCCCCGTGGGGCCAAGGCCAAGCGTCGCCCCGAGAGGTCTGCCTTTTTTTTTTCTTTTTGAGGAAGATGAGCCCTGAGCTAACATCTGCTGCCAATCCTCTTTTTGCTGAGGAAGACTGGCCCTGAGCTCACATCCGTGCCCATCTTCCTCTACTTTATATGTGGAATGCTTATCACAGCGTGGCTCGCCAAGCGGTGCCATGTCCGCACCCAGGATCTGAACCAGTGAACCCTGGGCCGCTGAAGCGCAACGTGCACACTTAACGGCTGTGCCACCGGGCCACCTTTCAACTGCGGGGTCACCCCATGTCACTCACTGGCGGCAATTTACACAGGAGGATCAGCGTGCCACGGCCCCGGCTCCCCTCTTCCTCAAGCTTCCCAGGCCCCTCCAGATGGGTGAGCAAGGCTGGCGGCTGGAGCCTAGGCTTGTCTGCACCCTCTCTGGTGCGAAGCATGCCCACATCCGCTCAGGGCCCACGGGTTGGATCCGCCTCCTGAGAGCCACCTGGTGGCAGGTGCTGGGGGGGAGGGGGCAGCAGCACGGGCTCCTGCCCGGGCCCCTCATGGGCTCAGGTCCCGGAATCTCCCTCAGGCTCCTAGCTTGTAAGGGTGACCAAACTGAGCCATCTAAGAGACAATTTAGATTTTTCCGAAAACACTATGAAATGACGAGTTTCTCCTATTTCTGAAGCCTGGGCTTATCAGCCGACAGAGACACCGGGAGGGAGATGGGACACCTTTCTTACAAAACTAAACATACTCTCACCATATGACCCAGCAATCCCGCTCCTTGGTGTTTACCCAAGGAATTGAAAACTTATGTGCACACAAAAACCTGCACACAAATGTTTACAGCGGTTTTATTCATAATTGCCAAAACTTGGAAGCAACCAAGATGTCCTTTGGAAGAAGAATTGATAAATAAAGTGTGGTACATCAGCTAATGGAATATTATTCAGAAGTAAAAAGAAATGAGCTATCAAGCCACAGAAAGACATGGAGGAACCTTAAATGCATATTACTAAGTGAAAGAAGCCAATCTGAAAAGGCTACACACTGTATGATTCCAACTCTATGACATTCTAGAAAAGGCAAAACTATGCAGGAGATAAAAAGATCAGTGGTTGCCAGGGGTTCGGGGGAGGAAGGGATGAGCAGGTGGAACACAGAGGATTCTCGGGGCAGTGCAACCATTCTGTATGATAGTACAATGGTGAATACATGTCATTATACGTTTGTCCAAACCCACAGAATGTACACCACCAAGAGTGAACCCTAATGTAAACTACGGACTTTGGGTGACTATGATGTGTCAATGTAGGTTCATCAATCGTAACAGATGTACCATCTGGTGGGGAGTGTTGATAATGGGGGGGCGGGGCTATGCATGTGGGGGGCAAGGGGTACAGGGGAAATCTCTGTACCTTCCTCTCGATTTTGCTGTGAATCTAAAATTTCTCCAGAAAATAAAGACTATTAATTTAAAAACACAACCAAAAAGATCTAAATGCTAAGAAATAATGATTTTCTGCCATTGCTGAGGCCTGGCCTCATCAGTGGACAAGGACACTGGCAGACAGGGTGCCTTGGGCAAAGGTGCCCCCAATGTTCCCATGTCCCACAGGTGGCCAGCCCCCCAAGAAGGTCCACCCACACCACCACCAGGCCAGTCTTGGGGCCCCCAGGCTTTTGAGTCTAAAATCAATCAGCGGTGTTGCTGGTGGTGGTGTTGCTGGTGATGGTGCTGCCAAGCTCCCAGAGCGTGAAGCCGTTCCTTGCCCAGCAGGGGGCATACGTCCAGTGTGGTGACCGCAGAGAGAGGTGGAGCCTGCCCTGCCGGGTCCTTGAGCCCCATCTGCACGCACGGGACCTCAAAACCACCGAGGCAGCTGCTTCCATGCATGTGTTGCCTGTGAGGGCTGCTGTGAAAGGCACGTGGCACACATGTGCACACGCACATGTACACACGTGTGTGTGCACATGCACACACACTAGGCTCATGTCTGTCTACATGCATGTGCACACGCCCCTCTACACACGGCCCGCATACACCCACACCCATCCTACATCTAGAAATGCACCCCCAGCTACAGGTGTGCACATGTGTGCCTGTGTGTGCACAGGGAGCCACATACCTAAAGTGCACGGTGGCTACACTGGGGCACACCAGCGCCCCCCCTTCCTGCCCTGCGAGTCCTGCGGTTTGGGGACACGGCCTCCAGCCAGAAGCCCATGGGCAGTCCCACGTGTCCATCACATCCCAGACGCCGGGCCAGAGCTGCCCAGCACAGCTGCTGTGGTCAGGGGGTTGAAGGCCTGGCCCGGGCCACCCGCTCCTGCACCCAGGCCCTTGACCTTTTGGTCCTACGTCCTACCCAGGTCTCTGGTATCTGCCCCCCACTCATTTGGGGTCCACAGTCTTTGTGAGGCCCAGACCAGCCCAGGCCCAGGAAAGACAAGGTCCTTCTCATCACAGATGGGACACCCAGGCCCGGAGCGTGCTGAGCGGTCAGCTACGCCAGGGTGGGGGGTGCCTGCCCCCCCCATCACCATTAACCCCAACATACAGGTGCAGCCCCTGGGCTGTGGGAGGGCAGAATCTGACCTGACGTGTGGACCCTTTGAGGCAAGGCCAGCCTGACTAGGGCCTGTCCACCATCCTGCGCCCCAGGGGAGCCCCCTGCGTGCTCGGGCTAGTGAGGAGGGACCACCAACCTCCTCAGAGGTGATGAAGAGACAGGAGAGGGGCCTGGTGCTGGGACGTGTGGGTCCAGGGGCCGGGCACAGTCTGGGGTGCACAGGGGGTTCTGGAATAGAGAGGAGACGCTGGCCCTGCCGTGTGTCCTGGGGGGGCTGGTCCAGGCTCGGGGGAGGGCAGGACTCTGTCAGCCATTGCAGGCCAGTGGAGCGGCCAGAGATCTGACCGCTGGGCTCAGCTTCAGAGAGCCCCCAGAGTGGGCAGCATCCCTGACTTCCAGCCCATCCCAGGGAGGTGGGGAGGGGGCTCCAGGAGGTGGAGACAGGAGTGCGGGGTGGGTGGGGCTGCAGGGGCTTCCAGGAACACTGTCCTCAAAACTGCTGCGTGGTCGCTGAACAGGGTCAGGGTCTGGCCCCTCTGAATCCAGTGGGCGTGGGGAGGGGCCGAGGAGGGGCCAGAGGCTGACCAGCGCCTCCAAGGTGCCCCGGGGCTGCCAGCCAGGAGCGGCTGCCGACCCAGGGACCCAGGAGGGCCAGACCCGGGGGGGTGGGTTGGCCTGGCGCAGACCCCGCCTCAGCCCCTGTGGCCTGTCGCCCCCCAACCCCGGCTGCCCCCTGGCCGTCTTCAGTGATTTGGAAGTGTAGAAAATGGGATTACCCAGGAACAGATGTGCACAAAAAGGGTGAAATGGAGAGTGTTGCCGTGGCGCTGCCTTTGATTACCTCTGACGGGCCGCGCGTCCGCAGCCCCCCGCGGGGAGGGGCCGCCCCAGCCAGGGCCCTGCCGTGCGCCTCATTGAAATTGAATTGATACTTTGTGAACTTCATTTGTGAATAATGTGATCTGACAGGGACAAATGTGACGGGGAATTGTTTTCAAACCCACTCCAAATGAAACTTATTATTGGGTAAATACGCCGCCTTTGTCTGCCTCTCCCTTCCCTCGCCGCAGCCTGAATATGTATCAGCCTGGAGGTAATTGAATTGATGCCGGGAGGGAGGGGGACAGGCGCTGCCCTCCCCAGGCCCAGGTCGCGGGCGGCGGCCGTGGTGCAGCGTGGCCCTCGGTGGCCGCCCTGCCCGAGCGCCCGCTGGCGGCCCGCGGCCCGTCAGGCCTCAGATGTCTTACATATTAATTTCCCTTCGCGGACATGTGCTGAGCGCGCTCAGACCCAGTTAGCTGGATTGATGAAGGCGGCAAGAGGATCCGACGCACGCTGATTCCACCTTTTCAGCTTCGATTAGCTCAGCGGGAGTTATTCCCGTCAGAGCTCCATTACAGCGCCCGGCCCCCGCACCACGACGGGCCAGGAAGGCTTCAGTGCGGGCCATTATCCCGCGGCCGTCCCCGCACCCCATCGCCAATGCCACCACGTGGCCCGGAGGAAATGTCACCTCCATGTGCCTTCGGGAGACCCCGGGCAAAGCCCCCGGCCGCTGGTGGGGTCTTCTGCGCTTGTACTCAGGCAGACCTGGGGTCCCGGCTCCCCGACTTGCTGCTGTCCACACCTCATCTGTGCATCGGGTGATAAACAGCACAGACGTTGGCCCCTCACAGTCTCACACGCTCCCTCATCCAACCATCAAAACGCCACCTGAGGGGGCACCACACTGACCGA
Source organism: Equus przewalskii (assembly GCF_037783145.1). Lineage (NCBI taxonomy): Eukaryota > Metazoa > Chordata > Mammalia > Perissodactyla > Equidae > Equus > Equus przewalskii. The sequence continues at coordinate 118,605,583 of NC_091833.1, read as the reverse complement.
CCTCTTTCAGATGAGGAAACCGAGTCCTGGGTGCACCGGATTCGCAGCCTGGTGACCCCAAGCCTCCCCCTCCTCCTGGCCACTGGCATCCTTCACAGGACGAGGGTTGGCAGTATCTGTCCTGACGCCACGCCCTGGAACAAACGGACCGGTCTGTCCCTGGGACGACAGTGAAGAGGAGGAGGCGCAGACCCGGGCTTGGGGACAGAACCGTGATGCCGGCCAACTAGCGCCACCTTGAGGACCACACCCCATGCCCCACTGAGGTTCAAGGGCTCCCCCGCTGCCCTGGAAGCCCCATGCACCCCACGTCCCCACCAGGGCCAGGAGGAAGACACACAGCCCTGTCCACGGCCCTGTTTGATTTTGGGTCCCACCTGTGGGTTTTCCATGACGACAGCAGCCCTGGGGTGCAGCAGCCCTGGGGCGCATCTGTGTTCCCCAAACGCTGAGGGTTTGGCCCCTGGGACACTGGGGGCCTCTGGGCTTGCACTGCGGGGGCCACACGGCGGCCCTGCGCCAGCCTGCCAGACTTGGGTCTGGGGCACTCAGCCCCCTTGTGTCCCCATGGAGGTGGAGGCCAGTCAGCGAGAGGGACCCTCAGCTGGGAGTGGTGCTCGGAGGGCAGCCAGGCAGGGGCGGTCCCTGAGAGAGGCGGGCGCCTCCAGCTCCCTCGCGTTCCACACCTCCCCCACCTCCTCGGGCAGAAGATACAATTAAAGTCGCCAACCCTGACCCCAACTGGGTGCAGGCCACTGGAAGGGCACCCAGGGTGGCACGGGGCAGCCCAACATCTGCCTGGAGCCCCTGCCTCCTGGGACCAGGACAAATCCTTGGATAGCCCCCACTGGACTGCAAATCCATGGGGGCCAGACACAGCCCAGCCCCCTCCAAATGATGTCCCTGTCACCTCACTTCCTCCTCGCTCCCGTCAGCCGTCACTTCCATTCCCCCTTCCCTGGCCCCAGCAACCACCGTTCTACTTTCTGTCTGTGGATTTGCCTGTGTCACACATTTCGTATAAACAGAGTCACACACCAGGCCTTTGGTGTCTGGCTTCTTTCACTTGACATAATGTCTTCAAGGTTCACACACGTTGTAGTTGTAGCATGCGTCAGGGCTTCGTTCCTTTTTACAGCTGCATAATATTCCATTGCACAGACAGACCTCATTTTCTACCCAATTACTGGCTGATGGACACGGGGGCTGCTTCTGCCTCGGATTATTGGGGGCGGTGCCGCTGTCGACGTCCGAGCACAGAGCACAGGCTTTCCCAGCCAGTGGTCTTCTCAGGGCCACTCTCACAAAGACACAGACAGTTGGGTCACCCTGGCCGTCTCCCTTGTGGGTGGAGAAGGCTCCCCGGCAGGTGGGGGAAGCTGGATGGCACAGCAGCCCTTCTCCATGGACACCCAGTGGTGTCATCTGGGGAGCCGGAGGGTCTGGCGTGGACCCCCTCCCCTGGCCAACCCTGGACCCAGTTCCTAGGGCCCAGGTGGCCCTTGCACCGGCCCCACATAAGGAGTGTTCTCCATCCCGCGCTCGAATGCTGTGGGTTGGTTTACCTTGTAAATGTGGGAACCAATGGCTTAGGAAATTGCTAAGATAATAAAAGATTTTTTTGTGGCCTTTGAGCTAGAACTTTCCGCTCTGCGCTCAGAGCCTCGGTGGGAAGGTGGAGGTGGTGCCCATCTCTGGGGAGGAGACCCTGGGGACAGCTGAGTCTCCTGGATCCAGCAGCTTCCCTCTGATTAACCCATGCAAGTGGGGCCGGTGACTCTGGCAGCAAGAAGACACAGTGACAACAACAAAGGCCATATAATTGACTCTCTTTGTTACACCAGTTCTGCTAGAGTTGTAAATTTATCCTGTACCTGGAGCAGGCCTGGCCTGCAAGCCGCATCATTGCCTGTGGCCATCAGCAGGGGGAGTGGGTTGCTGACAAGCTCGCCGTCCAGCCCAGGCCTGGGGGCCGGTCAGGCTCTGGGAGGGCCAGGCACACCGTGAGTGGGTGGGTGGGTGATCAGCCAGTTCTGCTTTCCAAAGCTGTCTGCTTGTCCTGGGGCAGCGTTTTCCTTGAAACTGGGGGCAGTTTATTGGACCAAGGCCCATCCCCCTAACCCGGGTGTGAGCTGACAGCCCCTCTGATCAACCGCGGTCAGCAAAACACATCTGGGCTTCCGCAGTAACGATGTCCCAGTTGCTGAGCAAGGAGGGTGTCCCTGGGAGCAGGGCCCACCTGTGGCTACCCCAGGAAGGGGGTGGGCTGTGGGAGGAGCTCACCTGGAGGCTCATGGCCAGGTGCTGACAGGGCAGAGTCTCTGATGCTCCCAGGGGTGGCTCATGGTCCCACCTGGGCTTTGAGGGGAGGGGGCTTCCTCCAGGAAAGAGTATGGAGCTTTGGGCTGGCAGAGACGGAGGGCCACACAGGCCTGGGGGTGCCAGGGGCTGGGCCCTGAACCAACCACATCCTCACTCTCCCCTCCCCACGCTTGGTCACCCCCACCCCCTCCCGACTGAATCACTGCGACAGCCTCCCCACCTGCAGGCCCCCCACCTGTCCACCCTCCTCTGTCCACCTCCCCACCTGCAGGCCCCCCACCTGTCCACCCTCCTCTGTCCACCTCCCCACCTGCAGGCCCCTCACCTGTCCACCTCCCCACCTGCCTCCCTCTGCAGGCCTCTCCCACATCCAGTTGTGCCTAAGCCAGTAGGAGCCTGAGTCTGTCCCAGCCCCACGCCCTCTGATGAGTTCAGATCCTGCAAAGTCCTTGGGAGCCGGCTGCTCCCTCCACCCCACAGTCACCTGGTAAGCAGTCCCACCTTCCAGAACCCACTGTGCTTTCTCGGGCTGGGTCACCTGTGCATGTTTCATCTCCCTGGGCTGCCTTTCTCCTCTTTCTCCAATTGGCAAAATTCAGCTCTTAAGACCCAGATTATATGTAATCTCCATAAAACCCTTTCTAGTTTTGTTTTCATGCGGGACTCTTTTGTGACAAGTGACATAAACCAAATTGGGACATGTCCACAGACACACTTGTGTTTGCTTTGGCTCATGATGTGGGCTTGACCTCCCCACCTGGGCTCCCACCTACCAAGGATAGACTCCTGTTTTGTGTGTTCTAGCTGGACTAGAAATGCCTGGCAGGCTGGGCTGATTCCGAACCAGACCCAAGCTGGTGGGAGGGTGGGTGCTCGTTTGGAAGGATGGATGTATGGGTGAGTGGGTAGATAAGTGGAGGGATAAGTGGGTGGACGAATGGATGGATGGATGGGTGGGTGCATGGTAGATAGACAGATGGATGGGTGAGTGTGACAGGTGGATGAATGGATGGATGGAAGGATGGAAGAAGTTAAGGATGGGTAGACGGATGGATGGATGGATGGATGAGTGGATGGATGGAAGGACGGAGATGGGTGGTTGGTGGCGGGATGGATCGATGGATGGAGGGATGGATGGAAGGATAGAAGGATGGATGGGGGGATGGGTGGCTGGTGGGTGGAAGGACGGATGGTGGATGGACAGCTGTGGGAGCTCTCACTTCTTTTTAAGTGAACTCATCTCCAGAATGAGCAGTCCCAACCCCCCTGTTATTCCATCACAGCTTGTAGCCTCATCACATTTTGCCCACTCTCCTCTGGCTGCCCCAGGACATCCTTATTCTTGAAGGTCAAACTGCAATTCCTGTGGCCTGAACAAAGTGGACCAGCTGCAGCTGACTCAGCAGGCATCTCCCTGGGCACTGGCTCCAGCTGTCAGTCCCAAGCGCTCTAGTACCTTTCCTTGGCTATGGGGCCTCCCCTCCCACCCTGGCTGGAGCAGTGCTGACATGGCAGCCCTCCCCTGGTAAGACTGGGCCAGAGTCTACCCCTACTAGTGGAGGAGTCTGTCTCCAAACCATTGCTCATCTCCCACTATCTGGACGCTACCTGTGGGCAGGGCCCAGGCTCAGTCAGTGCTGACCCCAGCCCCCCTGGGCGCCTGATCCTCCCATGTTGAACAGTGGTCATTATTCTCTCTGTCTCCCTCCTGCATCCTTAGGAGCTGAGATGAGCAGGTGCTCATGCCCACCCAAGTCTGTAGCTGGCCTGGGTCCCACAGTGGAGCTCACATTGTCCGCCACATGAAGCTGGCCCCACTGGAGGAGTCGTGAGCCTGGTGGGCAGTGGGAATTCACGGGGGGAACAGTGCAGGCTCGAGGAGCAGAGGGCCCCTCTGGGCAGCAGGCGGCAGGACTCCCCACGCCCCAGGCGAAGATCGATTGACCCCACTTTTTGGACACAGTTGTCTCTGGGAACAAACACATCCTGCCCCAGGGCTGTCTGTCCCTGAGTTCCTCTGCAGACTTGGGGGCAGTGCAGGGCCTGGGTGCTGGCCAGGGAGCTGCGACACGGGCTCTAAAGGGTGAATGGCTGTTTACTCCCCTGTCTTCCTGGAAAGGCAGCATCTGCAGTCGGGGACTTTACAGAGGTGCCTCGGCCCCGCTCCCGGCCTGATAGCCTGTGACTTTCTGGTTCATAAGACAAAAGCGTGCTTTTCATCAAGAGGCTCATATTCTCTGGATGATTCAAAAATTCACAGAGCAAGTCCGACACAGAGCGGCTGCTTCCCAAAGCCTTTCCTTTTCTTTAACTGCAACCAAGTTTTCCGGCAAGTCCTTGATGTCATGAAGAACAGCCCCGAGGCAGTGGAGGGGGCCTCTCGGTGCCCGACTGGGGTGTCCCCCTCACAGCCGGCCCTGAGGGGACCACTGTGCACATTGCCTGTCGGGAACGCAGCCTTGCGCCCTCCCGGCTCTGCCCGGAGTCGCTGCGTGACCTGGGACAAGTGACCGGGCCTCCGTGGGACTGAGGGTCCGAGTTGCGTTGGGCTACTGTTAACACCGCGTCGTGGCTGACGTGCCCTGAGCTCTCGTGGCCAGGCACCAATCTGGACACCACAGGCAGAGGGAATCAACTTGCTCGTCCACACGTGGCCCCAGGGCTGGAGTCCCCGTGCCGTCTCTCAGCCGAGGCTCTGCGGCCACCTGGCCTGCCATCAGCGCCATGCGGGGCTGTTGACCGTGAGCACCTGGTGGTCCGTGGTCAGTGCTCAGCCATGTTGTGAAGCCGAGACTCAGTGAGGGATGTGGGGACCACGGACATGAGCTCCCCCTCTTGGACATTAGCCGCTAGAGGGCTGAGACGATCCCACAGGTGTTTGTGCACCGGCTCGTCCCAAACAAACAGAAAGTGATCCGTTAGCTGTTGCTGGCCCAAGTCCAGCTGCCCTCATCCAGGGTGGACCGCTCTCCTCGCTTTAGCCCTGAGTGCCCCACGCCCTGGGAACCCCATCAGCTCCGGACAGACAGGCGCAGTTGGCCACCCTGCCCGAGTCCGGCCTCGAGCCAGCGTCTGGCGAGGCCCCTGCCCACGGCTGCAGGCGGAAGGCCGGGACGCCCCTCCTTGTGGTTGGCATTCACCCCCGTGGGGGACACGCAGACATATCGCGGGCTTGGAAAAGTTGCTCTTGAAGGCATTTCTGGTTTTCCATTTATAAAGTGGAGCGAGGTTATAAATCAGAAAAGTATTTATAGGGACTCACAGCCGGCAATAACAGGTTCGGGTGGCCAGTGTGTCTCTGTGACTATTTCATCTTCCACGCTAACTTAAACACGAGAAAAAAAGGCTTTCCAGCCCAGGGCCGCCGCACGGCCAGGGAGACGGAGTGCGTTGGTAACACTTCACAGACTCCTCACTCTCGTCTTTCTCCTGCCCAGGCATTGCATTCCATGATTAAAATGCGCTGTGACCACCGGGCCGGGCGGGCCTCCGCTTGTTCAGACATGGAAGGGGAGCTCGAGCCATGGAGGGCGTGAGGGGGCGGGCAGGGCTCTCGGCGGCCGCCCAGCACCGCCCCTGCTGGACACAGCCCGCGCTACAGCCGCCCCGCTCCGGTCCTGGACCCCTGCTGAGGGTGAGCAATGAGCCAGAGCCACCTCTTCCTCCTCCGCCCGCCCACCCGCCTGCCGGCTGCTGTGAGGTGGGTGCCCACCAGGTGAGAAAACAGGCTGGAGAGAGTCAGCTGGTGTCCGACTCTGTGGGAGTCATGCCTAGTCCGTTTGGGGGACCCTCTCCTGCTCTCAGGATGCTGCCCAGGGGTGCACTGCCCCCCAGCTCAGGGGACCACATGTGACCCAGATCCGGCCATCAGAGGAGCCGAGGGGTTGGGGCGGGGGAGATGACCTGTGAGCACAGAGCCCGAGTGAGGCCAGAGCTGGGGGTGGGCCCTGGACCTTCCCGCACTGCGCGCACAGGAGCCCACAAGCTCGCCCCACGGCAGCTGCACAAGGCCAGTGGGGCCGACCCAGGCCTGAGGGGTGACAGGGCCCCCAACCCTGGTCCGTGTGGTTCTCAGATAAGCTCCACCATAGTCACACAACACCTTCTCCCGGGATGGAGCTGGGGAGAGGGCTTCCCTGGGACCCTCCCCGTGGAAGCACAGGCCAGGGATTGGCCCCAGCAGAACTGGAGGTCTGCCCTACAGGTGGGCCCTCTGCCCTCACCCCTGCAGACTCCCAGCCGTGGGAGCAGCCGAGCTGGGCAGAGAGGCCCGGGGCAGGCATGGCCACCCATCCCAGACAGCAGAGGTCAGATGGGGAGGACAGAGCCGTGACCTTGGCAGGGGCTTGTAGGGGGTGATTTTTCGGGAGAACATGACCTGTGAGGGAGAGAGAAGAGATACCTGCAGGGTTTTCCCGTGCGACAGTGAGGGGTCCCGAGCCCAGAGCCCAAGGCTGCCTCTTTCAGGAAGTCTACCTGAACTGGCCACCCCTGCTCTGAGATCTGCCAGCCCTGGGAGTGGTCACCCTGCCTGTGTGACCTTCATGTCTGAGCGCTCCAATACTGGGGACATCTCGAGCAGAGTCACAGAGTCTTTCCAGGAAACATCAGCTGAACGAACGAATGAATGAATGAATGAATGAAACCCACTGCCAAAATACGTCGCTCAAGTGTCCCCAAATCAGGTCTCTCTCCAGTGTCCTGCCTGCTCACACCACCCAGCCCTGTCCACACAACCTGGCCCCCACTGGGTGGCCTGGCACCTCCAGCCGGCCCTCGGGTCCAGTTGCTTTGCCCCCAGGCAAGAGGGAAAGGTCTGTGAGTTACGCCCGAGTCCCACTCATGCCACGTCTGGGGACACAGAGCGATTTTCTTGCGAATTGCCCCCCGATGGGACCTGAGGTCCCAGCCTTCACTCTGCAGTTGGCTCCCTGGGGAGTCTGGGGTGCTCCGACCCTGACCCGGGGGGCTTCCCCAGGCCTCTTGAGTAGGGTCCCGGCGCCCCCACCTCCCTGCCTGAGCCCTTGGCGGAGTCGCCAGCTCAGAGAACTCTCTGGAAGCTCCAGTGAGCTGAGGAGGTCATTGTGGTGGCGCGGGCGCGTGCTAAGGCGCGGGCGCGAGGACGGCTTTGTCTCCTCCTCCCTTATCTCCAGTAGCCGTTCGGCGATAGAGATACAGAGTAGCCCCCATGACAGAGCGCCATTAAACTGTCGTCTGTGCAGTTGTGCATGAGGCGGCAGCAGATAACGGTCAGCACCCAGCCAAGCGTGAGATGAGTGGCCGCCCGCCGCCCCCCAGTGTCACCAGGAGAGGCCCCGCAGGAGCCCTACCAGCCTCGCTGGGAAGGACCTTCTCCAGGCCGGCAGGACTGCCCCCAGGGCACCGTGTAGGCTCTAGACCCACCCGAAGGCAGCAAGGTCAATGGGAGGCCTGGCGGGGTATCCCGGAGGCTGAGGGTCCCCCAACAGTGGGGGGTTGGCTCACTGCCGGCCCAAGGTGCCCTGGAGTCTGTGGCCCCGAGGGGAGGCCCTAGGGCTGGAAGCCGAGCACCCCTCTGCCCTTGCTGGGCCTTCAGGCCACCAGTCAGTGGGGAGGAGAAGTGCAGTGTCACCCCAGCCCCCTCTCTGTTAGGGAAGCTGAGGCTGAGGGCAGGAGCCAGAGGTGAGGCAGGCCCAGGTCCCAGCCCAACCCCATGGAGCTGGAACCATCCTGGGCATGTCTAGAGGCCATGGCGTCTGGGGGAGTCTGGGAGCTTCAGAAGTCCCTGGAGTGGCCCCCAAGGGGCATGGCTGGTATGAGCTTCTCTGGGTCCCCAGAGCCCCCCATCTGGCCTTACCCAGCCGGCCCAGGTCAGTAAAGAGGCAGGTGGGGGTGGGGAGGGGATGTGGATGATGGAGCCAGGCCTCAAAGAGGGATGACGTGGTCAGAGCAGGAGAAAGGCATTGGCAGGAAGGCGGAGCCCTGTCTGAGTGGAGCACGTGGGAGCGCGTGCGCACGCATGTACACGCGTGTAGCCACGGAGCTGGGCCAGGCTTCTGGGCCAAGCAGCCTTGGAGGGCAGGGATGAGGGTGTAGCCTCCTCAGGACAGAGGGTCCCCCAGACTCAACCAGCAGACGCCCCAGGACCCACTGTGACTGGCAGCAGAGGGGCTCAGGTCCAGGGAGGACCGGAGGACCGCCGGCACCCAGGACCTGAACACACACTCACCGCACACCTACCTGGGGTGTGACCCGACCTGTGGTCAGGCTCGGGGACAGAGGCCGCCCTCTAAACAACTCGGTCTGCAGGGCACCGGGCGAGGGCTGGCTGCCCGTCTCAGCGTCCTCCTGCCTCCTGAGAGGTGGCAGGAGGCAAGAGGAGACAGGCTGGGAGCTGGACGTCAGGGCCACTCCCTGAGGGACGAGGACTGCCTGGCCAGGCCACTGCGAGGGGTGCAGGCCAGGGGGGAAAGGGAGGCCACGGGGAAAGACACCCACACCCATCCTCTGGACGTCGGGCTCAGGAAAAGGAGAGGAAAGCCCCAGCCCTGAGCCGCTGGGCCCCGTGGCGACCCTTCCCGGCCCTTGAGGGTGTGACATCGGGGAGCCTGGCGGGAGCCATTTCCGCAGGGCTGCGTTAAACAAGCATGAAAGGGGCGCGCTCCAGAGACGCTCTACAGAATATTGATATTCCACCTCTCCCACCTGGGGCTGCGCGGCCGTGCCGGCTCAGAAATACAATATGCGCAGGGTCTTTTTCATAAAGGTCTTTATGGGTTTGGAAATTTAAACACCAACGAGCCTGAGTTGAATTGGAAAGCAAAAGTCTCTAAGCTTGTACATCTTAGAGGAAAAAAAAATTCAATTAAGTGGGATTTTAGCTGTTTCAATAAAATTGGACTCTCCCTTTTCAAGATAAGAGCTCTCCAGCTCAGAGCAACCTTTATGAGCCACAAGTCTCCACTTCTCCTAAACGCGTAATCCTCGCTCAGGACACAATGCCCACAACAGGAAATCAATGTATGGTCGAATCAATTTGAAAATATAAAATAAACTAATATATGAGTGGAAAATTGACTTCCTATGGATTAAAAGCAGCACAAATAGTAGAAAAATCTAGCTTTTTAGCAGGAAGAAGTGGTTGGGGGGCAGGGGCCTCGGGAGGGGGCCGGGCAGAATCCGTTGGTGCACTAGGCTGCAGGCGTCGGGGGACAGGAGTGGCACCCTGAGGACCCGCCAGGAAGACGAAGGCAGGAGCCGAGAGTCAGGAGCGCGCATGGACGAACGCTGCTGTTGCAACCACTGATGTGGAGAGTTGATAAAGGGGCCACTGTAAAGGGTGTCATAATGGGAACCCCAGCGGGCCTCCCTGGGCAGGGTTAGTGACCGCACCGAGCCACCTGCCCACCGGGTGTGAGGAAGGCGCTCCAGCCCAAGAACATTTCACTTGACGTGGTTCCTCTCTGCACCATCCATCCCACCTTCATGCCTGGGAAAGACGCCCCCGCATCCCCCCACCCCCTTCCCTGACTCTGGAGGGGCTAGCAGGACCCTGGACCTTGGGATAGGCAGGCTGGACAGGGCTCCGTGAGGACAGCCAGGGGGGAGCAGTTTGCAGAAGCCCTGCAGGTCAGGACGCTGCAGCGTGGACAGGACGGCATGCGAGAACTGGACAGCTGTTCTCCTGCAAGGCCGGCCAGGAGTCTCGGCCCCGCCCGGGGGTGCCCTGCTCCGAGGTTCATGCGAGGTGGCCCCTCCTTTGCTGGAGCTGCTGTCTGCTCCACCTTCCCACTCAGTTTACTGCTCCCTCCCACCATGCTCCACAGCCCCCCAGCTTCCATCTAGGTAAATTCCCAGCGCCTCCTCCTCCAGAGAGCCACATCTACCCTCTCACCCTCACAGGCTCTGGCCTTTCGTCTGCCAGGTCTCTCCTTGGCCCAGACCTGAGCCCCAGACCAACTTGACCCCCTGACCCAGACGCAGTACAAGAAACTTGGACTCAGGGCCTCCAAGACCACAGGGCCATGTGCCCGGCCCCACCCCCAGTCTGGTCTGAGCCTCCCTCCTCCAGGCGCCCTCCAGTCTGTCTGAGCACCGGAGCTGGCAACTCTCTCCTTGGGTTTGTTTTTGTTTCCAAATATTTCCTACAAGTGCAGCGAGATGAACCAAGTGATACCTCCTATCCAGTGGCCTCTGTCCTTCTGTGGAGATGGTCAGGAAAGGCCCAGCCAGCAGGGGGTGGGCTGGAGAAGCGACGGTGAGCAAGCATCCCAGAGTTCCCACCCAGACTTCCGCTAGGCACCTGCCACCCATCCAACCATCTACCCATCTGCTGACCCACCATCCACTAACTCACCCAGCCATCCACCCACCAACGAGCCCCCCTGCCCAACCCCTCCATTCCTCGTTCCTTTAGCTTACTCACCTCTAATCTAGGCCCCATCCAACCACCACTGATCTACCCCCAAACCTCACTCATCCAGCAGCCCATACACTAACTCATTCATCAAACCACCCACTCATCCATCCACAATTTACCTAATCACCCACCTGCCCACTGAATCAAAAACCCACTCACCTGCCCATCCACTCACCCAAATATCCATCTATCTCCCCTCATACTCATCCATCCACCCACCCCTCCATCTACCTAGCTATCCATCCACCCATCTATCCACCCACCCATCCATCCACCCCTCCATCTACCCATCCCTCCACCCCTCTATCTACTCACCCACCCCTCCCTCCACGCACCCCTCCATCTACTCACCCACCCATCCATCCATCCATCTACCCATCCATCCACTGATCCATCCACTCACTCATCCACCCATCCAGCCATTTATTCATCCACCCCTCCCTCCGCCCACCCCTCCATCTACCTACCTATCCACCCATCCACCCGTCCATTCACTTCCCACGGCATTGGCAGGGGTCCCCATGGAGCTGAGCTTAGTGCAGAGGTGACGCGTGGCCTTGGGGCCTCAGGATGATGCCTTTTAATCCTCCCCAAGACCCTGGGGCAGGGCCCTGTCACCCCACTTACATAAGAGCAGACTGAGGCCCCTCGATGTTGGTGGCAGTGGCCCCAAACCCCCGGCCATGGTCAAGCTCCTGTTGGGTTTTCCCGGCCTGGCCTGGCCTGGCCTGGTGCTTCCCTCTCCCGAGAGCAGGGCCCTCATCTCCACCCCGTCCTCAAATGCCCAGCAGTGCCAGGCCCAGCGCCTCGTCCAATGTGTGTAGCTGCTGGGGCAGCCGCAGGCTTGAGGAGCAGGCTCAGAACGGGCTGGCCGGTGCCGAGTCAGCTGGACACACGCAGATGGGTTGGTTAGTGGAGTTCACTGTCAGGCCTCACGAGGAAAAAGCTCACTTTGTAAAGACTTGGTCAATATGAATGAATGCCATCAGGATGGATTTGGGACTAAATTGGACAATCGCGCTGGCTGCACCCAAGGCCCAGCAATGATAGGTAAATTGGGTCGTCATTAAATTATCATGAAGGAAAAACGCATAATCGGCAGCAGGCCGGCAGAAAGATTATGGTTATTTACAAAAACCGTGCTGTTTGCAAATTTGCGCAAAATTATTTGTTCCTGGCGGAGTTTTATGGAGCTATCTACACATTATCTCCGCCAAGATCCCCAGCCCTGCATATTAACTAATGTCCCCAGTTTAATTGGAAACAGAACGGGCCAAATTGTAAATCGCTTTTCTGTCATCTGTCTCGTCTCCACAGGGGCCCAGGGAGCGCCTGCTGGGCAGCTGGCTCTGCAGGCCCCGGACCTGCCCTCACTCCCTAGTCCCTTCTTGCCCCTCACAAGGGCCAGGCACTGGGGAGAGCGACCTTTGTCTGCACATCCATAAAGTCTATGCAAACGGGCTCTGTGTGGCTGTGACGTGGCCACGGGCAGGGGGGGTTTGCAGACCTGAAAAATTAAGGAAGACTCAGGGCCTGGGTTTTACAAAGGGAACGTTACAAAGGGAGCTTTCTTCAGGGACTATCCAAGCAGGGGGCCCAGAACGAGGACAGCTGCTTATCTTGAATGAAGGGCAACCATGGGCCCCCCAGCTCGCAGCCTCGCTCACCGAGAGGGTGGCAGGATGGGCAGGAGCCTGCTCCAGATGGCTCTGCTGGGCTGTGGATCTGCTGGTCTAGGGAGTGGGCAGAGGGGCCGGGAAGGGCTCTTCCCCAGGGACCCCGAGGGCCTGGAGATGCCCAATCACCCACCTCCCGCTGCTGGGCTTCAGAACAGCCACGCAGCTGGGGTCAGCGAGAACCGGGGGTGCCCGAGGAGCCCGGGGAGGGTAGCCTGTGTGGGGCCGACCTTTCTGAACAGGCCACACGGCTCTGTCAGGGACGCTGGTCACCAGCACACGGGTCTGCACCTACGGGCTCGTTTGGTGGGAACACTTTCCAGGCCTATGGACCTGAGAGCCACGAGGGACCAAGCTCTGGCAGAGGCCAGCGTGGCTGCGGTGGGGCTCTCTCCAAGGGGCAGTACTGTTTTCTTTTACTGGTTTCTTTGTTTTATCACAGTAGTATTTTGTGGGTGAAAAACAACTGAGTATAGAGAGACTTAACATAAAAAGACCAAGGCACGGTCAGCGAGCAGAGGGCTCCTACTCTGTCTTAAATGGATCTCTTTTGCTTGTAGCCTCAGGACCAATGTGCTGAAGATCAGATCCAAAATACGACCTGTGGGTTTTAAAATTGCAGTGCGGGGGGAGTGCACAATTGGAGAGGGATCCCAGGACGGGACGGAGACATCTGGGCGGACTCAGAGGAACGCTGGAAACTTTGAGCCCCAAGGCCCCAGGAGTCCCCCTGGCAGCAGGGCCGTCCTCTGCTGACATCCCCATGGTGGCCTGGTGTTCCAGTCCGCCTCTTTGCTCCTGACCCGTCGCTGAAACCAGAGCTGGCCACACGCAGAAGGAAACTGTAACGTCTTCTCCCAGTGCAGCAAACGGAACAGCAGAACAGCAGCCAGGGCACGAGAGCAGCCAGGGCACGGGCGAGGTGTGGACGTGGATCCTAAGGTGTCATCCCAGGACAGACATGGGACCAGGAGTCTGGATCTAACCTTCCTGCCCAAGCAGCTGGAAGTGACTCTGAGAGTTTGCATGGACCCGTGGCGGCTGAGATGCCATGACTCCCAGCACTGCGTGGAGGAGAAGCCCGCCTGAGCAGGGGGCCACGGATGTCCACACAGCCTCTCAAGCAAAGCAGAAGCAGAGACGCGGAGCCCACATGTCTCACTGCATGGTCCGTCACCACAGGTCTTTCTTTCGCCCTCTGTCCTGCCCTCACTATTTCTGGGGGGTGTTTGACTTCGTAGTTTTAAGTTACAGAATATCCAGGGGCCGTCGCGGCCGATGTTGAATTTACTGGCAGAGGAGGAAGTCTCCTATCCGGGGGCAGGAGCCCCGTTTGTACATTCAGTGGGAAGTTGTGGCCTGTTGGGCAGCAGCACAAGGGCTTGTCACATGGCAGTTAAACGCAGTGGCCAGGGCCAGTCCTCTGCCGGCTTGCTGTCACTCTGGCCTGCACTGTGCTGCTCAGCCTGGGTCTCGGGGGGCTGCCCTCAGACCCTGTTCCCAGACCCCTTGACCACGGTCTGTGCTTGATTCAGCCACTGAGAGGCTCAGAGGGCAGCCCGCAGGGCAGGGGCGCAGAGCACCCAGCCGTCCCCTCTCTGAGTGGGCAGCACGCCTGTGGGGCCGTGTCTGGGCCGAGGTCCCCACTCCAGCTCCTGCAGGACAGGGTGTCCTCTTGGCCTGGCTCCTGCCAGCAGCCTGGGCCAGGCCGTGGGCCACCACCTCCTTGCTTGGCCTTCCAGACCCAGGATGGGAGCGGCTCCTACCATTTGGCCTTCAGTCTCTCCCACGCCTGTGTGACCACCTCTCCAAGTCCTGCTCCCTCCATGGAACACACGGTTTTCCTTGAATGATCCACACCAAGGGTACATTTTAGCGTCCTGTTCACCAGGCTGAGAGCTCAGCTCCCTTACTTCTCCCCCGCCCCCTATGGCTCGTCACTGATTTAATGATCTTATTGATTTAAAAAAAGGTTAGCATCTTGCTGTGTCACTAAAGGCAGTATTTCCTGACCCTGCCATGTAAACGGAATAAATCAGATGTCCCCATTCGCGCACTGAACTTGGCCGAGCAGCTCCCCGGTGCCAGGCACTGTGCTGGAGACACGGGGGTACCGTCAGGAAAGAAAAACCAGACCAAGTTCCCTCCCTGTGAGGCCTGCACGCTAGCGGGATGGGGACAGAGCAACATGAGACGCTCGCACCCCGTCAGGCAGAGGTGAGCCCCGGAGAAAGGAAAACACGCTGGCGGAGGGGCTGCCGGGGGCGGTGGCAGAGGAGGAGAGGGGACGCGTGGTCCCAGGTAGAGGGACAGCAGGCGCAGAGGCCCTGAGAGGGTGTTGGAGGCACAGTCAGGGGCCAGCGTAGCCGGAGAAGACTGAGCGCAGAGATGGCAGTCAGAGAGGCCCGGGAAGCCAGGCCGCATGGGGCTCCACTCCCCCCGGATGGGAGCCGTGTTTTAGGAGGGCGACGGCCGCTGTGTGGGTGATGGACTCTAGAGAGGCGAGGGTGGCGTGGGGAGGCCGGAGGCCAGGTAATGGGCTCCTGCAGTAATCAAGGTAGATGCAAGGACGGCCAGGGCAGCTCCGTGGAGACTCCGGGGGTCCCACGGCGTGCGCCCCTGGAGGACTGGGTGCCCATCACTGAGGGCGGCAGCGGAGGAGGAGCAGGTGGGTGGGAGACGCGTTTGTTTTTGGCCACACTGGACGCCCAGGCAGAGATGCTGAGGCACCACTGGACGCAGCAGCCCAGGATTCAGGAAAGGCCTCCTGGAGGAATCAACAGGGCCATCTGCACACGTGCCACGGGAAGTCGGAGACTAGATGGGCTCAGGGCCAGAGCCGGGCGCTCTGAGCCCAGGAGGGGACACACAAAGGGACAAGAGGGACAGCCACAGGGAGAGCAGGCCCTGAATCCATGCCCCAGCATGCTTCAGACAGGAAGGGAGGGCGGTCACGTGTGCAATCCTGTCCGTATGTCTGTGGGTGTCCACGAGTGCATGTTTGCGTGTGCATCTGTGTGTGGAGCCATGTGTTTCCGTATCAGTATCTCTGAATATGTGTCCATACGTGTATGTATCCGTGCATATACGTGTGTGTCCCTGTGGGTCTGCCTGTGGGATTCCTTGTATCTGCGTGTCTGTGTCAGTGTTGCCCAGCGTGTGTGTCCACGTGTGTGTCTGCATATGTCCCTGCACCTGCATGCATTTGAGTGCTTGTGAGTCTGGGGGGCAGCAGAGACGGAGGCTGGGGTCAGGACCACCCAGACTGAGCATATCCTGAGCCGGGCAGAGCCCTGAGGGTCTGGGCCAGGGAGGGACATGGTCAAGTCAGGCTAGGGTGGCTTGGGCAGCCCCGTGGAGTATGGATTGGAGGGACTGTATTGGAGGGGTGACCATGGGGCCCTTCCTGGCCAGGCGGGCGGCTCCCTCAGCAACCCCAGCTCCTGGCACCGGGACCGGGTCCCCACAGTGGGCGCTCGTGGCCGCCATCCGGCAGCGTCTGTCCCCAGGGCCGCAGCTCTGGGTGGGGCAGGGCTGGAGGCCTAGCTGGACGAGGATGGGAAGCCAGATCACCTGCCGGGTCTCCCCGGACAAGCCAGGCGGCCTCCGAGTGTCAACACTGCGTGACTACCTCATTGATCGCCTTGCCGGGGTTAATTAATTAATTAGGGGCAGCCGCGGAGGACAGTGGGCTGAGGCCTGGGAATGGATCCCACCACCGGGAGCTTTATTAGTACATAAAATGAGTGTTTAAAACCCACACGGCTTCGAGTACACTGTTGAGGCTTTTCATTAAACAAACCTATAAAATTACTTGCCTCATTATGTATTTTCGCGACTTCCTCTGCCTTCCACGCTCCCGCCCCACCTGCCTCCTGCAACCCGCTCTAAGTGCCTATTTGAAATCAATTTCTCTAATAATGGACTTAATGAGCTCATCAATTAGGGCTGCCATAACCGAATGTCGCCGTGCTCTCCGGTTATCAGTTAAACTCTGGAACTAATTTCCATGCTTCATCTGTCACGGGGCGCCCACGACGTTTGGCTGCTGCTCCGGGACGATAGGGAGACCCTGGGCCCTTCCTGCTGGCCGAGCGGGGTGGCCCTGGAGAGGACAATGAGGACGGAGCTGCCCGCTGGCCGGGGGAGCGGCCGAGGCTCGAGGCGCGGCCGGGCGGCATAATTAGCAGTAATGGATGGCACGCGCACCGGAGATAAGATGGTCGTTCCACATGGAAAATCCCATTACGCCTTTCTTCCTTTCTCAGCTCTCCATGCGGCTGGCCTTCCACAAGGCTGCCCTGGCCCCTCAACCCCCTTAGATAACGCCCAACAGGCCAGCTACATAGAGGCCTATGTCTCCCCAAACCCCTGAGGGCCTGCTCCTGCTGCTCAGGCCGGGGCTGGGGTCCAGGCCTGCGAGAGCCCCCAGGGGCAGGTGGAGCCAGGAGGACCATGGAGGGTGGTGATCAGGGAGGGGACCAGGGGAGCAGAAGATTCCAGAAGCTGGACCAAGCGGTGTCGGGAAGGGGAGCGTAGGGTGGCAGAGCTGTTACTGGACACAGCGAGGCGAGTCCACCCATGAGGTGGGTCCAGGAACCCATGAGTAGTGACCTGGAGGCGGGTACGGTGGAGGGTGGCAAACCAGGCAAGACAGTGGGAGGAGGGAGGGCAGGCGGGAGACCGCCCAGGAGTGGGCAGATGGGCAAAGGCCCGCCCGGAGCAGGGCTGGACGCCGAGGGCACCCCAGCTCTTGGGACGGAGCTTGGTGTTCAGGAGAGGCTCGACGCAGACAGGCAGATGGGCGGATGGATGGATGGAAGCATGGACAGCAGCCTCCGTTCTCGCTAGGAGGTCTCATGTGAAAAGCTGCATCCCGGGGAGGGAGAGGTAGCCACGCGGGGGCCCCAGGACCCTGGGATGCATCTTTGCTGCTATAGGTCCCTCCCTGAGCCCACTCCACCTCCAAGCTGAGGAGCGGCTGCCCACGAGGGATGAGGGGGACCAGGCCCCAGACTCAGGACAGTCTGAGTGTCTCCCCAGCCAGACATCCTCTGGGGGCAGCGGGGAAATGGGCCCCACACCTCAAGGTGCCCTTGGGAAACTGAGGGACAGGGCAGTGCCACCCTCCTCAGGCCAGGGACTACCAGGCCCACTCACCTGGGCCCCCTGCGCCCCCGCCCCTGTGCCCCAACCACAGCCCTGCAGTCATCCACCAGGGATCTGGGGTCCCCTAGATGGCCAGCCTGTCCTCCTGCAGTCCGTGCTGCCCCTCACTCTGCCCCCAGCCCGGCCCCAGGCTGAGCCCAGACCTTCCTGCTGTTCCTTCTGCCTGGAAAAGCCTGGAAAAGTCCGGGCAGCCCCCAGGCCTGGTGTGGGCAGCGGGCGAAGTCACCCCAGGTGCCTCTCACCCCGTCGCTGGACAGGCCCAGGTCGCACCCCAGAGAAGCTGTGGGCAGCTGTGCAGAGCAGGGCAGAGCGGGCACAGGAGAGGAGGCAGGGGTGCTGGGAGGTGAGAGGACGTGTGCTGGGGGTAGGGTGGGTGAAGGTTCTGGGGGGCGGGGGGCGGGGTGCTGGGGGCAAGGAGGGGGACTGAGTGTGGGGAGGGGTGGGAGGTGCTGAGGAGCTGGGAAGGGGGACTGGAGTGCTGGTTGGGGTGGGGTGGGGCACCTCCAGGCACCTCCCTGCCCCCGCTCCTCCCCTGCCCCGGCTCCCCCAGCCCAGTCCCCCACCGGGACAGGGTAGAGTTTGGGGCACCCCTGGCCCTTCACCCAGAGACCCGTGTGGGCGGGGCAGCAAGTGGCAGGCGTGTCACCGCTTAGCCCGCTGCTCCCAGTGATTTGTCATAATCAGCCAGCTTCTCTCACCAGCGAAAAGCCATTAGTCCACTTTATCAGCAGCTGGGAGGAATCACTGCCTCCAGGCCAAGCCACCTCCTCCAGGCTGCCCTCAGGGCTGCCCCGCCCCTCCCCCCTCTGCCAGTGGGAGAGTAGGTGTGCCCACCACCCACCAACCGGTGAGGACTGGCCTCTCAGGGAGGCAACACATCCGCTTGGACTCTCTGCCCCTGCCCTGGGCACACCGGGACCCAGAACTGGGGTGAATTGAGCTGGGGTGAATTGAGCTGGGGTCCCGAGAGACCGACATTGCTGAGCTGCCCATGGAGAAACAGTCCCCACGGGCCCCACATGTGGCAGAAGGACCCCACGTGAGCGACTCCATAGCTCAGGGGACAAGGATTTGGGGCACCGGCCAGGTGGTACTGGGCGGCAGCGAGGACCCTGGAACAGGTCAAGAAGTCCAAATGCATCACTTGTCAGCAGTGACAAGGACTATGAAGCAGGATGGGGGCGCAGGTCGGGGGCTGACTACAGGATGGTCCCTGCCTAGCTTGGGGGTGGGTGGAGCCAGTGGGGGCCCAGGCAGAGTGATGGTGGGGTCGACATGATGGAACCCACAGGTGTGTGGGGGCAGGACGGAGGCCCCCAGGCTGGGTCTGGGGCACGTGGAGGTGACGTCAGGGGAGGGGAGATGCAGGAGGGGAGTAAGGTCAGCTGGGCCAGATGACCCCATGTCGGGCCGGAGAACTGCCCTTGGGATTTTATGATGTGAAAGTCCAGGGCGACCAGACAAGCACCTTCTGGGCAGCTGGGGGCTGGAGGGGTCAGAGGGAGCAGAAGGAGGGCAGAGGGGTAGACGGCAGGCGGGACAAGGCAAGGCTGTTGAAGATTGAGAAGGACCAGCCCACCTGTGCAGACGGGCTGCTGCGGACGGGTGATGTTGGACAAACAGGGAGACCCTGTGGGCTCAGCCTCCTGGGGAGGCCAGAGGGCGGGGCGCAGACACAGGGAGCCTGCAGATGCAGCCAGCGGGGCTGGACCCTGGACCCTGGACCCTCAGAGGTCATCCATCTGCCCCTCAGGCTGCCAGCAAGCCAGGCCTGCCCACCCAGCTCAACAGCCTCCTGCAGTCACCGTCCCTCCTCGGTCAGCTGGGTCAACGTCAAGGGCCAAGTGTGCGGCCAAGCCCCACCCAAGGCCTCGCTGATCTCCAGGTCCCACATGGGGCTGTTGTGGTTGTCCTCAAAGCCCCGTGGCTCGGGCCACGCAGTGGTGTCTGGGAACAGGCCGGAACCTCAGGATGTCTGATCTCAGCAGGTGGGAACCGGCTGTGGTCATCGCTCCATCTGGCACCCCATCCACAAGCAGAAGGTGCCCAGGGAATACCAAACGAGTGAGGGAGTGGACGAATGAATGCATGAGCCAGCCGTGAGAACTGGCCAAGCTGGCTGGTCACAACGTTGCCTTCTCTGGGAAGCGCTGCCCATTTCCCAGGCCGGGCAGGCAAGGGTTGGCCACAGCGAGTACATGTCGCTTCCCAGCCCTGGGCTGTGTCCTCACCACCACCCAAACCCTGAGGCTGCTCCGTCCCCACTTGCAAGCTCAGGGTGGAGCCCCTCCAAGTCACCTGGGGGAGGTCAGGGTGCTGGCTCATGAGCCAGGAGGGTGACGGTGCGGAGGTTCCCCGGGACTCTGTGGTGGAAAAGCCAGGCCTTTTCCTCCCTGGCTACGTGACCCTGGCAAGGGTGGGCATCTCGGGGACTGCGGCTACTTAAAGCCCTGCCCCTCGGGTGCCTCTGAGCGCCATCAGTCACTGCTCAGAAACGGCTGTATTAACATCAGGTGGGAACACGCCCACTCAGGTGAGGCTGCTCCTGAGATGTCACCTGTCTCAGGAAAAGAGGGGACAGAGGCCTCTGTGTGGGTGGGGGCCCAGCCCGGGACCTGGATTCCTGACATTGTGGGCTAGAGGCCTTGCAGGGGACCTGCACCGTTGCCTGGCCACAAATCGACACCTTGCAACTGGATTGGCTGTGACTCCCCTAATGACCCCTTGTCCGCACATTTGTAGATGAATGAAAACCTCATCATAGGAAGATTGTTCTTGGTGTCCAGTGAGATGGCTGAGACCACCTTCAGACCTGGCAGGGCGGGAGTGTGGCCCTAACTGTGCCCGCCTTGGGGATGGAAGGCCTTCCGGCTGCCCACGGGCAGGATGAGGTGAGGAAGTCAGAGCAGGCCCTTTCTGAGGTGCCGAGACCTTAGAAGCCCTTCTACGGTGTAAGCCAAGCCCCCTGTGTGCGTGCCAACATGCGTCAGCTCGTCACCGGTGACTGCAGTAGAGGGACCTGAGAGCCTGAGCTCCCACAGCACTGGGAAGGACCTTAGATCCAGAAAAACGACCCCTTTGTCCCCGGGGTGGGAGAGGGAGGGAGGCTCACTTGCAGAGGAGGAGCACCTGCAGAAGAGGAGCACCTGCAGAGGAGGAGCACCTGCAGAGGAGGAGTACCTGCAGAAGAGGAGTACCTGCAGAAGAGGAGCACCTGCAGAGGAGGAGCACCTACAGAGGAGGAGCACCTGCAGAGGAGGAGCACCTACAGAGGAGGAGCACCTGCAGAGGAGGAGTACCTGCAGAAGAGGAGCACCTGCAGAGGAAGAGCACCTGTAGAGGAGGAGCACCTGCAGAGGAGGAGTACCTGCAGAAGAGGAGCACCTGCAGAGGAGGAGCACCTGCAGAGGAGGAGCACCTGCAGAAGAGGAGCACCTGCAGAGGAGGAGCACCTGCAGAGGAGGAGTACCTGCAGAAGAGGAGCACCTGCAGAGGAAGAGCACCTGTAGAGGAGGAGCACCTGCAGAGGAGGAGTACCTGCAGAAGAGGAGCACCTACAGAGGAGGAGCACCTGCAGAGGAGGAGCACCTGCAGAGGAGGAGCACCTGCAGAAGAGGAGCACCTACAGAGGAGGAGCACCTGCAGAGGAGGAGTACCTGCAGAGGAGGAGTACCTGCAGAGGAGGAGCACCTACAGAAGAGGAGCACCTGCAGAGGAAGAGCACCTGTAGAGGAGGAGCACCTGCAGAGGAGGAGCACCTACAGAGGAGGAGCACCTGCAGAGGAAGAGCACCTGTAGAGGAGGAGCACCTGCAAAGGAGGAGTACCTGCAGAGGAGGAGTACCTGCAGAAAAGGAGTACCTGCAGAAGAGGAGTACCTGCAGAGGGCGAGGGCAGGTCTGGCCTGGGGTCTTCTGGGCAACAGCTGTAGGTACTGCCTATCCTGGGGCCAGCAGAAGACAGCGTGGCACCTTGAATTTCCCCAGGGGCTGAGAAGTGTTCAGGGGTAGATGGGTTACCCCACTGATGCTGGGGGCAGTGACTCTATCTGTCCCCCATTCCCAGGCAAGGGGCAGGAGTGGGGACAGGTTGGGTGGTGGCTCAGGATGAGGCCCAGCTCACTGCAGGGTCTCAGCTCCCAAATTTTATGTGAGTGCCTTCTTCACCACACAGGAAATGCCTTGGCCTGGATTGCTCCAGTCCACATCCCAGCTGAACCCTCCCTCCCTGCCCGTTTCCCTTCCCGTAGAATGAGGATGACGACAATGCCAACCTCGGGGTTGTGAGGATTCCACGAGCTGATGTAAATGCAGCACCAAGCGCCATGCACGACACAGGGTAAAGCTAACTAAGTGTTAGTGTTGCTGCTGCTGCTGGTGATGATGGTGGCGGTGTTGATGGTGGTGGTGATGGTGGTGGTGGCGGTGTTGATGGTGATGGTGGTGGTGGTGGCGGTGTTGATGGTGATGGTGATGGCGGTGGTGGTGGCGGTGTTGATGGTGATGATGGTGGTGGTGGTGGCGGTGTTTATGGTGATGGTGGTGGTGATGATGGTGGCGGTGTTGATGGTGATGGTGATGACGGTGGTGGTTTCAATGGTGATGATGGTGATGGTGATGATGGTGATGGTGATGATGATGATGGTGGTGGTGAAGATGGTGATGGTGGTGGTGGTGGCGGTGTTGATGGTGATGGTGGTGGTGATGATGGTGGCGGTGTTGATGGTGATGGTGATGATGGTGGTGGTTTCGATGGTGATGATGGTGATGGTGATGATGGTGGTGTTGATGATGATGATGGTGGTGGTGAAGATGGTGATGGTGGTGGTGGTCATGGTGGTGAGGTAGGGCACCAGGGTGAGGCTGCCCAGCCCATTTACTCCCCTGGATTAGAGGTGAGGGGAAGGACGGATGAGGCCATGGGTGGAAGAGCAGATGGACAGGTACACCCAGCTGCATGAGGCTGCGATCAGAGGGGCTGCAGTTTGGGAAGCCTCAAGGCAGAGGGTTAGAAGCTCCAGATGGGGCTCCAGGTGGGGCTCCAGGTGGGGCTCCAGGTGGGCAGATGGACTAGGCTTTGATCCTCTCTCCTGGGCTGCAGGGAAAGCCTGTGAGTAAGTCAGCCCCTCCCTAGTGATGCCCAGACAACCTCCCTGTGGAGAGGCCAAGAGTCCCCCAGCTGAGCACCCCCATGCCCGTCCACACATGGTCCAGACTTGGAAGCCAGCTTCGGTCTTGGCTTCCCCCTCCCTCCCAGACCCCTGTTCTTGGTGCCCCCGCTAGTCTCACCTCCACTCCACCCCCCAGTCCCAGTCTCACAGCATCCCCACCCCCACCATGTATCAGGCTGGCCAGCATGTGGGGCTCCTGCCCCTACAAAGAGGAGGTCTGCAGATGGCAGAAGGAGGGAGGGGCTGGGTCCCAGGGCTGGGATTGGCAGGAGAGAGGCTGACCTTGAGATGGAGGATGCTCAGGGGATGCAGCTGCACAGTGTGGTGGGGATGGGGGGACATGAGAAGGGATGGGACTGGACGCAGTTCCCTCCTAGTGGTGAGCCTGAGCCGACCCCACCCCGCCCTGAGCTTGGTCCCTCTTCAGCGTCCTCTGACTTAGGCCTCAGCTGGCTCCCCCTGCACTCCACTCCTCTGCAGGGATGAGCCAGGCCTCTCACCTGGCGGTGGCCGGAGCCTCTGAGCAACCCCCAGGCCCATCTCCCAGGCAGGCGGTGGCAGGGCCCCTGACCCTCCCCTGGGTGTTTGCAGCCAGATCTGGAAGGCTGAGAAGCCCCTGGTGACGACCCTCCCCAAGCCAGATGCACACCTTTGAAACATCTGGGGGCCAGGTGTCCTCTTCAATCTTCAATGCTGGCCGGAATCTGGGGGGGCCACCACAACCCCAGGATCTACCCCTGCAGCCCCAGGCCCAGGGCCTCTCGGCCCCCTTCTGTCCTTTTCCTCCATATGTGGGTACAACAGTCCCCCCAAAGCCACAGGCTCCGGGGAGAAGCAGCAGCCCCCCAACAGCAGGCCTGGGCAGCACGTGGCCATCAGCCCCGGGAAGCCTTGGGCAGCACGGGCAAGCCCGGGCTTCAGTGTCCTCACCAGCTTGGCCCCTCCTGGAGGTGGGGGGACAGACCCCAGCGGCCACCGGCTGCCCCGGCGAGGCGAGGTGGGCTCAGGGTGGCGTGATGGTCCCGGCAGAGCCGTGCAGCTGGCAGGGACAGGGTTAAGAGCACGCCGCCGGCCTCCCTCTCCGTTCCCTTGAAATGGCTCCCTGGTTCCAGAATGACTCCGCTTCCCCTCTTAATCTGTATTTTACGAGTGAGAAGCTTTGCATTATGCAAATCGTTAGATAGGAACAGGTGACATTTCAGCAAAGAACATGAGCGGGTGCGGCCGCGGGCGGGCTGCTGATTTAGACATTAGTATTTGTCACCAGGGCAGCGAGGGTTGAGGGGACTGGGCTATTCACACCTTAAGGTGGAAGTCTCCCGGGCAGGCGGCCAGGGCCAGCTCACACCCTTCAGCCGAGGGCTACCAGCAAGCAGGAGGCTGTGCCCACGTGGGGCTCCGTCCTGTGCCAGGCACTGCTCAGGCAGCCCCCAGGCAGGGCCAGCACAGCTCTGTTGTACAGATGAGGAAACCGAGGCACAGAGAGGCAATGGAGGGGCCTGGGGTCTCCAGCTGGGGGTGGGGCAGGATGCAAGCCAGGCAGGCTGTCAGGTCCCCGTCCCCTCCCCACTGTCTTGGGCTCCGCCATGCCCGGGCTGGCTCTCCACGCGCTGGCGCCCTGGACCTGAGTCTGCTCCAGCCCCGCAGACGTGGGCACTTGCACCCACGGGCCCTCTCCCAGGGCTGCACCACCCATTCTGTAGATCCAGCTCCACCCTCTGCCCTTGGAGCCCTCAGACGCCCCCTGCTCCTTGCCACACCGCACCCCCACTCCTCTAGCTCTGAGGGTGCTCTCCCAGCCCCTCCAGAGCCAGAGCCAGCGTGTGCTGCGGCCATCCGTCATCCCACTGTCAGATGCATCCACCGTCCACTTCCCAGGAAGTTGTTTGAGAAGAAATGGACGAAAAGAGAAGTGAGGGCCACCGCACTTCACAGGAGGAACCCCAGCTGGTCCCCTCAATTTTCTAGCTGCCTGACGGTGCTTGCTGCCCTCTTTTGTGCTCCCTGAGCACGGGGATCCCAAGAGAATAAGAAACCGACACGCCGTTCGCGGTGGAGCTGTGCCTGCGGCCCCTGGGGTGGGCGAGGCTGGATTTCTCCAGGAGACGGTGGTGCAGGGTGGTCAGCTGTGCTGACATCTGGGCAGGGCTGCACAGCAGCCACGGAGAAGGAACTCTCCACACAGGCCCGGCGAACCCCCAAGATGGCAAGCTTGCTTCTGGCTGGTGGGCAGGGCCAGTGGTTGGTCCCGGGGCTTTGCTGGCCAGGCATCCAGCAGCCGATGTGTGGCAGCCACGCAGCTCGGGCCCCAGAGGCCTGTAGGCCTCTGGCCAGGGCCACAGTCAGGGCCCACATGTCTCTCGGGCCTTGGGCCTTGACTGCAGCACTAGGGGAACGGGCTGGACCCACTTTCCACTCAGCCCCCTGCAGAAACTGGGTGGCCTCCACCAAGTCTCTGAGGAGTGTTGATCCGGACCCTGAGGGTCTGTCCCCAGGGGAGCCCCACTCGGAACCCCAAGCCTCGCATTTCTCAGGGTGTGTCATCAGAGGCTCCAGCTGCTCCAGAGAAACCTTTGAACCCAGGGCCTGAATGATCCCAGCTGACTCCGAAGGACTTGCAGCTCCCACAGTCCCTGGAAATGGCCAGAAGAAGGGGACTGGGCCCCGGGTCAGGACCGCAGCTCCACCCCAGCCACTGTGCAATTCTGAACGAGGGGGCAGCCCCTTCTGCACCTCAGGAGTGGGGGAGCTCCTGACGGGGACGTGTGCAGCGGCTGCGGGGTCACTCATCACCTTTTGGGGGTCCCCTCCATGCCCTGGGGAGAAGGGGGGCAACAGGTAGACTGAAGTGGGACAGAAGCCAGAGCAGCCTGAGGGGGAGCCTCACCTTGGGACCCCTGGAACCACCAGCTTTGAGGGGCAACGCCTAACAGTGACGGTGTCAGGAGCATGCTGTCCTCAGGCAGACTTTTGGGCCTTGAGATGCGGCAGAGGCGCTCCCTGGGGAAGGGAGGGTTGAGGGCCCAGGGCCCAGAGAAAACCCCACAGTGGTCCCCAACCCCAGAAGCTGCCCCAGCCCGCAGCCCTGTCCCTGGTGCTGACACCGGGGCCCTGGATGCACCCAGCTCTGGCGTCTGTGGACCTGCCTGAGGGGCACATGCCCGGCCCGCAGCTGGGGGTGCTCTGTAGGCGAGAACTGACCCCACGCCCAGTCGGGTGCTCGCAGGCCCCGCTGCGCACGGCTCCTGCCTGAGCCCGGGGTAAAAATTAGCCTCTTGCTGCGTGGAACGTGGTTTACCCAGCAGGCCAGTCCTCCCACACCCACAGGGTCTGCCACTCAGTCACTCAGCAAACACTGTGAGCCCAGGCGGGATGAGGAGGCCCTGCCGGGAGTGGGCTGAGCACCTGCCTCAGGCCCCACATTGGGCTCGGCCGTGGCGGTACAGCGAAGGCCACGGTCAGAGCCGGGTGTGGGGGGACACAGGCCCACATGGGCCGAGCAGGTGTGGGGTCTTGCCGCGGACCGGCAGGCACCACCCTGTGTCCATCCTGTGGTCAGCAGTAGGGCTCCTGACCGTTTTCTTGGTGCCCTGCAGGAGTCTCCCTCTCCAAGGGAGGGTCAGCCTGGCCACGGGGTCCCCTGGTCCCCCTCTCTGCTCCAGGCCCTGGACAGGAGCGCCTGACCCCTCGCCTCCCGCAGCTTTTCGTCCTGAGGGCAGAGAGAGCAAACTGCAGAAACAGACCAGGACAGGAGCAAACTACACTGCTGCTGACGCAGAGCGTGACATGGGGCAGCACAGGCGGCCGCCAGGGCGCAGACGACCACCAGATGGGGGAGGGGCAGCCTGCGCAGAGCTTAGCGGGTTCGAGGCACAAAAAGGAGGCCAAGGAGGCTGGACGTGGCCGCGTGAAAGAAGGGAGCGGACGCCGTAGAGAGGCTGCGGAGACCAGATCTGCGAGGCTCCGACAGCAACCCGGGGCCGCTTTCACAGAGGAGGTGGACATGGGGAAGGCTGCCAGAAGGCACGCGTGAGCCCCAGCCTCTGTCCACCGCGTGAGCGCAGTGTGACCAGCCCCAACACTGCACGGGGGAGCCTCGTGGAGGGTCTCACGGACCCCGGCCCAGTGGTCTTGCCCCACTGCCCAGTGGCCTCGAGGTTCTGCAGCTGTGGGTGCAGGAGGGGAGGGAGGCAGGGTTCTCCTGTGTCCACAGAACCCGATCCCTTGTCTTCCAGGCTATCCTT
Organism: Equus przewalskii; assembly: GCF_037783145.1. Taxonomy (NCBI): domain Eukaryota; kingdom Metazoa; phylum Chordata; class Mammalia; order Perissodactyla; family Equidae; genus Equus; species Equus przewalskii. The sequence continues at coordinate 118,578,605 of NC_091833.1, read as the reverse complement.
GGAGAATCCGGGGTTCCGGCATCTCCCCAGGCCTGATGCCAATGGCGGTGTGTCCTCACTGGCTGGGTCAGCAGGTGAACCAGGCCCAGAGTGAGGCTGGATGCCACCCAGGGCCTGAAGCAGGACAGGAGGAGAGAGGCTGCCCCACCATCCGCTGCCTCGGTGGGCCTTCTCCCACCTCACTCCTTGCTCCCGAGCTCCAGCACTGTCCTTGGGGTCAAGGCAGGCAGGGGGAGGCTCCACAAAGTAGGCCAGAAGCGGCGCATCTGTGCCAGCGCTTGTCTCCCGGTCTCCCATGCACACCACACGCACCACCCTGCAGAGGCCGACGCCTTCATCAACCAGGGACTCAGGTGGCGATCTTGCACTGTGCTTGGAGCCCCTGACCCCAGGGGAGCTGGAGGAGGGTGGGGGGGTGCATCGTGCATGGTGGGGACAACCAACAGCCCAGGGCAGCAGCCTCGTCCGTCTTGCTCCCCTGGAACGGATCAGCATGCAATAGATGCTCAATAAATGGAATAAATGAAGACACGGAAATGGGCATTTGATTACGTCTTCGTTTGAAAGCACTGGGTGCTGGCTGAGGCCAGGCGCAACGGGAAGACGGTGGGTGGCTACCCCTCTGCTGGAGACCAGGGGGTCAGGTGCTCTGATGACCTGGAGGAGCGGAGTCCCCCAAGCCCCTGGGGGCCCCGCACCCTGAGCCCCCCACCCGCCCCACCCCAAGGCACCATTCTGGCACCTTTTTCGGAGAAGCTGGTGCTGCAGTGACATTTAAGGGGAAAAGAAAGGGAGCTGTCCTGCTGTAATCGGAGAGCTGGCTTCGAAATTAGCATGAGAAAAGGAGGCCTCTCCCTTATCGCTGAGGGAGTCCTGAGCAGAGCCCGGCTCCCGCGCTGCGTTCCATTGTCTATTGTCAATAATCACTTACCTTCAGGCTCATAAATGTCATTCTTGGGGTGCTCATAAACAGCCGATCCCTTTTTAAATTAGCAAGTAGAGATATTTATGGGTTTCTATTAAGGGTGATGGGTTGGGGAGTCGCAGGACGGAGATGGTTGAGCAGGCTGCGCGGGCGCCCAGATAAGGAGAGGTGCCCGCAGGAGCTGCAGCCCCCACCGGGCCACTCCTGCGGTCAGCCTGGGTGCGGGAGGGGGACCTGCCGCCGGCTTGAAAACCGCCCAGAACTGCCCGCCCGAGGGTGAGGCTTCAGGGTGGGGGCACCAGCGCCAGAGCAGGTGGCCAGATCCCTGAGATGACTCCTCACAGGTGTGGGAATCAGGGGCACACACACACTCATGCGTGAACATACATATAACACGCACACTCACATATGAACGCACACTCACACATTTACACCTGAACACATACACACAGCTCCCATGCGTGTGCGCGCGCACAGCCCTCCACAAGCCTGAGGGCTCACTTCCAACACGCCCCTCCCTCTCCCCTCCCCCCCACAATCTTCTTCCCCAGCAGCCACTCCAGTGGAGCCAGAAGGATTTTTTTTTCAGCTTTCAATTTGGAACAATTTTAGATTTAGAGAAAAGTCACAAAGACAATAAGGGAGTCCCCACGCACCCTGCCCAGGGTCCCCTCAAGTTTCATCTTCATAACGGTGCATTTGTCACAACTGAGAACACAGCGTCAGCACATTACGCTCCACTGAACCCCAGGCTTGATCTGGATTTTCCGTTTCCCCACCCCTCCGGGCCCTCATTTCTCCTTGCCCTCCATGGCCTTGGCAGCTGGAGAGCTGGCTGGAGTCCTGTGGATCGTCCAGTCTGGGGGTGTCTGATGTTGGTCTCACAGTCAGATGGGGTGGAGAAGACCAGGAGGTGACAGTCCCCTCGGCACTCCTACCGGGGCAGCAGCTCTGCCAGGTCCCCCACAGGGCAGTGACTGCTCTCCCCTCCAGGCCCTGTGCTTGGGCTGGTCGCCAAGGCAGCCCCCACTCAGGGGGGTCAAGCTCCTCCTCCCAGGAGACGGTCCTCCATGCCTCACGCACGCCCTTCAACCCCAGGACCAGAGGCCTGGGTGTCATCTCCCGCAACATCCCCCTATTCCCCCCCAGGCTGCACCCGTCCTCTCCTGACCCCACTCCTGCTCTCCGGCCCCTGCCCCTGCCGGGCGTCCTTGGCCACCCCACCACCCTCCACAAAGGCCTGTCTGCTCTCTCGCTGGCGTCCACCCTCATGGAGTGGCACGGACTCTCCGGTCACCGCTGGACCCAGCACCAGGCTCAGGGCCGCCAAGGGCATGGCGTCACTCAGTGTGTGGCCGAGCGTGCTCGTCATTTGCAGACGCCGCCTCTGGAGCTCTCGTGACAGCCCCCGGCAAGTGTGGTGGGCAGAGGCCCTGAGCGGCCCCGGGGGGCGTGAGTCGGGGGGATGGGACAGGCAGGGTGGACAGACTGTGGTCAGCAGATGACAGAGGCTCAGAGCAGCTGGGCAGCAGAGCAAGACCACAAGCCCAACTCAAACCCAAAGTGTGCGGGCTGAGGGACTCGGCACCTGGACGTTGAGGAAGGGGATGCCCATAGGCACGGGCCCGTGGGCCCTTCGACTACGAGATTTTGCCATGTCCCGTCCCACAGTCTCAACAGATGTGAAACCAGAGGGTGGAAGGCATGCTCGGACACTCCAGGCTGGCTTCACAGACAGGTGCCCTGGAGGCTCCGGGCTGAGGCTGCCATCCCAAAGACAAGTGAGAGCGGTCACCCCACAGGGTAAGGGGCCGCTCATCCTGGCAAGAGGGACAGGAAGGCCCTCAGGCTGCCACTGCCCACCCTGGCCCTGCACAGGAGCCAGAGCTCCAGGCCTGGCCGGGGAACAGGGACCCGGTGGTCACCTGGCCAGGCTGGCCACCTCCTCTTTCAGGAGAAAGACAGGACTGGGACTCCGCGTGGACTCCCGGGCTGTGTCTGGGCCGCGACACTGTCGCTGGAGGGCCTCACAGGACAGCAGCTGAGGAGAGCTGGGAAGGGCGTGTCCAGCAGGAGGGGTGTCCCCAAGGGAGACGACGGTGTTGGGTGCTGACCTAAGGGCCCCATGGGCAGCCGTGAGAGCAGGTTGTGGGGAGGCTGGAGGCCAGGGGCCTGTGCAGCACCCCCTCCGAGTGCGTGGGAAGTGGTCTGATGCTTGGTCCCACCAACTCTCTTGGGAGGGGAGGACGGAAGGTCTGTGCAACCAATTTCCTGTCCCTACGCAGGAAGTGGCTTGGCGCCCTCGAGTCCTCAATGAACGACCTCCCTCCCAGCTGGGGTGCATTAGCAGGAGCTGGGGGCCCAAGGGTGGGCTGACGGATTGAGGCTGCCCCGTGGGAGGTGGGAGTGCAGCTGGCCACCCTGCACGCCCAGGCAGAAGGGACCTGGCCCACCTGCAGGCGCCCCTAGGGGTGGGGTCGCCCTGCAGCAGCTCGGAAAGGTCCTATGCAGGTTTGAGTCCCTGGGGACGTGGGCTACCGCCTCCCTCCCTCCTGGCCACCACAGCAGCATCCCCACGGGCAGCTCCCCGCTCCTGCGACGGCGATTCCACCTTAAATGGGTTTGATCAGCCCGTGCACCGGTGAGCGCATGCTAATACTGGCTCCAATAAAGAGCAAATCAGGACCCAATCGCCTCGTCTTATCGCACAGTCAGAACTGATGGCTGCAGAAGTCATAAAGATCCCATTTAATCTCGCGCCTATCTATCACCGCAGACGTCTTCACCCTCTTTGTGCCCGGGTAATATGTGCTCATTACGAAAGCAAAACAGATCTGGCATGAATAAACGCAGGATGAAGTGCTCACTCGCAATGTGACAGCATGATCAGTGGCGGCAGTAATCGCGGGGAATCGGAGGGCTAAATTATTCCATAACCGTGATTTGAGGGGACAGCCCGGAGCACCCCACAGCAGCCTGCGCAGCAGTGACGTGTCCTGATAAAACATCCTTCCCAATTTACGGGGCCGCGCTTGGCCGGTCTGCCGCGGCGCGCGCCGTCTAATCACGCCATCAGCGCGAGAAGGGGCTCAATTGGGACTCAAATGAAAGGAGATTGGAAAACTACCCTCAATTGAAATTACATTTGTAAATGAGGCAGACTTTTCTGTTCAGAGTGTGAACGTCACGGTAAATCTGCCAGAGAAGTCATGGCGGGGGCGGCGAGCGGGCAGCTGGCCGGGGCGCTGGGCGGCTGGGATGCGGCCATGCCTGGGGAAGGGGTCCACACTGGGGAGACGCCCGGAACCTGTGGGCCCCAGTGGACAGCTCCAGAGAGGCAAGGATGCATCAGGACAGCACAAGGAGCCGGGCCTGGTCTGCCCGTGACTCCGGGCAGCATCTCTGAACCCACTTCCCATCCCTAGAATGGGGTGCGGGGTGGCCTCCCCGTGAGAGGTGGCACAGGGCTGGGTGACAGAAGTGTCACAGGTTGTACCAGCTTCTCCTGCCTTCCGGGGGCGCCCCCGCCAGCCCAGGGGCTGGGGCCCAGCCTGCCTCCCTCCCTCCCCTCTGCTCCTCTGTCTCTGCCACCTCCCTGCAGCCCCCATCTGTCTGTCTGCATGTCCCCTCTGGTCCTCTGACTGAGGTGGGGGATGCATCTCATCCTGGAGGGGGTCTCGGCTGCCCTCAGAGGAGGCAGCATGGAGGGGTGGGCAAGGCCCAAGTCAGCGGCTGGGGACTGGGGGCCCAGATCAGTCTGACTGGCCATGTGCCCCGTGACCTTGGCATGTCCCCAGGTCCAGGCACACTCACTGGGGACACTCTGAGCAAGGACAGCCATGCATAGGTGCCTTGAGAGAGGAGGGGAGGGGAGCGCTGGCCAGCAGCTGGTCTGGCTGGAGGGCAGCTGCTGGCCAAGGGCTCCACTCCGCGCGGCACCCTGGTGCTCAGGGTTGGCCTGCACCCCTCCCCCAGCTGGACAGTCTGGCAGCCAGCCAGCTCTGTCCTGCCCTCCGGTGGCCCTGAGCAGGAGGTGGGGCAGCGCCTTCTCCTAGGCCTTTATGTAAATCAAGCCCTAATTAGCCCATCCAGCATTTGTGTAGAATATTATTTTTTTAATTACCGGCCCTGGGCAGGTTTGGCTGCTGCCTGTTGTGGGGCCAATTACCATAAATCCCCCGGTAACAATTAACAATGTTGGCGCTGAGCTGCATGTATTTCCAATGTTATAATTATGCTCTGCGCTCCTGTTAATTGGGCTATCTGACTCTTTACTTTTTATGCTGCTCATCTGCTCATTACCGCAGCCATTTAATTCAATTAGCGCCTTAATTAGAGGAACAGTCTTGTCCAACGTCGGGCCTTGTCAGGGAGCCGGCTTGATGAGCAGACAGGCTGAGCGGCCAGGGCTGGGAACCAGTGGGGGCCTGGGTGCAGGGTGCTGCCCGGGGGGGTGGAGATGGGGGGGCGGGCTGTCCAGGGACCCTTCCACCTTGGAGCCTGGCTGGAGGCAAGGGGGCGACTCCTGCCCCACCCCCTGAGCGCCCCATGACCTCCAGTGTCTCCCAGGTTTGTCCTCCTGGCCCGACACCCCCAGACCCCGCCCCCGCGGCTGGACGCAGCCCCCGGCTGGCAGCACGCAGGTTGTTTTGCGCCACTCTATTGAGATCCCTGCTCCCTGGCTATTAATTCTCCTAATTAGAATTAAATGAAGCATGCTAAATTGCTAGATTAACCAATAATTAAGCAGCCACCGCACTAAAACTGAATACCCCGCGCGCCCCCTGGCCTCTGCGCACCAGGGGCTGGGCTGTGCTGGCCGGGCAGGGGAGGGTCCTGGGACGCCGCCCAGACACGGGGTGGCAGCACCGACCCCGTAGCCCGCCACTGCCCCTCCCGGCGGGTCTCAACCCCTGCAGGTGACCCTGCGGGATGCGCCTGTGCCCTGCAGACCCCAGCGAGGCCAGCACGTGCCGCGGGGTGGCGGTGAGGGTGTGCGGGAGTCTGCGTGTGAGCGTGAGCGTGAGTGTGTGCTCCCGGGGGTGTGCGTGCGGGTGTGTCCGCTGTGTAGGGTGTGAGTGCCGGCACGTGGTGCAGGCGCGTGAGGACGGCTGCAGATTCCAGCGTGTGTGTCCTACAGGGTAAGTGTGGGTGAGAGCTGCACGAGTGTGTGGATGTACACGTCGTGTGGGTGTGAACATGTGTAAATGTGCGTGTGAGCACGGTGAAGGCCTGTGAGAGTGGGCGGAGCGTGGAAGCCCCACAGGAGCCTGTGGGGGTAAGAAGTGGGGGACCCTCAGGGCGATGCCCCCAGGCCTGGAGGCACAGAACCGCTCAGGAGAAACCCAGCCGGGTGGGGTTCTGGGGAGCCCCGAGGAGGGGGCGTCCCTGGGGCACAGCCGAGGGCTCCCCGCCCCAACCCGAACCTCTGCTGCAGGTGGGGAGAAACCCGGCGCAGACAGGTAAGGACGGCAATGCCACAAGCCCCTCCCCCCACCCCCACCAGGGCGGGAGGAAGCTAGGGAGGGGAGAGGAGGGGAGCGGGGGAGGGGGGGAGAGGAGAGGAAGAGTGGAAGAGGGGAGGAGAGGGGAGGAGGGGAAGAGGGGAGAAGGGGAGGAGAGGGAAGGAGGGGAGGGGAGGGGAGGGGGAGGGAGAGGAGGGGAGGAGGAGGAAGGGGAGGAGGGGAGAGGAAGAAGTAAGGGGGCGCAGGGGCGGGGAGAGCGACACCCCCTGCCCTCCCGCCCCCCCGGCCCGCTCCCACTCGAGCCGGGGTCCCCCCTCCCCGCCCCCGGCTCCTGCACAGGCGCCCTCGCCGACGCCCCTGGGGTTACGACGCCCCTGGGGAGCTAACCCCATGCCCGATCGCGTCTGCGGGGGGCCCCCTGGTGGCCACGCCGGGCCTTGCACCGGGTGACCCTCTGGGAGCCCCTCCCACCGGCGCCCAGGCCCGCCCTCCGCCCCCGCCCCAAACCTGGGGTCCTGCCGGATCTAAAATACGTTACGTCTACGCGGAACGTCTAGGCTCGATTCTGCCCCGACTTGCTAGCTGTGTGACCACGGACGGGTCCCCACCTTCCCCCTGCCTCAGTTTCCCCGCCTAGTGTTGCTGAGAGGATTGGGTGAGTTAATACTCAGAGCGCGGCCTGGCACGGAGGCCACGCGCCGCACGCGTGGGCTGTGGTCACTGAGTCCACGCTAAACTGGCGGGGGCGCGGCCGGGCTGGTGGCCCACCCCAGGCCGCGGGGACTGCGGAGGGCGGGCCCGGCTGGGGGCAGGGAGGCAGACCCGGCGGAGCTCCATCCATCCCGCGGGCGGGCGGCGTCATCCCAGCGCCCGGCGGCTGTAAACTTCCTCATAACAGCCGCTCCTGCAGCCGGAAGATATTGGCTCCGAGGAGAAACAATGGCAGGAATAAAATAAAAATAAAAAAGTTAATTATCCTTTGTGTTTGTAATTTAATTAAAGATGCAGTAAAGTTTTACTGTTTTTCCAGGTGATGATGTTTAGAGCCCCGAAAAGCTATTTGTGCTGGTGAGATTAAAGTGCATTTTAAAATGTTCCTCCAGTACTTTCACATTTGTTGATAGATTTTTAAATTAAACTTTAAATTGTAATCTAAATTACCTCCAACAATTCATGGTCCCTGTAATGAACTCCCACGTTCCCGCTGTCATCCGCCGATGATGGAGTGCGAATGGGGCTCCTGCCGCCGCGGCGCTGCAGCCCAGCTGCAGCCAAACCAGCCCCGCGGGCGCCCGGGCACTGGGCCAGGCGAGCAGAGGCCACCTGGTCACCTGGCCGGGTCCACCTCGAGGAGCAGGCCTGTGGCCCTGCAGCGAGGAGCCCTGTGTGCCTGCTCCGGCGGCCCCCAGGCAGCCCCACCACAGGGTCCTAGGCGGGGAGCACCCACAGGCCACCCGTGCGGGCAGGAAGGGCTCCCGGAGCTGAGAGGGCAGCTTAGCGCTGCCAGACACGGGAACCCGAGGCGGGCCATGCTGCAGGCTAGAGGGGGCACCCCTGGGCCGAGCCAGCTCCCCTCCTCCAGCCGGAAGGCCCCCTCCTCCAGGCAGGCCCTTCCAGTGTCTGGTGGCCTGCACCCAGCGGGCATTGTGTGTGCTGCTCAGACCCAAGGGAGGAAGCAATCATGGCCCTCCTCTAGAGAAGAAAAAGTACAGGAAAAAGAAGCTAGTCTGAGTTTTTATTCTCTCCGGACGTTTTCCCAAGTCGGTCATGATTTTTTAAGTTTGTTCCATGATTTTGTTTTCCTTTTGATCCCCCCACATCTTTACCTGTTCCTGGCAACACCTGGTGAGTGTGTGTGTGTGTGAGTATGAGTGTGTGTGTGTGAGGGTGTGGGTGTCTGTGTGCTCCTGAACAGGCCCAGTTTCTCTAACCAGCGAGCAGGCTGACCAACCACTTGAAAATGACCTGTGGGGTGGGCTGACCTCAGTCATCCCAGAAATGAGCCCTAGGACAGCAGGGCGTGCCGAGCGCACGTAACATTGCAGCGTTGACGGTTTATTTGATGGAGTTGGCGGCGTCTGCCGTTGCAGGCAGCACCTGCAGGAGGATGGTAGATTCAGAAAGAACCTGGAGGCGTGACCAGAGGCTGGCCACCATCTGGCCCTCTGATCTGGCGTTGGAAGTGACTAAATGACCAAGAACAGAGGAGACGGGGACAGCCGGGTACCCCTGCAGACCCTGTGGTGGTCAGGGCTCTCCAGAGAGACAGACCCAGTGGGATGTGTAGAGTCGGTGTGGATGTCTGTGCGCTCATGGACATGGATATCATATACAGAGAGAGAGTGTGTCATTTCAGGCCCTTGCCTCCTGTGGTCATGGGGGCTGGCCAGGCCGAATGCTGCAGGGCAGGCTGGAGACCCGGGAAGAGTTGACATTGCAGCTCGAGTCCCAAGGCCGTCTGGAGGCAGAGTTCCCTCTTCCTCAGGGGAGGCAAGTCTGTTTTCTCTTAAGTCCTTCAACTGATTGGATGTGGCCCACCCACATTATGGAGGGCAATCTGCTTTACTCAGAGTCCACCCATCTGAATATTGATCTCATCTAAAAAACACCTTCAAAGCGACATCTAGACTGTTGTTTGACTGAACAACTGGGCACCATAGCCTTGCCAGGCAGACACATAAAATTAAGCGTCGCAGACCCTGTCTTGGTCAGCTCAGCTGCCATAACAAAATATCACGGACAAGGGAGCTTCAGTGACAGGAACTGATTTCTCACCGTTCTGGAGGCCAAGTCTGAGGTCAGGGTGGCGGCCGGTTTGGTTCCCGCGAGGGCCGGCTCCCTGGCCTGCAGACAGCTGCCTCTCGCTGTGTCCTCACGCAGCAGAGGGAGAGTGAGGTCTCAAGTCTCTTCCTCTTCTTATAGGGACACAAACCCCATCCTGGGGGCCCCTCCCTCACGACCTCGTCTGGCCGTCATCACCTCGCAAAGACCCGCCTCTGACACCCTCATATTGGGGTTTAGAGCTTCAACACACGAGTTTGGGGGACACAGACGTTCAGTCCCCAGCAGACCCCTTAATTAATTCTCGGCGACTGATAACCACAGAGCTTCAGCGTGATGTTGGCTCACGGGGGTGGGGGCCCAGCCGTGGGGAATAAAGAACAGGCCCCACAGGATCTGAGCACTCGCGCCAGAGTCCAACCTTAAACCCCCCAGCAGGGCCCGCAGGGCGTGGCCCGCACTGACGGCCTGTGATGGTGCCCTCCCTCCTGTCCTGGGCACAGAAACGCTGGAAAGTCTTTGAGCCAAAGTCCGCATCTGCCTCAACATCCTCCCATCGCCCTCAGGACTGTAATGTACGTTCTCTGTCCAAAAACACAAAAGCCCCAGAGGCAGGTCCTTCAGAGCGCGTGCTCGGAGGGTCTGTGCTGCCCCGACACAGGCTCCCGGCCGAGCGCCTCGGACGCTGCAGGGCCGACACCCGCGGGTGGTGCTTCCTCGGCGATCGTTTCTTGGGCTCCCAGACTTCCTGGGGCACTGTGTCTTTGATGCGTGAGGGACGGATTTAGAGGCTCCAGCACTTGTGTCTCACGGACAAACGACTGGCACTGTGAGGGCGGGCACTGGCCGGGGGGAGAGTCCCTCCCTCCCTCCTTCCTTTCTGGAAAACTTTGCCAAACACGGGTCCTGGGCCAGACCCGAGCTGGGCCTGGGGTCTGACGAGGGACCAAGGCTGGCCCGTCCCTCCCTGGCCGGCGGCCTTGGGGACGACTCCTGCTGGTGTAGGCAGCGCCATGCACTGACCGCTACAAAGTCCCTGCAGGCGGGCGCGCTGACCCTGAACCTGACATTGACGCAGAGACGACAGCCAGGCAGGCCCAGGACTTCCCCCACAGAGTGGGGAGACTCGGGCAGTCAGTGTTCAGACAAAGCAAAGCAGGGTGGGTGCGGGTCCCGGGACTGGGAGGCACTGGGAGGGCTCCCTGGAGGAGGCGGGTGAGAGCTGGCCAGGAGGCAGAGGCAGAGGGCTTCCTGACTAAGGGAGGCACATGTGCAAGGGTCCGGAGCCAAGAGTGACCGTGCACCCACTGTGCCCAGGGACCAGGCCCTTGGCTCCAGGAGCTGAGTTTAGTAGGGAGAGAAGCAGCCAGATAAAGGGAGCAAGATAAACGGTACCTTCAGAGAGTGACTGCCTGTGAAGAGAAATGAAGGGGGCAGGGGGGAGTGAGGGAGGGGCTGTTTGGAAAATGCAATCAGAGAGGGCTTCCTGGAGGAGGAGGGGTCAGCCGAGTCCAGGACCTGGGACCAGTGTCAGCACCAAGGAAGGAGTGCAGCCTGGCTAGGAGCCTGTTTGCCCCTACTCACCAGGGTTCCTGGCTTGACATGTGTGGGGGGAGCATCTGAGGCCTCTTTCCCGGGTCTAGGCTCCTAGGCCACCCAGCCCTGTGGGAGAGGCTGCACTGGGTCCACGCCCTCGGGGCACACAGCCATACACCCCAAAGCCGGCGGCAGTGGGCAGGGTTTCTACCGTGTCCGCCATCTTCCTCCAAGCTCCTCTGCCCCCATCCCCAGGGGCCCTCACCCACAACGCAGTCCCTGTTCCCAGCCTCCCATCCAGCCCAGGGAGGCCCTCAGTCTGCACAGATGTTCGGGCACCGTCTCCCCCACCCTCCCCAGCACCGGCACAGCACAGGAGCTCGGCAGGTGCTCAGCATCTGTGGGCTCAGAGTGATGCATCTTCCCTCCGAGGGAGGGACGACGGGGACAAGAGAACCAGCCCCCTTGTTAAAATGTCGTCTAGTGTTTTGTGGTTTGTTGAAGACCCTTGTTTATGAAAACACCTCACTGGGAGGGGCCGCGCCTGGCAGCCTGTGGTGGCACGTGGTCACGCGGGACGGGGAACCAGAACCCACTGTGCCGGTGCCAGGCTGCATCTTCCCACATGTCTGTGCAGCAGCCCAGCTAAGGGCACCTTGACAATGGGGACGATGGCCAGCCAGGCCGGGCCGAGGGTGGAGCTGTGCGCCACCAGACTCGCTCCCACCCCTGCAGGGCGACTGCTGCCCGGCTGCCAGGCCTTGGGGTTCCCCTGTGGGGGCGACCTTGGCTGCCGAGAGCTGCCTCCCCAAGGCCCCGCCTTCCCGCAGCAGCCGCACTTGATGACGAGTTGGGACAACAGCGGGCCGGCTCTACAGGGCCGTCCAGCTCCGGAGCTCCCAGCAGGGTGGGCTGCAGCCCTTGCTGAGACCCCATTGCTGCAAGCTCCTCCCTCAGCCACCCCTGATTTGTGCATCCCTCGCAGGTGTCGACCCCAAGAGCCTCCCTGATGAGCATCCCACACGTTCATCCTCGTCTCGCACAGAATCCCACCAAAGGTCCAGGCTGCCAGTGGGAGAGGCCACAGCACTGGGCCCCCTGAGGCAACGGGGTGCCAGGATCCCAAAATAGCAGAGGCCAGTTGGCGGCCTGGTCAGCCCTCGGAATGAGGTGGGAGGAGTTCTGTGGCGAGGTGCAAGGTGGTGGGGGGCAGCTGCTGACACCGCTCTGGAGATGGAGTCCCCAGGGGCCAGCAAGGGTGCTGCTCAATCTGTGTGATCCAAATGCGTCCAGGGTGGCATCTGGAGGCCAGGGCGGCCACTCCAGGAGAGGCCAGGCTCCCTTGTCTAGACCTGAGCCACTTCTGTGACGCGCATCATTGACCGAGGAGGGCCTGGTGCCCAGGAGGAAGGGTCTCCACATGCTGGCAGACATGTCCTAATCTCCTACCCCTTCACCACCTGCTAAGGGAGTCACGTGCCAGGGGGACACCAAGACATTTCAAAGACTGGCACACACAGAGGCCAGGTGGCACCATCACCACGGTCCCCCGTGCAGTAGGGACACGGGGAGCAGGTGACGCAGAGTCCAGGTCGACACTGGTCCTTGAAGGTCCTGGGGCCTGTCTCCACGCTCTGGTGTGCACGTGTCTGCCACAGGCATCTGATTCCTGCCTATTAGAGCCAGTCAGGACGTCGGCAACGAAGTGGACATGCAGACTGCCAGGGTCTCGGTGGTCAGCGCATGCAAACAGCGTGACGGCACAGCCCAGGCAGGCACACTCTGGCCTTCTCAGGGAAAAACAGACTGCCCTGTACAAACTGGGCTGGAGAAAACAAGTTAGCTGCTCAGCAGCCACACGTGGAGAGCTGTGCTGTTGGCTCCTGTAGAGCATCTGCATCTGGACCAGGAGCTGCGGTGGGAGGCGCCACCTGGCTGGATCTGTGGTCACCCTGGTCCTCCAGCCTCCGTCCAGCTCCGCACAGGCCAGGCTGTGAGGTAAGCTGGGGGCGTGAGGACGTCGCCCGGTTCTCTGTGCTCTTCAGTGGAGGCATCAACCTCTGGCTCCCCCTGCTCTGTGCTGCTCTGCGACCGTCTTGGTGGGGAGGGGGATTCTGCTCAGCCCTTGCCCCTCCGTGGCCCTCGTCCGTGGTTGCAGTCCACGTGGGCCTTCTGCCGGTTGTCGAGTCTGTCCTGGTTACACATTGAGGATGACAGGCAGCTCCCTAGACCACCTGGGCCACTGTGAGCTGGACCTGAGCTGGGGGCTGTCCGCCCACACCTTCACAGGTGGCTCAGTGGCACTTGGGGTCCCTGGGGACCAGCAGCAGTTCAGAGCCAACATTTTGTCACCCCCCCCCAAAGGTCTGAGTGGTTCCTTTTCTCCACGGTCACTGGTAGGCGGCCCGGGTCCCTCTGTGGAAAGCTCAGAGGAAGACCCAGGGCGTGTGCGTGCCGCAGCAGCACCGGGCCCTCCTCAGAGGACACCGCCCCCCCATCTAGGGGCTCCAGGCCCGTGAACTTACTTAGTCCAGAAACCGGGCGGGAGGCCACGATCCTGCACTGTGGCGACACAGGTCAGGTTCAGGCAAGACTCCAGCAGGCTGCCCGTGGTCCACTCCTGGGGAGACCCTGGAGGTCTCTGTGAGGTGAGGCGAGGCGTGCCGCGCCAGACGGTCCTCCCACCCTCCATGGCCAGCGTGCCCACCGGCCTCTGACACTTGGGTCTGCAGTTGGCCTCGCTGTTCTGGGGTCCCCACATCCCCACTGACGCACCTCAATGGCACATAGAAACCCATCGCCGCGTTAGCCCTGAGGCCATGAGCCTCCCATTCCCAGGAGAGCGGACTTTCTCTGATAGCACCTTCGGGTCAAGGACCCCAGCAGCCTTCCTGAACTTTCCCAGAACCACCCAAGTCCGGAGGCTCACACTTGAGCTTCCTTCCTTCCCTCTTTCCTTCATAAGACCCAGACTGAATCGTGGCTCAGGAGAAACTGAGGCAGTAGCCAACAACTGAAGGCTGAGGGAGACCGCGGGGTCTCATGGCGGCCCACAGCGGGGTCCGTGCCTCCTGCAGGGGAAGGGCTGCCACCGGGAGCTGCAGGCTGGGGACCTAACTGTTAGAGCCAGGGCGCAGAGACGTGGGGCTGCTCAACCAAGCTGTGTCAGGTAAACAGAGGTCGGGCCCTGGTGAGAAAGCCTCGGACCCGAAATGTGGGAGGGGCATCAGGGTAGAAGCCCCCAGGGACATGGCTCAGCAGACCCCGAGCCCTCGGGGCTTGCAGAAGTAGGCCACACCCACCTCGGAAGAGCTGGCACTCCTGTTGTGTGAAGACCCTGCAAGGGCCATCCCCACGAAGTGACAGGTGACCCCTCAGGAGGTGGCCCCCTGTCGTCCGTCAGCCGCCAGGACGCCAGGACGAGGACTTCTGTTACCTCCCAGCGTAACGTGGCTGGGAGGTGCCGGGAAATAAAGCCCCCAGCAATGTCAGCAGGGAGCCGAGGGTGCACCATCTTGGAATGGATCCTCCAGCCCAGCCAGGCCTTCAGACGAAGCGGTCCCAGGCAACGTTTGTTCTCTGCTTCGTGGTCCGAGCCAGACCACCCAGCTAAGCTGCCCCCAAATTCCTGACCACAGAAGCTGTGAGAGGATCAGTATTTGTTGTTTCGAGCTGCTGAGTTTGCGGTAATTTGTCAGGCGGCAATTGACAACTACTACAATGGGCTTGTGTCTCTCAGCTTTGCTAAATTCCCTTCTCAGGTCTAATGATTTACCTGTTGATTTTGTTGCATTTTCTATGTAGGTAACCATATCATCTGTGTATAAAAACAGGTTTTTCTCCCTTTCCAATCCAATAACCTCCAATTTATTTTTTCTTCTCTTATTCCACTTACTCAGTTTTTTTGTTCCATTTGAGTCTTCGGTTGATCAGATGAGGCCTGACCAGTTTGGGAAGGCAATCTGTCTTACTCAGTCAACAATTCACATGTTCGTCTCGTCCAGAAACCCCTCAGAGACACACCCAGAGTCAGGTCTGACCAAACGCCCAGGCACCCCCTGGCCCAGTCAGCTTGACACTTAAAATTAACCATCATAATCATCAAATCTTCTTTTTTTCTTTTTTTGTGTCTATTCAGATTATCACAAAACTGTTCTCATTTAGTCCATTCGTGAAGTAAATCACCTGATAGGTTTTCTGGTGTTGAACCATCTTTGCATTCCTGGAATAAACCCGTTGATAATGATTTTTTTAAGCATACACTTGGAGTTGGTTATATCTGACTTATGGTTGTCTTATTGAAAAGGCTTGTGATTGCGTTTTTGGACTTTGGAGCAGGGTATTGCTAACCGTAAAGTGAGCTGAGAGACTTTCCTTTTTTTCTGTCCTCTGGAGGAGTTTGCATAAGAAATCATTTCTCTTTCTCGAAGGTTTTTAGTGAAGAATTATTTGTCTCTCACTTCAATTTCTTTAATGGATTTCAGTCTGTTTAAGTTTTCTATTCACTCTGGTGTCAATTTTGGCATTTTATATTTTTCCAGAAATGTATTGATTTTACCTAGGTTTTCCTGAATGTATGTGTGTATTCATTCATAATTTTCCTATATCATTTTTTCAGTTATTTTCCCTTTTTTATTCTGTGTTTACTTTATTTGCTTCTTCTCTCTTTTGTCATCCATCTTGCCAGGAGTTTGACTATTTTACTGTATTTACGAGGACCAGTTTTAGCTTTGTAAATCTTTTCTGGCTTTTTCATGTTAAAGAGGTGCTCCACTCTCTGATTTCTCCTCTTGTCTTTTTTATTTCCATTCTGTTTTTTAGATACATTTTTAGTTGTTTTTCTAGCCTCTTGAGCTGGATGCTTAGCTCACTTCAATCCTTCTTTGTCTTCTGATAAATGTATTTAAAATCATAATGTTTTCTCTAGGTCCTGCTTTACGTATATCCCACAACTCTTGACTTGTAGCGCTTTAAATATTTTGTAATTACCTTATGATTTTCTCTTAACCCGAGGACTATTTAGTGCTTAGGGTTTTTCTTCCCAAACATCTGGAATTTTTCACAATTCCTTTGTTATTTATCTCTTTGCCTTACTGTCAGTATTGTGATGATTCCTGGAAATTCATCACATTTTCTCTTGTGTCCGTAGTGAGTCCAATCCGACTCCATTTTGATGTTTGACTGCTGACAGCTTTTAAGGATCACTCCTCCCGCTTCCCCTTGTGCCTCATGTCTGGACAAACTGATAGGAAAGTCTGAATGTTCCCTTCTTGATGCTGGTGGGAGATCCAGCCACCCAAACCTCTGCCCACACACAGGCACTTTCAGCCCAGCCCCAGCCCTTAATCACAGTAAAAAAACTTCTCCTTTCCTTACTCTTTCAAGTAATTCCTGACTTGCTTCAGAGCCCTACCCTGCTCTCCCCAGATACATCAATTATGCAAGTAACCCAAACTTTTTTGTACCCTCTCGGTGTGTGTGTGTGTTCATACATCTTCTTCAGTCTCGATATTTGAACCAAATTTGGGGTAGGGTCTGCCTGCCTCTGTAGGTGACCATCGCAGTGGCCTATTTTTGTGGATAATAAATTGTGCACAAAACAAATCCATCTTCTCCAAGGGATATATAAATCAATAAAGAGATAATAGATGTTATTCAATAAATTTAATATGCCATTCAAATTTAAATATCTATACTTACTTTTTGTATATTTAGTTGATCATTTTATAAGAGGAGTTTGTTAAAAGTTTCAGCTACCATGGTTTAGTCATAGGTTTCTCCTGGTAATTTTCTCAGTTGTAGTTTCATATATTTTAAGACTATATTATTTAATGCATATATATTTATGATCATTATATCTTCTTGATCTATTGTTTCTTTGAACAAATGTCTAATATTCTGCTCTGTCTCTTATGATTTTTTTGGCCATAATTGCATTTTGTCTGATATTGGAATCACTACTCCAAGTTCCTTTTGGTTCTTGTTTGCCTGGTGTGTCTTTTTTCCATCCTTTGGTTTTCAGCTTCTCTGTGCTCTTTCCTTTAAAATGTGTTTTCTATAAGTAACTTACTGCAGCATCTCGTTTTTCACCCAATCTGAGTCGTGCTTTCAGATTGTTGAGTCTAATTCATTTACATTTATTGTACTCGTTCTTTAAGAGTTGATTTATGCCATCTTGTGTGCTTTCTGAGTTCTACACTTGGTTTTTATCTCTCTCTTTTCTCCTTTTTTCCTTCTCCAGGGTTGCAAAGACCCTCCTTTCCCCACCTCCATGCAGGCTGGCCCCTCTCTGGACAGACTGTGGCCTCTGCACTCCAGGATCCTCCACCTACCTAGAAAAGCCAGCCACCCCCGCACTTGCAAGGAATGGAGTCGAGAGAGAACACATGCCCCACAACAACATTCCTGCTGCAGGTGGCCAGCCAGGGCACGGTGAGCTCGATGGGGTGGCAGCCAGTCCTGTTCCCACAGCACCTGCCTCATCTCACACAGTGCCCACCTGCATGTCAGATGCCTCAGTCCGTGCTATTGCGAGAGGATGAATGAACGAGTAGGTCTCATTCATTTTGGACACATGGCCTGCCAAGGCCCTACGCTACCTGCAGCCCCTTCCAGGTGTGGGTTCAGGGGCCTGTGAGTCCCCACAGGGAAGAATGTGAGCCCCTCCAGAGTGGCCGGTGAGAGGTCTCAGCTGTGGAAGGAACCAGAGTCCCTGGATTCGTACGTAGGCAGAGGGCACACTGAAGCTGCCCTTGGGGCTCCCCCTTGTCAACAAGTGGGGATACTCAGCCAAGAGCTACTGGCCCTGTGCCCACACCTGCCTGGCAGCCAGCGCAGGTGTTCAGAGCCTCCTTCAGGGGTGTAGGGCGGAGAGAGAAGACTGACTGGAAAGAGAGTTAAATGGGAGAGCAGACATTTAAGCCCAGAGCAGCCAGTCACCCCAGACCACAGGCGCAAGCCCAGCCCCATAGGCTGGGTGATAAATGGATGCTGTTTTTAAAGGGAGACGCTGCAAAGATCATTTCTATTTGTTTTTGTGGGTTTAGCCCGGGCCGTTGTGCCTACGTATTAATGCAGCTCTCTGAGGAAGATAAACGGGGAAGCTGGGCCCTGAACCCACCTGATACCATCGAGCACCGTGGGGAAAAATGCCTCGTAATAATCTGGCGAAGGTTTTCTAAATTAAGACCAAACGGATGACCCGCAGTGTATCGCCTGCATCAGCCACGTCCAACACGGTGCTCCCATCCGTCTCCCAGGACGCAGAGTGACGGCTCCACGTGGCCACCTCACGAGGCGGCTGTCACCCCACGTGGCCCGGGACGTGTCCAGCGTGGAAGGAAGGGCCTGGCTCCTGCCAGGAGACCACACAGATCATCCCCAAATTTGCTGGCAGGAAAAGGCCAGGACTCCTGAGCAAGGCAGCAGGGCCTGCCCCAGCGTGGGGCCACTGTTTGCTCTTTCTTGTGATGCTCACTTGGGAGCAGGTCCTCAGAAGGCTCAGAGCCCCCTTAGAAACAGCCGGCAGCCGTGCTGGTCCCCTGCATCTGTCCCCTTGAGGGCCACTTGTCCCTGTTTCTCCTGCAGCCCAGTGGTGCCCATGTTCCCACACCCCCGGGCTCAGCCCCCACTCTCCAGATCAGGCCGGGCCGCAGGACCCACACAGTCTGGGAGCCATGGGGTCAGAGGGGCAGGTGGGCCCGGCCACAAGGCATTGGGGGAGCCCAGAGGGAGGAGAGACCCATTGTAGAGGCGCCGGAGGCTAGGGGGCCGGGAGGCAGTGCCCCACCTGCCCTCACCCATGACTGAGGCCAGGACTGCTCTCCAGGGCACTGGCCGTGGCAGTCAGCCCACGGGCCATGGGGACGGAGCCTGGGAAGACCCCAGCCTGCTCAAGAAGGAGGCTGAGGGGGCAGGAAAAAGGTCAGGGCCGGTGAATCTGCGTGAGGCCGGCCCTTGGGTTGGCCTCTGCTTCCAGGTTGCCCCCACGTGCCCTGGTGCCACGATCTGCCTCCCTGAGGTGCCCAGGTCCCCGACACACTTCCTGCCTCCCTTTGGACCCCTGACCTCACAGCACCCCCGGCTACACCATCCTTCTTGCAGGCTTCCAGAGCTCTGGACCCAGAAGCCAGGAGAGTAACAGTTCCAGAAACCACCAGCACTCACACCCCTTCTTCAGTTACTGAGGTTCCCGGGCCGCGTCCTGTCTCAGAGCAGGCAGGTGTTAGGGCCTGCGGGCTGTGGCCCTGCTGGACACTTACCCACTTACTCTCCACTAACCCTGGGACGGCTCTGCGGGTATGAATTGCGCCCCTTACGGCCGGAGCCCAGGGCCCTTGGCGTAACGGATGCAAAGCGGGACCCCAGCCCAGGGTCTCCCTGCCCACCCACCCGTGGACCTTGAGGAGAAGTCGCTGCCTCAGGTGCCCAGCCCGGCAGCTCCCCTCTGCGCCCCTCCCCTGCCCACAAGGGATGAAATAGAAGGGGGCTGGAGTGGCAGGGGGAGGGGAGGACGGCCAAGGGCTAGGAGAGGCTGCCAGCCCACCATCCCGCCTGCCCCTCGGGGTCAGGCCATGGCCTCCGGGGCTCTCCCAGGCCCTGGCCTGCCCTTGGCTTTGTGGGAGCAGCTGTCGGGGAAGCTTTAGGGGGCTCCTTTCTTTCTTCTAGCCCAGGAGGAGCGTGGTGGGCAGGCTCTGCCAGGACCGTTCATCGTCCCATGGGCCCCACACAAGGTTCCAGGGGACCCAGGACAATCCACACACTGCCCACACCCCGAGGTCCTGGGAGCGCCCAAGTGGGCACAGGCGTCAACAAGGCAGAGGGGCCAAACTGAGCCCACCCCACTCAGAGGGCTGGGCTGAGGGGTAGGACGGGGGCATGGACGCCCCTGCCCCATGCCGGCCCTGCACACGGACTGCTCTCACGACGCTGGTGGCTGCCAGTGTGTTGTCACCTCTATAGCACAGGGGCAAGGGGCCCAACCCGGACCAGTCAGAACAGTGAGGGAGGATGTGGACATGGGAGACCCTCCCCAGATGCCTGTGCAGGGCCTGTTGGGGGGAAGGGCCACGTCAGCCCCACCCCTGCCCTGAGGGTGCCCCCCGTCAGGCGGCTCCCACTGGTAGGGTGCAAAGCCACCACCCTGGGCCTGGTCACAGATCCCAGTCATCTCAGCCCACCCAGCTGATGGGCCCAGCTTGGCCAGGATCAGAAGCAGCCCCCCAGCACCTGGCCCGTCCCCCGGTTCACTTTTCTCCCTAATGCAAAGTCCTGACGGTCGGTCTCCAGCGCAGACCCCACAGGCCACCACATGCCCACGTCCGGGCACCAAGCTGGCACATCGCAGAGGGAGCAGGTGGCGGTGAGCAGAGGAGCAGGTACCGGATGTGGGGCCAGTGGCATCAGGGCCCGCCCACCTCAGTCAGCCCCTCCCAGGCCCCATCGCAGCCCTCGTGGTGTCCAGGGGGCGGCCGGGCACTGTGCAGCTTGCGAGGCTGAGGGTTAGCAGGGGCATCCATCTCACCTCCCATCGGCACCGCCTCCCGCCCGCCCGCAGGAGGGAAGCTGGTCCGCGTGGCCAAGGGCCAGCCCCTGCATCCAGGCCCACAGAGGCTGCCCCGGCAGCGGCTGGGGGAGCCACACGGCCCCTCCTGGGGCTCTGCGCAGTGAGGGCGAGCTCTTGGCTGGAGGCTGCCCCTAGGCACCCCGCCCCGCACCGCGCGGCCTGGCGCCCCTCCGGAGATCAATAGCTTTGGAATCTGAAAAGAGCCCAAACAAAGAAGTAGGCTTGTAAGTGCCCAGCTTGTATCAGCTGATAAATGGGCCCCTCTTTAAGGGACTTATCTCTTTAGGGCTTGTGGGATGAGGGATGGCGTCATTTGTCCTGTTGGCTCGTCCGGACCAGCCAAGCCGGATCTATTTAAAAGATAGCGCGATACTGTCGACAGCAATAGACAGGGTAATTGCAGAGCGACTGCCGGGGTATAAATTACACGGCTCTAAGTGGTGGAGTGGCCGCGGGAGAGTGGAGAAATTCCTGACAATTTACTTGTCCCTCTGCCCCGCCGCCTGCTTATCACGGGCCAGCAGAAGAAACGCGCTCCGGGTGAAAAAATTAAGTATTGATCAAATTAACAGTTTTTACTGATCTTTTTAAGGGAGAAAAGGAGCACAACAATTAAATTTAGAACACAAAAGACGGGGCAGGATAACTCTTGACCCCAGCGTGGCAAAGTCTGTGACACCAACAAGCAGGAGATACAGTCTCGGCAGGGCCGCCGTCCACTGGAAATTTACGGATGGGGAACGCCCGCTGGCCATCGCACCGCAGCCACTGCAGTCTCGTGGGCCTGGGGCGGGAGCGGGAGGGCCTGGCCATGGGGAGGGCTGCCTCCGAGGGCCCCCGCACACCCCCCAAAGACCAGCCCAGCGAGCGAGCACCACAGTGAGTGGCCCTCCCGGGGTGGATTCCATTCCCTCGGGCCCTCAGCTCCCGCTACAAGGCTCCCGAGGTGAGGTGGGCAGACAAACACTCAGGGTCCAGCCTGGAAGGCTTCCTGGAGGTGGAGGTGGGCGAGCCGGCCTGGAGGGGCAGACAGATGGGGTGGGGGGTGGGGGAAGGAAGACAAGGGACCCGGCACACGCTCAGGGCTGGATGTGACCCTTGGGGAGGTTCGGGGGGCTCTGGGCTCAGAGGCCAATGACTCTCAGCTCCAGTTTCCCATCATGAGAACGAGGCTGACAGTAGGACTGCCCACCAGGGAGGAACACTGGGCCAGGAGCCCCCGAGGCTGTGGGGGGTTGTTATTATCATAACAGTTATGACTTGGGTCCTTTTCTCTTTCTCCTTCTCAAACTTCCAGTGATGTGGATCCACAGCTTAATCATTTTGAAAGGTACTCAATGTCTTGAAGGTTTGCGGCTCCTTCAGGAGTGCCCCACAGGACACGCGGGGCCCTAGGGGTGGTGGAGACAGGGGAGACGCTGGTCACCAAGGTGGCAGAAACAGGGCCTTGTGCTGGTTGAAGGCTGGGGAGGGGCCCGCGGGGGAGCAGACCCTGTGCTGGGCCAGGTGCGCTTGGCAGGTCCGTCCCTCCTCTGGGCCTCACCCTGGAGCTGCCGTTGCCACATGACCACACAGCTGCCCCTCCCCTGGCCTTCGTGGGCGCTGTGGCACCATGGAACCAGTGGACGCTGCAGGTGACTGTGAGGGGCAGGTGGGATGGGGTCTGGGAGATGGCCCACCGGTGTAAATCAGTGGCATTGAATGCAGATAAAGAAAAGGCACCTGAGCAGGCCTCAGCCCAGCGCTGACTCTCCTGAGTCCACAGGCTGCCCAGGGTCGGAGTGTAACACCCCCTGGGGCAGCAGTGGGCAGCTCCCAGGAGCCAGCCCAGTCCCCACCCAACCCAGACTGGGAAGATGCTAAAGGGGCCTCAGCTGGGCCCATCTTTGGTCCACTAGGACCCTTTGTCTCCTCCTGTCCCTTGACCTGTCAAAGGAGAGCCGCACCCCAGCAGCCAGGCTGTTCCTCCTGGCCACCCAAATGCTGAGTGGGCCCCACAGGACCGGATGTGGCTCTTCCGTCACTGTCAGGCCAGGCTGAGCACCTGTCCCTGCTGATGCGGCACATGGGGTCCCTGCTCCTGAGCCAGGCTGAAGGTACACAGTGGCAGAGCCATGAGGGGAGGGCAGATACCCAATGGTTCAGGGCCACCCCAGAGCCACCCCCAAGCCACATCCCAAGATCTACGCCCTTGCGCACCACCGAGGGCCATGGCTGAGCCTGAGCCTGCAGCATCAAGGCTGGAGTGGGCCCCATGCTCCCAACACACTCCTGTCGGGGCCTCATCCACCCCCTGTTCCTCCCGCTGGCCATGGGGCCGTGTGTTCCCTGCTGAGGGGAAGCTGTGCCCAGTGGCAGGAGGCCTCAGGGAGTGGCCTGGGCAGGACGACCGAGCCCCGCTCTTCACCAAAGGCCTCAGGCACAGCCATGTTGAGCCTTCTCCGCACCGTGGACCCCCAGGCCAGCCGCAGCCCACACCGCTCTGCACTGGCCTTGACCACTGCCAGTCACTGTCTCTGGGTTTCCCACGGTGACTCTGGGAAAGGGCTCCAGGAGTCCCCAAAGCATGTGAGGATCAGATGCAAACAGGGGACAGTGTGGGAGGAGCCCAAAAGCACCCCCACTGTGGGCAGAGACAGCGCCTGAAGTCCCGTAGGAACCAGTGGGCTGGTCCACACCTCCAGAGCCCCACACAGCAGCTGGACAGAGGAAGCACACCCATGCACACCCATGCACACCCATGCACACCACGTGGGAGCTGTCCAGGGGCAGAGGCCGCAGCCAGTGCAGCCGAGGGTCAGGTCCGGGCTGAGTCCTGACTCGGGGTCCACGTGCCTGCCCCCCAGGGGTGTGTGAGTGCCGGGTGGGGAGGGCCCTGCCAGGTGGGCTGGGGGAGGGGCTGGAACATTCCAGATTCCTTTTTTTTTTAAAGATTGGCACCTGAGCTAATGTCTGTTGCCAATCTTCTTTTTTTTTCTTCTTCTCCCCAAAACCCCCCAGTACCTAGTTGTATATTTTAGTTGCGGGTCCTTCTAATTGTGGCATGTGGGATGCCACCTCAGCATGGCCTGATGAGCGGTGCTAGGTCCACGCCCAGGATCTGAACCAGCGAGGCCCGGGGCTGCCAAAGCTGAGCATGCGAGCTTAACCACTCAGCCACAGGGCCAGACCTTGGATTCAAATTTTCTTATCTCAACAGTTTTAATACAACCTGTTTTTTGTTTTTTACAACAATTTATTTTTCATTAAACTTTTTATTTTGAGAAAACTATAAATTCCCATGAAGTTATAAGAAACCAAACAAACAGACGCAATGTACACTTTGCCCCGCTTTCCCCGAGATGACCAAACCTTGGCCGGGACGCGGCATCCACACAGCAAGACACCAATCCCCACAGGCTCCCATGTGCCCTCAGAGCCACACCTGCCCCTCACCCTGGAAACTGCTGATCTGTGCTCCATGCCCATATTTTGTCCTATCCTGGAGGTCGGCAGGTGGAATCATCCAGAAATGCCCTTGGAACCAGCTCGCGCTGCGCGACTCCCTGGAGAGCGACCGCCCGTTCGTGCTCCTTTTCACTGGGGGTCGCCTCCCTGGTGTGGGCCTTCCCCCTACAGCTGTTCAACCACACTGCTTCCGAAATAGCACTTCTTTAAAAAGGGGAGACAGAGACAGAGACAAGAAGTGATAGAGACAGGGAGAGAGAGAGACAGACACAGAGACACAGAGAGAGACAAACACAGGACAGAGACAGACAGAGACACAGAGACAGAGACAGAGACAGGGAGAGAATGATAGAGACAGGGAGAGACCACTCCTTGGCCCCAAAGGCCGGTGTTGGAGCCTGGGCAGCACTTTGCCCTCTGCCAGGTGCTCCGTCCAGTGTCCATCAGCGTGGCTGTCACCCCACCTTAACAAGGCTCAGAGAGGGGACAGCCCCTGCCTGAGCCCTGGGTGGCCTGGCAGCTCCTCTGAGAGTGCCCCGCAGGCCAGGCCCCCAAGGTCCAGCAGCACCGGGACAGCCCCGCATCCCAGCAGCCCTGCAGCTCCAAGGGACCTCAAAGCAAGGGCCAGGCCACCTGGATCCCATCGAGGGGTAGCATTCAGCCGCTCTCACATCTCCTGCTTCCCTCCTGCCCCCTCCATCCACAGCATCTCCCCACCATTGCCCTGGAGGTGGGGGGCTTCCTAGACCCAAATCCAGCCTTGTCTCCTTCTGCCGCAAGCCCCAGTCCCGCCGACCGCCCCCCCCACCACCCCTGGCCACTGCATCACTACTGACCTGCCTGCCCCACCGTGGACACCTGCCCGTGGGACCGGCTTCCTCCTTGCGGCCGGGCAGGAGCCTGGAGGCCCTGCACACAGCCGGGACAGACCTGGTGCTGACCACAGGGCCCCACACAGGCATCTGCCCACCCAGCCGGCCGGGCCCCGCCCTGCCTCAGGACTGACGGAACACCCACGATGCATGACCTCTGCAGCAGGGCGGGCTCGAGGGAGGGCACAAACCTCCTTGGGGGCCTCAACCCTCCAGGGCCTTTGCTCCTGCAGATGCCACTCTCCAGTCAAGCCAAGACCCCAAAACCCTCCCCACGCCCTCCAGGCGTCAGAAGTGACCTGGGCAGTGCCCAGCCGGTTGTCCCCAACCAAATCGAGGATTTGTGAAACTGACTGACAGAATCTCGTGGGGGCGGGTCAGGGAGCCACACAGGCAGCTCCACAGCCCTAGGCCCTTCAAGCCCTGGGCCTGTCCCCACTGTGCCCAGAGCCCCGTCCTGGCCCTGCTCCGGCCATGGGCCATACGGATGAGAGAAACCCGAGGCTCTGGAGCAGGAACAGGAAAACAGCACCATCCCCCAAATCAGGCAGCTGCATTTGAGTGAGAGATTCCAGGCAGACTTTCCCGCCAGGTTCCCCAGCCCCAAGGGCGGGTGCAGCCAGGGGCCGGGACCCCCACTCATTCCCGGCTGCTCTGATTTCATTTCCTCAGACCCGAGGCCGATCGAGGGGAGATGCGACACCCAAAGAGTGAGGGTGAAAAAGAAAATCAGAAAAACAGAGAGAGACGGAGAGGAGCCGTCCCAGGCAACGCGTCCCTCAGAGACAATTTTTAAGCGTGAAGAATTGCTGTCGCGGATCCTTCTGGAATGCCCCCCCTGCATTTGATGCCTTTTCTCTGCATAGTAATGTGTCTTTAAAAAAAAAAAGAGCCACTGATATATGTTACGAGAAGTGTATCTCTTTCACCGAGACAGAACATTTTAATTCCCCGACACCTTTTAGTGATTGCTTCAATTTCCGAAGATTTTGATAAAATCATGCGGTTTAAGAGTCGCAGGATGGAGCGCCCGGTGCGGGCAGCGCGTAATGAAATGCTCCTGTTTCATAGCCTTCATCTGACACAGCCCAGCTCCGGGGGCTAATAAACGCTGCGTGATAAATGTCGGAGCCACGATTGTAAAAATATACTTGTAATTGGGTTAATATGCCTTAAAATACTACCCATCAGTTATCTTTCTTTCCCCTCTCTGCGCGTGCGGCCAGTGTGGGGATGCGTGCCCGTGCGCCGCCACCCTCCCACCCCTGTCCTTCTTCCCCCTGCTCCCCTCCATCCCTTCCTCACCTGGCAGACCCTTCATCACCGAGAGGAGATGATGTGGAGGGGCTGGAGGGCAGAGGCAGCCGCTCAAACCCTGCCCGGTACTCGGCCTCCACCAGGAGCAAGACACACGGGGTAGGTGTCCCTCCAGTGCGGGGGGCTGGGTGCTCTCCGATGACCCCAAGGGCCGTGACAGGCACCTCACTCCCTGGGGGGTGGGGCTGGCCCTTCTGGTGCCCTGTGGGGTCTCCAGGGAGGGCCTGGGGGCAGCCTGCAGCAGGCTTCCCCTCACTCAGCTCTCTGGTGGGAGACCCAAGGTGCTGGTGAGGTGAGGCAGGAGGGGAAGGTGGGTGTGAGCAGGGCAGGGGCTTGGGGGGGGATGAGGCTCCGCCCCAGAGCAGTGTTAAGGGAGACCCACTGAAGCTGAATTGAGGGGCTCAGGCGGGACCCCAGGAGGGACTCCAGGGAGCCCAGGATGAGGCCACCAGGCCCAGCCCTGCCTCTGATCTGCCCTCCACCTCCCTTGTCACCTGTCCGTGCAGGCGAAGGTGGAATCGTGGGGCAGCACTGTGTTCCCTACAGCAGCTGAGACCCCAGAACTGGGTGTCCCCAGTGCCCAGACCAAGGCCTGGCCCCATCAGCGTCCTGTGCATGGTCGTGGACTCGCTGACTAGATGGATGGATAGACGGATGGATGGACAGATGATGGATGGACAGATAATGGGTTGATGGGCAGATGGGTGGATGGCGGGTGGTGGAGGGAGAGAAGGAAGGAGCAATGGTGAGGGCAGGATTGGCTGGATATTTGGGCAGGTGCGTGGATGGGTGGGTGGTGGTCGAGGGAGGGACGGCAGTGGAGGCAGAGAGTGAGGCTCATTATGCAGCGCTATGAAACACCTAGGGTCAACCTGGAGCAACAGCTGGGCCGGGAGCAGCCCTGTGGAGGCAAGGAGGTTGGGGGGGCCTTGATTCAGACCCGGAGGGGCTCCCCCTCCCCCCAGGGCAGAGGCCTTCTCCCCACAGGCCCATTCTCCCTCTGGGGTTCCAGTTCTTCGTGGGGCCCACCTGCTGGGAGTCCAGCTCCCTGCACCACCACTCGGAGCTCCTCTCTCCTTGCACACACTCTAGCCTGGCCCCCGGCCAGCACTCTGCTCCCCAGTCCATGAGGAGGCAGACACGCAAGCTCCAGGACGGGGCAGAGACTGGCAGGGATCTACTGGGGCACCCAAGGGCCGGCCTTGTGGGGAAGGTGCTCCCTGGCCGTGGAGCAGGCGAGCTGTGGGAGCAGGTGCAGAGGCCGGGCCAGCCAGGCCACACGGCAGAGATGAGAGGTGGTGGGAGTGAGGGCGGGAAAGGGCAGCAGAGCCAGACCTCAGCAGGTTCAGCTCGCCCCCACCGCCCCACCGCAGGCCCCACTGAGGTACTTGGAATTTTCTCGAAGCTCCACCCCATGAGGGTTGGGCCAGCCAGCCGGGAGCCCACTGCCTGGACTGCCCCCTGGGCTAGACCAGAGGGACACCGATGAGAACACACGTCCTGCGTGTTGCACAGCCCACGTCAAAGATGATGCGACAGACACAGAGACACCACAGACAGACAGACGCCAGCGCACCGCACCCCCCCCGCCCCCACACGTGGACCCCGAGGCCCGGGGCTCCCCCTCCCGCCCAAACACCACCAGGCGTCTCCAGGCCGGGCGCGGCTCCCGTCTTCCCTCTTTTTTGTGGAGCCCCATGGTCTTAACAGTTTCCCCAGAAGGCAGAGCTGCAGGGTCCCTGGAGCAGAGGGAGGCCGGTGGGGTGGGGGCGGTGGGCAGAGAGCCGAGCTGAGGACCCTGGGGGCCATGAGGCACCGGGGGGGCCCCCCCTCGGCCTCTTCAACCCGGCCAGGGTTGAAGGTCGCTCATTCCACCCGGACCCCTACCCAAGGCCACCCCTCCGCAGACATATCGGACGGACTCTCCTCAGCCCCAGTTCTCAGCCCTTCTTGCTTGGGGGCGGGGGCAGTGGGCGGGGCCGAGGGGCGGGGCGAGGACAAGGTGGGTGGGGCCAACCAGGGCCGAGGTGCAGCAGGCTCCGCCAGGCTGACGTGCGCCTGGCAGGTGGGCGCCCTGAAGACATTCACCCCTGAGCTGCAGCCCCGTGGTGAGGGGCCTAAGTGGCCCCTGCGTGGCTCCCGTGAGGACCAGGTCAGATGAGGCAGTGCAGGGACGAGGCTAGGGGGCCCAGAGGTGCGGTCACCACCCAGGGTCACCCAAGAAGTGTGGGTAGGACCCATGTCTCGGGGCAGCTCCCCACACTGCTGACCCCAGGGAAGGACTCTCAGGAAAAGCTCTCACCTGCCTCCCGAGAGCACCTGGCACTGGGCAGCTGATCTCGGAGCCCCCAGGTGGCCCAGGGTGACACCCCCTTGCTCTGGGTGCAGGCCTGGTCACTGCAGTATGTGGCCGTTGTCAATGACCAGGCCTGGTGGCCAAGGCTGCATTGGTCACCACCTAACTGGAGTTGAAAGGACCCAGGTGAAGGTGGTGGGCTGGTTGCCCCATGCTGGAAAGCCCCCATTCGAAGCTGGGGGAGCTGTGCCCCCTATTGGCGTGACAGGGGAGTGGAGGGCTGGGGAACCTAGAAATGGGATGCAGCAGGCACGTTACCCCAGAGGAGTCAGAGTCAGGGAGGGTCTCTGCTGGGCAGGGCTGCGGCCTGGGCCGGGGAGGGTGGGGGGCAGCAGCTGTGAATTCACCCTCCCTCCCAGGAGCCAAAGGGGACCGGCCCTCATGTGAACAAGTGGGCACAGCAGCCCCCCGGACCAGAAGGAGCCAGAAAGACCACATCTACAGGCAGATGGGGCTGAGAGAGGAACAGCCCTCAACAGCCCGGCTCTGCCCCCATCCCACCCCACCCCCTAGTCCCAGGGGGACTCAGTGAAGGATGTTGAGGGCAATGCTGTTCCAGGAGGCCCCCCATCCCACATGCATCCCCACCCACCACGCCTTCAATCCCCCCACAGCCCTGGGGGGCAGGACCATCACCCACCAGGTGGTAAGAAGGCCAAGTCCAGCTGAGTCCACCTCGCCAGTCGTCGGGGGTCACCCTGGCCTGCTGGGTTTTCCTCTCCGGCTGCCGGGGACCATGGTGCCCGTGTCCCCATCCCCGCAGTCTGGCCCAGCCCCGGCGCCCCCCATGTCACCCCGCCACTTGCCCTAGTCCCCCACTTTTGTTGCATCTTCCTGTCTTGTAAGCATCTGTGCATGTTGCCCTAAGTCCCCTCTGGAGCAAGCGAGATGTAAACAAGACAGACAGACAGAGGTCTGTCAGGCTCAGGCGTGCCAGGCGCTGGGCATCAGGGGCCCAGGACCCAGCCCTGCCCTGGGGCCCTTATCTGCAGGGAGGCAAGAAGAGGGCTGAGACTTCCACCCCAGCAAGTGGAGACCCCAGAGACCACCCAGTGCCACACCTGGGGTGCAGCCCGACAAGGGCCACCGGGTCTTGGAACTGGCCATCCTCTGGGACCCACGACACCTGCTCTGGGCCTCACCATGGGGCTGTCCACCCAAGCCTGGCCTGCCACCATAGTGACGCTGGGCCTCGGCTAAACGTCGTGGGGAGGGTCTTCACGGCCCCTCAGGCCCGGACCCCCAATCCCGCCTGCATCAGCCTCGGGGGGGCCCAGGGCCGAGGGGACAGATGGGCCGGCCAAGACGCAGGGCAGGGCGCGTAATTGGATAATTCCATCTTAAGAGACTGGGCCTGGGAAAGGCCAGGCCGGGTCCGCTCCCGGAATTGCCTCTAAATGAAAGTCTGTTTGGGTGGGGGGCGCAGGGCGCGCGGTGCGGGCGGTGGGTGCGACCCACCCGCAGGGGGGTGACAGCCTGGCTGTCAGTTCCCAGACCAGGAAGAAGACGACAGGCTGGGTCTCTGGCCCACGCAAAGGCTGCGGCAAATGAAATGGTATCTGCCTGCTTATGTGAAGAGTGATGAAACTTTAAATGAATCGCTGACCTTTCTGGAATGACAGGTGACCCGCGCCATATCTGAGGTGGGTATCGAAAATTGCTGCTGCTGCCCGAAAATAAACAATAAGAGAGCAAATGTGGTTTGAAAAAATTGGCTCGCTTCAGCACTGGGGGAGAGTGAATTATTTCGGGCCGTCGCGTGGAGCCCGCAGCACTGTCCCCTCCCCTCCTGGCAGCAGGAGGCCAGGCTTCGAGGAGACCCTGTGAAGGGCGTCAGCACTGGGACCCCAGGGTCCTCGGGCCGCCCACTGTGTGAAGGAGGGGTCAGGGGGAGAAGGACACGGTCTTGCTGCGAGTCCATGCGGTGACATGCTCCAGAGATCACACGCTGCAGGGCTGTCACCAGGCCTGGCCTGGCCCACCATCCTGGCTGCTCCACCGGCTCCGCTACCTTCCACCTCCCTGGGGCCAGCTCCCGTTTCTCAGGCTGGGGCTCTGAGGGCAGAGGTCCCCGAGAGCCCAGCACCGGGGCCTCCTCCTGGTTCGCAGCCCAGCTCCCAGTATTAGCAGGGGACGAGGGCCAGCGAGGAAGCTCTCCGTGCCTCAGTGTCCTTGAGTAAGTCACGGGGCAGTAACCTCAGGCGTGGGGCTGGTAGGAGGGTTGAGTGGTGAGTGCTGGGGGGAGGTGCACCCTGTAACCATGTCCCTGTCACACACTGGGAGGCAGAGCTGGTGCACTCGAGCACCCTCCTGGTCAGCGACAGTGACCGAGAGGGGAGGATGGCTCCTCTGCAGGTGAGCACGGGGCTCAGACTCCAGGGGTCAGGTGCCCTGGGCACAGTAGGCAGGAGGCAGGGCCGGGCTGACTAAGCCTGTTGTCCCCAGAGCCCTGGGCTCTGCCATCGGCACCAGACTCTGGCCCAGTGGGAAGGGCCGAGGCAGGCGCTGCTTTGGGTGGCCCCAGTTGTGGGCTAGCCCAGCTCTGACCTGGGCAGGCAGGAGCAGGAGGTGCAGGTGGGCAGGGGTAAGCCTGTGGCCACTCAGGGACTGGGAGGGGCCCAGGCGAGAGCACAGCAGTCCCTCTGCGGCTGCCTCCCCGCCGACACCCTTCCAGAGCCGGCCCAGTTCCCTGGATCAGCCCCAGACCTGGCCCCAGAGGGGTCCAGTCTGGCTCCTTCTGGCTGCAGGAGGCCTCCCCGCTACTCCCAGGGGTCCCCGATCCTGCTGGCAGAGCTCCCACGACAGGAGCCCCCAGTCCCTTACAGCCCATCTTACCTGCACGTAACTGCTGACGTTGCCCCCCAAGGCCCCAGCTCCCCTGGTGGCCAGCCCTCTGTCCCCGCACCTGCCCTGGGCACCTCCTCCTCTATCCCTCCCTTCCGGTGTGGACCCCTCCCCTTGGGGAGCTGGCCCTGGCCTGCCATCCCCAGGCCTGATGGCCCTTCCAAGAGGCCCTCGACTGCCAACCAGGCCAGAATGTAGGACTCGATGTCAGGGGAGGGAACCAGCCCCCCAAAGCCTTCGGATGCCCTGAGGTCGTCTCCACACACCCCTCCGCTGGGTCTCAGGAAGCGGCAGCCTCCAGGGCCCTCCCACCTCTCTGCGGGACACAGAGATGGGCCCACCAGAGTGACGGCCCGTCGTGTCCCCGGGTTTGGCCGGCCCTCTGCTTGCCCGCCCAGTCCTATGGGGCCTGCATCCCACCCGGTGCCCTCACGGTCCTCTCCAAAGACAGGGGCCCCCACCACAGAGCCAGTCGGGCACATGGCTGCCCCCTGAAACCAGGGCTGCCTCCCCAATCCCCAGCCCAAGGGAGGGCCTCACCCTGGGCGATGGTGACAGCCCAGGGACTGCGTAAACCTGAGACCACCACCACTGGCTCCCCAGGACGCCAAAGGCCCAGACCTGGGTCAACCCATGCCCATTGCCTGCTGTGCCCGGCCCCAGGTTCACTGGCCATGTGGCTGAGCCCCCAGGGTGCGCACCTCCCTTCTTTCACCCCAGGCAACCCTCGGGGCTCCCCCGGGGTGAGGCCTTCCCACGATGGCCTCCGTGCACCTCTACTCCCCGAATGCACAGCAGCCCCTGGAGAGACCTGATCTTGGAGTCCCCTCCCAGGCCTGGCATGCGGCCGTGGGACCAGTGTGGCTTTGGAAGTCCACAGGGTGGAAGGCTCGCCCCGTGGCATCAGTCCTGGGGTGGCAGATGCCCTGGGTCCAGCCAGATGTGTCAGGACCAGCTCACGGAGCCGTGACTTTCAGGCCTCAAGGCAGGCGCCCCCACCAGCCCCACTGTCCACCAGCCGGGCCCACGTGGCCGACGTCCTATGGGCGTAGGGGTCATTCCCACACATGGCTTTGCAGACAGACCTGGCTGCCAGGAGATGTGACCCAGAAGAAAGGATTAAAGCAAATTTAAAGAGAAGAAGAGATGTCAGGACAGGGGCCACCAGGCGTGTGGAGCCCCCAGAGGCCACCTGTGCAAGTCCCGGGTGGTCACTACACAGGAGAGCCGACAGCAGACCACCTAGAGTCACTGACATCAGGCCAACGTGGTACCAGGCCAGCAGGTCCCGACCGTCGCCCAGTGCACATGCCCTGGCACTGACCAGTGTCTAGCACTACC
This sequence comes from Equus przewalskii, assembly GCF_037783145.1. Classification (NCBI taxonomy): domain Eukaryota; kingdom Metazoa; phylum Chordata; class Mammalia; order Perissodactyla; family Equidae; genus Equus; species Equus przewalskii. The sequence goes on along the minus strand of NC_091833.1, from coordinate 118,546,156 downwards.
AGTGCCTCCACATCCTGCCAGGAGACCCCCCCAGCTGCTGTCAGGGACCCCCACCCAAGCCCCCTGCATGCCCAGGGCCAAGCCGGACCCATAGGGTGGCTGGATGGTGCAAGGCAGGGTCTTCCTCATCCTGTCCAGACATGGGGGTGGGCGTGAGAGCCCCAGGAAGGGCCTGTGGGGACCCAGGACAGCTCCTCGACAATGCGCAGGAAGAGCAAGTGTGGCCGAGGCTGCGCTGGTTTAAATGGTGAAGTGCTGACGTCTGAGGGCCAACTTGGATGGCACGTAAAGCCCGGCGGCCTCAAACCAAAGGCCGGCTCGAAGTCCGGCCCCATTTACCTTCCAGCTGCCTCACTTCCTCGCACCCAAGCCCGCAGGCACAGGTTGCCTGTGCGGGCTCCTCGCAGGGGGAAAGGCGTCAGGAGAGCCAGCTGGGCCTGGATGGGGGTTCACCTGGAAGGAGGCCCACGGTGTCATGAGCTTTCTGGTGCAGGGGCCTGGCGCCCCCAGTCCGCACAACGAAGATGGGGAGGTCACTGTGGGGAAGAGGGCGCAGGCTTGGCGCAAAGGGGTGGGCGCTGCGACCTGCAGGGCTGATGCCATGGGAGCAGAGGCCTGGTCCGGGGAGGGAGAGAGCGTGGGGCTGGTGCTGGCTTGGGGGTACGGCCACCAGGGGAGGAAGCAGCACCCAAGGTGAGCGCATCCCCACGAGAACCCCGGACAGCCCCCCATGCACAAGCCACACGCTGCCCTCACCTTGGAGCTGAGGCGGGTGGGCCCCGTCACCCCCGACAAGTGCTTGTGGCGCCAGAACTATGCAGTGACCGCCAGTGACCCCCTTCTCCCACGGCCCTGGGCTCCTCTGGGGCCCTCCCCGTGGGGGCTGCCGTTGCTCCCACGGCCGCCTGTCCTGCCTGCAGCCCCCTCCCCTCCATAACAGCTGGTTCCGCGACATTGACGTGCTCTAGTCTCCAGCCTAAGGCCACACAGAGCAGATCCCCGTGCACCCCACACCTGGGCAGCGCCCCTCGCTCAGCTCCCCCTCAGGCCGAGGAGTTGTCTGCATCCTGGGCTGCTTTCTCAGCTCCGTCCTGTCGCACTCCACACCCTGGCCCCTGTCCAACACTGACGGCCAGTGCAGCAGAGTCACGCCCTCTCCCACTCCACGGCCTTGGGACACAGGGCACCGTGGCTCCCTCCAGGTGACCCCACTCCTCTGGAACCAGGCTCTGCCTCTCTCCTGCCTCCCCGTCTCTCCTGGCTGGACGCTCCTCCACCCAGTGAGACAGCACACCGCCGGCTCCTCCCAGCCCTTTCCTCTCCGTCTGCCCCACCCCGGCCTTCCAGCATCCACGCAGCCCAGGAGCCGCTCCAGCATCTTGTGGCATCTGCCACCACCGACGCAGGTGCAGACACCCAGGTCAGGAGTGTGGACCAGGCCCGACAGGCAACTCTGCTTCATGGGGCCGGGGCCTCAACCAGAGAAGCTCAGAGGCTGGCTCAAACCGAAGGCGGTCGGAACCTCAGGGGTGTCTCCCCAGCTCTGCGGCTGACGCGGCTGTGGCTGGGACTTCGGCGGGAGGGCCAGTCAGAACTTCCAACGTGGCCTCTCGACATGGCCAGGGCTTCCTCCCAGCACGCGGCCGGGTTCAGGAGCAGGGTCCCAGGAGGACTAGGAGCCGTCTCACTTCCAGCGGCCTTGGAAGTCACCCAGCATCACATCCACCTGCCTTAGGGGGCAGGAACTCGGGCCCTCCGCCCGGAGGGAGAGTGTGGAGGGCCCACAGGAAAATAGGTGTGTGGGCTGCAAAACATCCTTGCAGCCATCTAAAAACTGTGACCTGCCGCAGTCCCCCTCTGGTCACAGTCCCCATCCTCCGTGTAAAATGACCTCCCCTCTGCCCAGACGCCCCATTACAGCGCAGGTCAGGCTCCAGGCTCAGGGCCTGACGGCTCCATGGGTCCCCCTTGGGGGGGTGCCTCTTGGGGCAGCTCCAACTCCTTCCTGGGGACCTGGCAACCCTGCAAACTCAGGGATAGGAGACACACCCCGCATGGCCAGCATATGGCAGGGCAGGCACCGGGCACACGGACCTTCCTCTTCAAGCCGGTGGCAGCGCCCAGCCCCACTGTTCTGGAATCGTCGGTGGTCCCAGTGCCCAGGTGGCTCCTGGTCCCTCCCCAGGTCCCCTCACCAGGCGCCAGGGGTCACCAGGGCTCTCAGCCGCTCAGCCTCCCCATCGCCTCCTACTTCTCTAAGACAGAGCAGCATTGGCTCCCACAGGGTCCCTCACATGGCTTCCTCCTGCCGGAGTTCCGGCCGGAGGAGTCTTCATTTTGTGCAGTCTCTGCCCTTCCAGTCCGGACCGGAAGTGCTGTCTTCTTCTTGGTGCAGCTTTACTGAGGTGTGGATTTGCCCCAGGCTGTGGCACCTGGACCTGGATGTCCCGCCTGGCTGCCTGCGTGACCACCCCCCCCCCGATGTCCTACAGGCTGGGGGGACTCCTGGTCCCTGTTCCCCCACACCCGCTCCTCCAGCCTCCTCCCACAGTAAATACCCCTCACCACGTCCTCAGCCAGAAACCCAAGTGTCACTGTTCACTCCCACGGCCTCCGTCTGCACAGTGGTCGCTGGGTCGGCCTCCGCGCCCGCAGGCTGTTGACGCAGAAGCTGGACCCGTGAGTCAACATACAGACACACATTAACTGTCTAAAAACAGCTTCATCAAGATATAATCCACATACCATGCAGTCCACCCGTTTATACTACATAATCCAATGGTTTTTGATATATTTATTTTCGTGTGTGTAAAATACATATTATATAGAATTTACTGTTTTTAACCATCTTTCCATGCACAGTTCAGTGGCATTACATACATTCGCGTGTCATGCAGCCATCACCGCCATCCATCCCCATATCTTTTCATCTTGTGAAATTGAAACTCTGTCCCCATGAAACAGCAGCTCCCCATTCTTCCCTCTCCCCAGCCTGGCACCCACCATTCTTTCTGTCTTTCTCTGTGGATTTGAAAACCCTAAGGACCTCATATGAGTGGAATCGCACAGTATTTGTCTTTTGTGACTGGCTTATTTCACTCAGCATAGTGTACTGAGTTGTTGTGGCTTATTGCACAAGTTCCTTCCTTTTTAAGACTGGATAATATTCCATTGTATGGGTGGACCACATTTTGCTTATCCATCCATCCATTGCTGGGCACTTGGGTCACGTCCACGTTTTAACTATTGTGAACAACGCTGCTATGAACATGGGTGTACAAATATCTCTTTGAGACTCTGATTTCCGTTCTTTTGGGTTTATACCCAGAAGCGGGATGGCTGGGTCATATGGTAGTTCTGTTTTTAATTTTTGGAGGAACCTCCACGCTGTTTTCCACAGTGGCTGCACCAGTTTACACTCCCCCAAGCAGTGCACGGGGTTCCAGTCTCTCCACTTCCTCGCCAGCACGTGCTGTTTTCTGTTTTTCTGCGAGCAGCCGTCCTCCTGGGTGCTCCTCCCACAAGGCGATGTGTCCTGGTGGTTCTGACTTGCGTCGTTTGCACTATCGTGGGAATGTTAGCACACACACGGGAGCAGAGCGGTCCGGGGGACCCCGCACGCCCATGGTCCCTCAACAATCATCACTTCAGGACTCTGTTTCGTCCCCACCCCAGGTTGTCTGAAAGGGAGTTCTCCGCATCAAGTCCTCTCTCCCTATGCCCTTCAGGGCGTGTTACTAAATGATGAGACTTTTAACACAACCACAAAGCATCATTCACTAGAAAATGATGACCCACTAACCCCGAGCAGCAGGAGGTACCTAGTGGGGCCGGCCTGGCGTCTCTGCGGTGTTTGCCTGACGCCGGCTTCGCTCATCAGGACTAAGTGGGGCCCAGGTGACCCTCCACTGATGTGTCTCCTGATGCACATGCCGCGGGGAAATGAATCCCACCAAGCCCCCGACCGACACCCTCCCCGCACCCGGAGCACAACATCCCTCAGCCCCCAGTGCCCCTGTCACACCCTGAACTGTGTGGCGCTGCTGCGTCCACGTCCCTCCTGCGTGCCACCATGATGGGGCTCTGCCCTCTCGCCTGCTGTCTGCTCTGCCCTGTGGCTGCCCAGCTGGTCTGGGGGCAGGGGGCCCAGTGAGCAATGGGTGAGTCCACCCCCAGGGGAAGGGCCCAGCGAGCAGAGACCGGACAGTGCAAGATCGGAACCAGCAGAAACCAGAGCAGGCCCCCAGCCGCGGAGCGAGGCCCAGAGCTGGGACGCACACGGCCTGTGTGAAGCTCCGACATTGCCTTGAAGGGTTTCAGACCTCGGACAACCACAGGCTGGGACGCAGCTGGGCTGCAAGGAGAGGTTGGCAAGCGCTGGGGGAGTGGGGATGGACCCCCAGACGGGTGGACAGGTGGACAGAGAGGCCCTTGAGCCTGGCCACAGGCGGGACTTGACCAGGAGAGGAGGCCAGCGGGACAAGGGGAGGGAGGCCAGGCCGGGGCCCAAGAGGAAGGTGACCGGTGCCCAGTGGCACGCTCGAGCAGGACCCTGCCCCTTACGGCCCCTCCCAGCTTCCCGGGAGGCAGCAGAGGCCCCTGGTCGGGTCCCAGGCGCACGGGTCTGGCAGCTCCGAGGCTCAGCTTCCTGCACCCCAGTGCCCTCCCAGCACTCACCTGGCCAGGTAGGAAGGTCGCGGGTGGGTGGGGCTGACACGGAGCTCCGTCAGCAACCAGCGGCCTCCGCAGAGGCTGGGACGTTTATCACCTGCTGTCCTTCACCGTTCCCCGGCTCCTCGCCCGAGGGAGAGCCATTCGGATCTGCCCAAGCTGAACAATACAATATTTCTGTTGAGCTGTGAAGTTGATTAATAATTTGGAAATGAAATCAATATGGACTCCGCTTTCCATTCCTGGATTGTCCCTGTGAGCGGGGACGTGCTGGGGCTGCTGGCCTGCTCGGACGGAGGGCACCGGGCGGGGCTGTGGTGGCTGAGCCTTGAGCCAGATCTGCTGACCTGACTTACACTGGCCTTGAAGTTGCCGCAGGGCGGAAGCACGCAGGGCTGCAGGCCCCTGGCGCCTGACCTCTCACTCATCACCCATGACGCCTCTCGGTGACGGGCGGCTGTCCAGCCTTTGCATGTAGGCTTGGTGACAGGGAGCCTTCACCTTGGGGTCCATGCAGAGACTCTTTGTTCACCCACCCCAGGATGCAGGGCCTGGGTCCCCAGGCTCCCACACCACCAGCCCCCGTGGGCCTGGTCCACGTCCCCCTGGGTCCCAACAAGCTCGACTGTCAGAGGGGGGTCCAGATCTGCACCCACCCCAGGTCTCCCTCAAAGCCTGGCTGTCACTGAGGCCACTGAGATAGGTGGCTCAGCCGTGTCCACCAGGGCTTCCCTGAGCTTGTGGTCACCTGTGACCCCCAGATCATAACTACTGAGCTACCCGCCGGCTCATGTAGCACCCTTCCTCATCGTGGCACTCAGGGGCTGGGGCTGCATCCACACCAGCTCCTCGGCCCTCGACCAGGATCCTCCCTGGCTGCCCTGTGAGTCCTACCCCCGTGTTCCCCCGACATGCACAGAGCCCACAGGCGCACCCCTGCTGCTTCCCCCTCAGCCCCTCACTCCTCTCTCACCTGCCAGATCTCGTCTCATGGCCACACAGGGACTCTCGTCTGGAGAGGAGCCAGGACACCTGTGGACGCAGCCCCTCCTCGACCCGGAGCCTCTCCAGGACAGCCAGTTGCCCTCGGGGCACAGACAGCCGAGTGAGTGGTGTGTGAATGAATGGATGAGAGGACACGTGAGCAGACGGAACGGACGCAAGTGCTGTCCAGGGTCCACGGAGACAGCAACCTGTGGACAGCTTCCGGGGCCAGAGCAGGACGCCCCATGTGGGGTGAGTCAGGTCATGGGATAGGGTAGGGAGGGCCAGCCTGAGGACCCGCCCCACCCCAGGGCTTGGTGTACTGCTGAGTGGCAGCTGGTCCAGAGGTGGAGCCCCTCAGAGTCCACAGTCAGCGAGGCCATCCCACTGAGCCTCACCTGGACATGCCTTCCCAGCTGTACCGGCTCCAGGTCCTCAAGGCCCAGGAGCCTTGCCTGGAAAGCAGGAACACAGAGCAGAGCCCCCGCTGCTGGTGATGGCTCTCGCGCTCAGCTCCGCCGGGCAGACAGGAAGCATGTGACACAGATGGACATTTTTTTCGTCTCTGGGGCAGAAGCACCCCCTCCACTTCACCTGCTCAGGCTGGGCTCAGGCATGGGGGCTGCGGGGTGCAGCCTCTGGGTCCCGGAGGCCCTCTTGCTAGCAGACCCCATTCCAGGCCACCCCTGTCTGGTGCCTTGATGTCAGCGGTCAGTCTAAACCCCTGTCTGTCCCTCATATCGGCTCCCCAGGCACCCACCTCCAAGGGCAGCTCTGGCCTGGCCCCAAACACCCCTTTACCAGCAGCCAGGGCCTCAGCTGGCACAGCCAACAGGGCCTTTCCTGGGGCACCCCAGGCCAGTGAGAGGACAGGCAGCTCCCCTGGCTAAACAGAGTCTCGTGCGTCCACTCGCTGGGCCCCGAGACACAGACAGGCACCGAGGCCCAAGGGGCAGTCGCTGCGCCAGGTGGCACCATGCGTCAGCCACAGAGCGGGGCCACTGTGGAGGCCTGGCTCCCACGCCCCGGGGTCTCGTCCACCTGGTGGACAACAGGCCAGTGTGGAGCAGTGGTGTGACCTGTCTGCCCCTGGTCACACCAGCTTGGATCAGCCCAAGATTCTCAGTGCAGGTGGGAGGGGTGGCCCCTGCCCCCAGGTGGGCGTGGGCACATGCAGAGAGGCGGGAGGACTCCAGCCGAGCGCCCTCTCCAGCCGAGCAGCTCCCCAAGAGCCAAAGTTCCTTGACCCGCGCCTGGCGGGGGAGGCATTTTATAGGAGCCATTGACCGGCAGCATTGATCCCCGAGAATGTATCGCACAAATCATTTTGCACTAAACTGCGGAATCGATGGAGAAATCTCCCGGAAAATTTATATTAAAAGTCTCTGTTTGCCTAAATGAGTTCCCTGTGCCCCATATTGAATATTTGGCTGATGAATTGAATGAGTTTAAATTTGAACATTGCAGACCCATTAAAGAATGAATTCTTAAATCAAACCCTGCCATTTATGATTGAAATGAGATTTCCTCTGCGATGGACCAGGCGCTGTATAAATCAGCTGTGCGTTTTATACCGAACCATAAACAAGATATAATTCTTTTAAATACACAACAGGTGCCTTAAATCTTTTGATGCATCTTGTATTCATCTGAGGTGCGCATTGCTGTATTCACACCAGGCCATGTGGGGCCTCCAATGGCGCTGCCCGTGAAGGTTAAAGACACCAAGCCCCTGGGGTCCCACTGCAAGGACCCTCCAGAGGAGCCCAGGCGGGGCCGGGTGAAGCCCCTCCCCCCAACACTCGTGAACAGGAGCACATACTCGTGCTCACACACGCCACACACAGGTCTCACACACACACCCCACAACCCTTGTGCACACACACGTGCAAATGTACACAAGCACACGTGATCATGTGTTTGAGTGACCTGCATGTATGTGCACACACTTATGCAGGTGTGTACATGCCCGCATATGCATGAACATGCATGCAAACACTAGCACATGCACTTGGGCATGTGTACACACAGTGTAGATTCACACACGCACATGTACACACCTGCATCATCCTGCACAAAAGTGTGCACACATGCAGGCCACACAAGCTCAAACACACACCCACATATACGTGTTTACACAGTCTCACATGGACACACATGAACGCACAGTGCCCACACGCACGCACGCTCTCCTGCAACACGCACACACACACCAAACACACACAAGGCAGATGGCCAGATGCACACAACCGAACAAATTCACTAATGCAGGAATGCGCACACACATACCCCCAAACACAGTGTGATGCTCACACACGCACACACATGCTCGACACAAGTGCACACACGTGCTCTCACATGGCTCTACCCGGGAACCAAGGTTCCGAGCAGCAGTGGGAGCAGGAGCTGCATCTAGCCAGCCTTGCCTCAGGTCACAGCACCTTCTTGGCATCGTGGGCTCCACCCCCACCCAGTCTGGGCCTCTGCGGGCTGCGAGAAGCCTCTGCATCACGGTCCTGAGCTCCCGCCCATGCTGGGGGCACCTACACACAGATGCTCTCCTGCTCCCTGTGGTCCCCACGCTCCAGGATACTGTCTCCTCCGGGAAGAGTCAGTTCAGGCACCAGGAAACTCTGAGTCAATAGATAACGTCCACTGGGCATCCAGGAAGTCTTTCTGGAGGAGGTGACACCAGTGCTGAGCCCAGGGGATGAACATAGTCTCTCTTCTCTGGTTTGGGGCCAGGGGAGGGGCTCTAGGCCAGTGAGCACATCTTAGGTAGACGACCTTGCAAGAAATTCTCTCAGGCCCGTCCATGCCATTGGCCTCTGTCCATGCCCATGGGGGAGCCTCAAGGGCTCCCAGCCCTCAGCTGACCTTTTGGGCTTGAGGGGGCTTGGCTGTCTGCCAGCAGCAACGAGGTCCCCTAAGGAGGGCCACACAGTGCCCCCTCCCACCCGGTGATGTGGGAACCAGGAATATCAGATGGGGAAACTGAGGCGGAGGGGAGGAAGGGTGGGGCCAGGGCCCCAAACACTTATCCAGAGGCTAGGACTTCCCCCAGGAAGGGACGGAGCTCCCATCCCTGACGTCAGACCTCCAGTCTGCACATGCTACCTCTGCCCCCTCCCTCCCTCTCTGAGCCCACGCTCACCGGCCCCTCCGAGTGCTGGGGGTTCTCCGTCCTCTCTGCCTAGAGCAGCCTGGCCACTCACGCCGGGCACTGTGTCACACGCCACCAACTCCTCAGCCTCCCCAGGCTGGTCATCTCTGCAGACTCAGGCCTCAGTGCCCCCCGGCACTGGGCCTTGCTACCAGTCCTGCAGAGCTCAGGCACACGTGTCCAGCTGCCCCAGACCCCCGCCACAGCTAGCCGGCACCCCCAACACAACGCATCCAGCCCAGGCTGATTCTCTGCCCCAAGCCGGCTCAGGCCAAGACCAGCCCTCCCAGAACCCCCCACCCCGTGGCCTCACACCCCAGGCTCACCGCCCACCGCAGCCACTCGCCCCGCTGGCCTCCCACATCCACTCCACAGCAACCAGAGCGAGTGCTCGAGCACCACCCAGAAAATGCCGCAAAATGGCAGTTTCAAGAAGTTCAACCCCCAGGAGAACCCCCACCCGCAGCCTCTCGCGCTCAGGTCGCCTGCTGGTACAGGCGGTTCCAGAAGCAGAGGGAGAGGAAGTTCCCACCTCAGATCACAAGGCACAGAAGACCCTGATGCCAAAATGAAGCACACGCAGACAGCACGGACAAGAAAGCCATACACGTGGATGAGACGTGTGCACGTGTGTGTGTACATACGTGCATATACACGTGTGTGTAGACATGTGCACATGTATAGGCGTGTGTGTGTATACACAGGTGTGTGTGTGCATGTCACAAGGACAGGTGCACACTTTCTACATGAAGTGCTTCTACCTGGGTGCAGCAGTGTGTTCTCAACGACACCTCCGGGTGACGCAGGTCCACGGCGTCCCTCAGAAAACGCGTGGGCGTCATTCAGCCCCACCAACAGCCTAAAGGAGAACAACCCCCCGATAACCGCAAAACATGCAGGAAGCGTCTCCGTAAAGTCCACCACCACTTACGTTTTCTTTTCTTCTCTCCAAAACTAGGAATGAAAGAGGCTTGGATAATTATATGCAGAAGCACAGAGCTGCAACCCCGGAAGGGGCGGGAATTGACACAAAGCCTTGGAGAACCAGCAGAGTAAACGAGCTCGCAAATCACGAGAGGAGCGCAGGCAGGCGAACTTGCCGTACCGAGGCCGACCCGACGGGAAACAGACCCCTTCGTGCCCTGGGGACAGAGGACGTTAGGTCAGGTCACAGCTGGTGTTGGCAGAGCCGTTCTGCAAATCCTGGAGGCCCAGGGAAACGGGGTGCGTGCAGACCCCTGGGCCCCAGGCCAGGCTCCTAGGGGTCCCTGCCAAGGGCGGAGTCACAGCATCGTTTGTGGAGCTGGGGGACACCCAGGGAGCTGCCATCAGGGGAAGGGACGAGGGGAACAGAGGAGGCACCCAGGACACCAGAGGGAGGCACAGCCATGCAGCAGATCGCGACGCAAGGGTTACAAGGAGAGCAGGAAAGTGGGGCCCCACGCCACACGTAAGCTTAGAGTGCACAGTCCATTCTCGCTATTCGCGGTTGCTCTGCTCCATAAAGTCACCGAGAACACGGAATTACTGAGTGAGGGATCGCGAAGCCCTGCTCCTGGGGAAATCAGCGCCAGCTTCCGCGAGCTGCAGCCGCAGGTTTCCTCAGTGGGTCGGCAGAGCCTCGTTCCGCGTGTGCTTCTGCTGAAAGACACCGCACTGCACGCACGTGGCTGATGCGTGAACGCCGAGCCCGCGGCAGACTGCCCTCGGCCTGCAGGAGCCCACGTGACGCGGGATCTTCTCCGTCAGGCTCGTCCGGCCTCCTGCGCTTAGAACACCAAGCGGAACTCCAGCTCCAGGCCTCGGGCCGTCTTCACCAACAAAAAGCACAAAGGTGTGGAAAACGTGGCACTAAACAGGCGGGAAAGGACACTTGTTGACACGTGAGCTGAAACCAGAAGGCAGAGCGTCGTCCCGTCCACCTCAGCCGGGAGCGTGCGGGTCCCCAAAAGACCACGGAAGCACCGTGAGCGTGGATTGTGGGGCCACAGACAAACCTTCGGAAAGGCCCAGATAGAAAGGAAGAGCCATGTGAGCGAGGCATCTTGGAAGCAGACCCTCCGCCCCATCAAGCTTTAGATGACACAGCCCCAGCTGACGGCCCGACTGCGACCTTGTGAGAGAGCATGAGCTAAGCTGCTGCCACATTCCAGCCCCACGGAAACTGAGGTAAGAAGTGTTTGAGCTGCTAAGTTTTGGGGTGATTTACTACACAGCAAAGGAGAGCTCATCCCTTTACGGCTCAATATTTACTCAACGTGTTTTTCCCCTCCTTTGTTTGTAACCTCTCAGTGTAATTCCATTTTAGGTGTAAATGTCAGGATGCCGCAGGAAGCGGCTGGCAACCCAGGCTCTAAGGAGAAGACTGGAATGGAGGACCATTTACAGAAGCGCAGGCAAGGCCAAGCGGGCCAGCAGTGTGGGTGCAGCACCCCGCCGGCCAAGAGCAGGAGCTGTTAGCACAGCGTAGACGGGCAAACAGAACCCCAGCCCGGCCGCACCCTGTGCAACGGCAGACAGAGGCAGCTCTGGGCACAAATGCAGCTGCTATGTTTTCACAGGAGTATTTAACTCATTTACACTTATTATTGTAACGTGTTTGCTCTCACTGCTACAATCTTCTTTTATGCATTGTTTTTTATACTCGCTTCCTTGTCTCTCTGGCTCTGTCATCAGTTTAAGAGTTATGTTTTCTTGCTTTTTTCTCATTACTGATTTTAAGAGTAAATACACATCCTGTGTGTTAAAATTTATATATATTAGTTATATTTGTATTAAAAACATAAACTTGAACTCAATTTCTCCACTTATCAACTATTCTTATTTCGATTCCTGTCTCAGGAGAACATCTTTAAGTAGTTTTTAAAGGAAAGATAGACGGCGGGATATTCTCAGAGTCCTTTCATATTTGAGAACGTGTTTCAGTATCTTTACATCTTACAGGAAACAATTCTACATAGAATGATTAAATCATAATCTTGTTTCAAAATCTTGTAGCTGGTTCATCAACAAAATCATTGTTTATGCAGAAAACCCCAACCTGGTGCCTACCGGCTAAACGGCCCCCGCCCGACGCTCACACCTCCTCATCTCACCTGCCCCTTCCTGTGGGCCAGACTTAGTGGCTCCCTGCTGGGGACAGAGCAGAGCAGAGTGAGGGGACGCCACTCCTGGGACTCGGCCACAGAAGACAGTGACTTCCGTCCTCAGGCATTCTGCCCCCGTCCCCACTCCACCTTGGCTCGCTCACCCTGTGGGAACAGCTGCCATGTCAAGGGGCAGCCAGAGGAGAGTCTCTGGTGAGAGAGGGTGGAAGCGGATCCCCACCCACCCCAGGGGAGCTGTCAGGTGAGACCAAGCCCCAGTCGACACCGTGACTCCAGCCTTGTGAGACCTTGAGGCAGAGGCCCCCACCAGGCCACACACGGATTACTGACCCTCGGAAACTATGAGGTCATAAATAGCTGTTGTTTTAAGCAAGTAAGTTTTGGGGGTAATTTGTTATGCAGCAATAGATAACTAATACCCTAAAGAATTCAAAAAACACCTACTAGAACCCCGAAACGGATTTAGCAAGATACAAGGTCAACATATAAAATTCTATTTATTTCTACAAGCTAGTAGTAAACAATTAGAAAATAAATTTTTTTTTATTGAGTTAATGAAAGGTTACAATCTTGTGAAATTTCAGTTGTACATTAATGTTTGTCAGTCGTGTTGTAGGTGCACCACTTCACCCTTTGTGCCCACCCCCCACCCCACCTTTCCCCTGGTATCCACTAAACTGTTCTTAGTCCATAATTTTAAATTCCTCATACGAGTGGAGTCATACACAGATTATCCTTCTCTCGCTGGCTTATTTCACTTAACATAATTCCCTCAAGGTCCATCCATGTTATTGCAAATGGAATGATTTTGTTCTGTTTTGCAGCTGAGTAGTATTCCATTATATATATGTACCACATCTTCTTTATCCATTCGTCTGTTGATGGGCACTTAGGTTGCTTCCATGTCTTGGCTATTGTAAATCATGCTGCAATGAACATTGGGGTACATAGGACTTTTGGGATTGCTGACTTCAGGCTCTTTGGATAAATACCCAGTAGTGGGATGGCTGGATCGTATGGTAGTTCTATTTTTAATTTTTTGAGGAATCTCCATACTGTTTTCCATAGTGGCTGCACCAGTTTGCATTCCCACCAGCAGTGTATGAGGGTTCCTTTTTCTCCACAACCTCTCCAACATTTGTTGCTATTAGTTTTAGATATTTTTGTCATTCTAACGGGTGTAAGGTGATATCTTAGTGTAGTTTTGATTTGCATTTCCCTGATGATCAGCGATGATGAGCATCTTTTCATGTGCCTATTGGCCATCCGTATATCTTCTTTGGAGAAATGTCTGTTCGTGTCTCCAGCCCATAGAAAATGAATTTTTAAGATTTATTTAACTTAGCACCAAAAATAAAATACATGGGAATAAGTTTAACAAAACACGTGCAAGACCTTTATACAGATAATTGGGAGAAATTTAGACAAAAAAATGGAGACACAGACCATGTCTGTGGATTGGAAAACTCAGTCAGGTTAAGACGTAAATTCTCCTCCAAACTGATATATAGATTTAACACAATCCCAATCAAAATCGCAACAGCTTTTTTGTAAAACTTGCTAAGTTATATGGAAATGCAAAAAGTCTAGAATGGCCTAAAATTTTTGAAAGAAGGGAAAAAACTAGATTACAGTATCTGATTTCTAGAGTTCCTACAAAGCTACAGTAATGGAGACACTGTGAAGGTGGAATGAAGACAGACCAACGGATCAATGGAACAGAACAGAATCCAGAATTAGCCCCAGGCAGCTGCATGGCAGGTGCACTGTGACAGGACACCAAGGCTGGCTAGTGGGGGAAGGAAGGGCTCTTCCAAAAATGGTCCTGGAGCAAGCCGGTAAAGGCATGGGGGAGGGGGCCTCACCTCGACCTCAGAACACACCCCAATCAATTCAAGACAGAGCACAGGGCGACGGCTAAAAGCCGAAAGTGTTAATCTCCTAGAAGAAAGCGGCAGGAGATTGTCTCACGACGCTGGGATCCGCTATGGGTTTGTCCGCGGTGATGTGAGGGTGCCCTCCGCAGAGGTCTGGGTGTCGTCCAGACAGTTTCTCTAGTTCCGGCTCGTCCCCAGAGGCCCTGCAGTGCTCGCCCAGGCTCTGCGCCTTCCCCACGTGCAACACGATTGTCCCAACCCTTTCCTCCTCGTTCATGGAGAATCCCAAGGATCGTGTGAAGATTTTCGCTCAACCATCACATGGACTGGAACTCAGGGGGGCCCTGCGTGTTCACCGTGACTGTCGCTGTGTCCGTCTCCCCTGACGTCCCAAGGCTCCTCCCCCATCGTCTCCATGTGCCGAGAGACCTATGCTTTTAGGTCGTGAGCTATGCTTTTAGGGCCGGCCGGCTGCACCAACTTCTCCTAGTTTTCCTCCACCCAAGAACGTCCTGATCTCCCCCTTGGCCCGAGGATGTAAAATTCTCTCGGCGCTTGAGCCGGGGAGGACCACTTGACGGACGGCGCGCCCCAGGAAGGAAGGCACGCCCCCCAGGAAAGCCCACGAACGGCGCTCCGGTTCCCGAGCCAAGCAGGGCCGCGAGGGGCACCGCGCTGCAGCCTCCAGGCACTTGGCGAACCAGGTGGCGCGGGGCCACGGAAGGCGGACCATGGGGCAGGAGCGGACCGGAGAGGCCGGAGCAGGGGTCCTGTCCGCAGGGGCGCAGGCGCGGGCGGGGAGGCGGATGGAGCCGCGCGCTCGGAGCGCGGGCCGGGCGGACAGACCGCGGACGGAGGGATGGGGGCGGCCAGGCCCACGGAGTAGGGACGCGTCAGCGTGCGCCCCCCACCCCCACCCCCACCCCGACCCCCACCGTGAGCGGGGCCCGGAGGCAGCGGCTGCCGGGGACGTGGAGGCGGCCCGGCCCGGGTGGGCTGTCCCGGCAGCAGGCGGCGGGACCCCGCGCACCCCGACGGAAAACCTGCGGACCGCTGGGGCCTCAGCTCCACGTCCGCGGGTGGACCCGCTGCCCACCTCGATGCCCGACCCGGGAACCAGGAGAGCCGGCGGCGGGGGTCGGGCTGGGAGCCGGGCAGGGCGGTGCCCCTCCGGGCTGGCCCCGCGCAGGGAGAGGCCTCGAGGTGCAGGAGGACGGAGAAGAGGCTGTTTGGTGCCTGCGGGCGGCCTGCGGCCGGCTGCTAGGTGGTCAGAGAATGCCTCCCTCCGCTGGGCATGGAGCTCCTGTGCGTCCCCTGCAGCCCGACTTGCCGTCAGGCCTGGACAGGGGAATGTGGCCGGGGACGGATGCAGCCCCAAAACCAGGCACGCAAACTTCCTTGTGCCTCCCCTTCTGGGACACCCTGGCATGAACTTGGGAGTCTCCCGAGGGCGATGGAAGGAACCGGGTCTCCAGGTCTCTGACCAGGGCGCCCTTGCCGGGCGGTGCTGAGACCGAGGAACAATCTGGGACCGTGGGGTTCGCCCCCCACAGCCTCCAGCGTCCCCTTAATTCACACGATAGAGGAGCAGGGTCCTGCCCGCAAACCTGGGTTCAAACGAGGGGGGCTGGGGGTCTGCGGGGGCGCCCCCACCCCAGGGGACAGAAAGACCATGGGTTGTGCTCGGGGGGAGAGCGGGGACCCTTGTCCACTCCTGGGCTGCAGATGGGCGTCGGGCGTCAGAGCAGCTGCATGGGGCCTGTGCCCAGTCCCCACAAAAGGTCAGGGACACGAGGGGGCCATCAGCAAGGCCCCGCGCACACTCACCCACCCCTCCTGTGCTCTGGCACCTTCCAGACTAAACAGCTCACTAGTATTAGCCGAACGTTGGGGCACAAGCTACTATTCTCCCCACCCTACATCGAGGGACCCGCCCAAGGCACCGTCCCACAGGCTCCAGGTTGGAGACGGCACCCTTGGGTTGGAGGCTCCACCCTCGCCCCCCGAGCTGAGCAAACGAATAAGGGAGGAGAGCGGAGAAGCCAGAAGTAGGGCTGGGACCACCACCCACTGCCCGCGCCTGGACACTGGCAAGGCAGAGGCCTCTGTGGCCATCGGAGGACATGCAGTGAGGGGTGTGGCAGGGGCAGGACCCAGGGCTCCAGGGCTCTGGGGCTGAGTGTTGGGGCACCGCACTCCGAGGCTGGCTGACCCCTCCCACAGTGCTCCTGCCCTCGTGCGACTCCGGCCTGTGGACGTGGGGCTGTGTCCTCTGAGACTCACTCTCCTCCTGCACCACTGCTTGCTGCCTCTGCTGCTTTCCCATCGACCCGGACCCTCTGGGGCCCTCATGGACCTGGCCTCTGTGCTGCAGCTGAGTGACCACCCACCCGCGCCCCCAGCATCTCTGGTCAGGTCCTTTTTTCCTAAGACCCAAATCCTCCTCCTGCATCTCGTGGGTCCTTACCAGCTGGGGCCCGGCAGGAACAGGCCTGCGTTCGTATGATGAAGAAGGGTTTACTAAGGGACCTCCCACCAGGAAAGGGGAAGCAGGGCATGGGGGCCGGCCCAGGGGCCCTTGGGAGTGAGCCTCGGGACACCAGTGGGCAAAGGACCCTGAGACCAGACAGTCCACACAGGTGAGCTGGACGGAGGAGGCTGGAGTGGACCCCTGTGTAAAGGGCCCACGCCAGCTGTCCTGGTGGCCTCGGGGTCAGCTCTGGCTTCTGGCTTCTGGCTTAGCTCCCCTCCACTTCCTTCTCTCCTGTGGTCACCTGATCTCCCATCTCTTGTCTCAAGTCTCCACATTTCCTTATATTATATTAAAAACCAAGTCGACACCTCATAAACCGTTATCTTATTTTCCCAGCATAGATCTCTCCCGCCACCCGGCCACCACTGTTGAATGAAACGACCCCTCCTTTTGCAGAACCTCCTACAGGATCCACCCCAAGCTCCTTCCTCTCACTGTGTCCTGGAACAAGGGCGGCCTCTCCAGGGCGCTGTGTCCACACAGGGAGGGTTCTCCTTGGAACCTTGGTCGGGAATTGTGCTGGCTGCATACACCACCACCACCACCACGAAAAACACCACCAACAACAAAAATGGCTTCAGTAAGTTAGAAGCTCATTTCTCCCTCAAGAAACAAGAGTTGGAGGGGGCCAAACCAGGGCTGATCTGGGTGTCCACAGCCATCAGAGACCCAGGCACCTCTGCCTTTCTGCTTCACCTCCTTGCACATGGCTTCCTGCCTCAAGGTTACCTCATGGTTCAAATGGCTGCCAGAGCCCCAACCATCACAACTCTGTTCAGAAAGCAGGTAAGAAGAAATGTAAAGGACAGGGGTGCTTTTCCCTGGTGAGTCAGCTACTTTTAAGGAGTCTTCCCAAAAGTTCTGCCCAGCACTCACATCTCATCGGCCAAAATTTAGTCACATGGCCATGCCCAGCTGCAAGGATGATTGCAAAAGGGAAGGTGTCCGGCATGGCCCAGACAAGCAGGGGCCCCAGCAGCTTAGGGCAGGGGCTGTGTGAAGCAAGTCTACCCCTCACCCAGCTGGATAGCAGCTCTGTTCAGCAGAGAGTAAGGACAGGGGCCGGGATGAGCCCCATTGGGTCTCAGCACAGGACAAGGAGCCAACCCAGCCCCTCCTTATGAGACTTGGGTAGGCTCCAGAGCCCTCTCCCTGATTGTCCCAAGGCCTCACCCTCTCCTGCTTGGAGACCCCGGCGGGTCTGCAGGCGCCAGCAGGATGCACGGACTGGGGCACACGTCTGGGCTTGTGTAGTCCCTGTCACTGTGTCCAGGGGCGATGTCTGGCTGACCCTGTGGTTTGGCGGCCTGCAGTCGGCTCAGGACACAAGCCCAGCTCAGGTCACACTGTCCAGCCCATGTGACAGTCAAAGCTCAGGCCTGGGCACCTGGGCCAGAGACAGATCTGCCTGGAGGAGCCCGTTCAGTGGGGGGATTCCATCCTGGCCCCTGGGGGTCCCAGCTGGGCCTCCTTGCCCCCCACCCAGAGCCCTGCTCCCCTCCACACAGATCCCGTCCACAGCCCCCTGCCTCCCTGCCCAGAGCAGGCACCAGACTGCAGGCTTTCCGTTTGTGAGCACCGTTCTTCTAAGCTCCCTGGGATCCCCTAGAGCCCCCGACCAGGCCTGAGGTCACCTTAAGGGCCCAGGGCAGGGGCGGGGCGGGAGCTCCCACTGCCCTACAGATGAACTCGCAGCAGGACAGGCCCAGTGGGCACGAGCTGGGAGGAGAGGCCCGCGGAGGGGCGCGAGCGCGCAGGAGAGCTGCACACTCGACCCGTACTGGCACCTTCGCCCCACCCTACACC
Source organism: Equus przewalskii (assembly GCF_037783145.1). Taxonomy (NCBI): domain Eukaryota; kingdom Metazoa; phylum Chordata; class Mammalia; order Perissodactyla; family Equidae; genus Equus; species Equus przewalskii. The sequence continues at coordinate 118,528,015 of NC_091833.1, read as the reverse complement.
GGAGGGGGCACCATGTTATCCTGTTGTACAGGTGGAGAAACCGAGGCACAGAGCACTGAAGTAACCCACCATGGTCACACAGCTGGACAGCTTCCCACGGTGGCCACCGGCCTGGTGTCCCGTCCCCACACTCAGAAGTGCAGGGCAAGGTAAGTCCACTCTCGGGACAGCGCCTCCCCAGGACGGGACATGCGGCTGCAGGCAGGTCCCCGCCTCCGTCACCACCAGCTCCTGGACACACGGCGCTGCTCCGCGCTGGCCACGTTCTCCCAGGGACGAGGCCCCCTCCCCTGCCCCCGCTACCGAGGGGCTGCCGTTGGTATCAACCGAGGGTGGGTTTCTCATTCCACCCCAGGGACAGCGGCCTCGGGGGACACAGGCCCCAGCTCACCCGGGCTGTGCTGGAGGCGGCTCCCTTCTGCCGGCCGCCAGCGGGGCAGTTTTCGGGAGTCCACTCAGCCGCCTACCTTCCCCAGCGCCGGAGGCCTGGCCGGCCCCTCCCGTGGCGGGTGGCGGCTGCGCCAGTGACCTTGTGATAACCCGAGTGCCATCCGTCAGCGGCCGGCCGCCAGGCTCCAGAACACTGCGGCAGCTCATCTGAATTCAAATTACCCCGGGAGGCGCGCGGCGGTGCCAGCCATAACTCAGCGCGCGGCGAGGAGGAGCGCGGCCCGCCCGCAGATTGGACATTACCATACATTCCTGGGGCGTCGGACAGGGCTGCTAATGAAAATATCAATCAAAAACTCGGCTGACTTAATGGTCAATTTAAATTAATTAATTGGGGAGGAGAAAAAAGTCGAGGGGGGCAGCGATGACGGGCTCCGTCTCTGGCAGGCGGTGAAAAGCTCGGGGCCCGGCTGGGCGCAGCCCCCGGCCCGGGAGACAGGGCATGCCCTCCCCAGGGACCCCAGGACACTCAGGGTCTGGCACCCGCCTGGGAAGGGGAGTGAGGCCTGGCCTTCCTGCCCCAGTGGCTCCCGGCCAAGGTGGGCGGCCTGTCCAACCGTCTGTCTCCACTGTCCACAGGGCCAGCCAGTCACTTCCTCCCAGATCTCCCCCCAGGCTAAGGAGTGGAAATCCCCTCTGCCCAGCAGGACGGGGAGGGGCTGGCAGGGTGACGTCTCCTCCTGGACGCTGGCCCACCCCCTGGGCCTGGTCTCTCCATGAAAGGGGACGGTGGCGTCTACAGCCCAGCACGCTGCCGGCCGAGGGCCACGGCAGGGCTCACACAGCAACCTCCGAGGTCAGGCGCCCCTGAGGCCCCTCGGGAGGGTCAGTAAATTATCTTCAACATGCAAAGAGAGGGGGCAGGTCCCCAGAGTGCAACCTCAGTGTGGCCAGGGTGGCTGGAGCCCGAAGGTGGCCAGTGTCCCTGGGAAACCTTGCTCAGGCCCCGGGTGACAGGAGAGCAGGGCTGTGAGGGAGACACAGGCGTCCCACTGCACAAGGAGGAAACGGGCTCCAGAGGCAGCACCTCGACCCCCTGAGCCCCAGATGTAACCTTGGGGTCACTGGGTAAACCATCAGTGGCCAGAGAGGGGGGTTGAGGGGGTCTGGGATTCTGGTGAAAACCTACAGAATGATTCCCACCGCAGACCCACGGGGGACATCCTACGTCCTCAGAGGCAACAACAGAACCTACGCTCAGACAAAAAGGAGAGAAATGACAGCACCGGGCTGGCCTAGGCCCCCTGGCCTCCACTGCAGGGCCCCCACCATACTCCTAGGTCTTTCCCAGAAGGCTGGCCCTGAAATTGGGTCAGATGACAGCAGAAACGATCTGCGACCTGTGTTCTCACCCAGCGCCCTTCCTAGAGGAGTCGCTCAAGGCCGCTGCCCTGGCCCAGGAGGCACCAGATGCCCAGCACTGCGGCCAGTGCGGCCAGGGCCGGGGAAGCCCGGGTGGAGGGTGAGTCTGAGAAGAACGTGGGAGGTGGGTTGCTCCCAGCCCTGCCGCCCCCACGATGGGATCACACGGCTGCATCTCTGGCAGTCGCCCTGCAGAGCCTCCTGGAGGCTGCCTGAGTGTCTTTGCTCTGGGCTCGGCCATCAGACTTGATGTGACCGACAGGATGTGAGGGAACTTGTGCTGCACGGCGGGCTTGACTCTCGGGCTCTGTCCGTGCCAGGAGAAGAGTCGGCCGGGAGCCACTGACCCCAGACGGAGATGGTGGCGGGCTGGACCCACCCTGCACCTCCCGGGGGAGATGAGTAAATGCTCGCTCCTGTCACCCTGGGGAGCGGGCTGTTAGTCACGCAGCAGCATCGCAGCAGAAGCCAAGCTGACCCAAGGCAGAGGCTGGAGCTGACCCGAGATGCTGCCTGGGCTCAAGGGCCGAACCCAAAAAACTCACCACGGAATCCAGATGGGGACCGCTCGGGAGGGTCCGTCAGGACTTGGAGCAGCTCACACAGGGTCTCTGAAACCCGCAAAGGACGTCCTGGCCACAGCGGCTGCCGTGAGCACAGAGGCTCACCCTCACACACGGTTCATCCGACAGAGGCTAACGCAGCCCGGATCAGGGCTAGGGGCTCTGTGTGCCTGTGTGTGGGGCGGGGCCAGCCCTCCCCCGGACTCCAGGTGGACAGGCCACCCAAGGCAGGGGCTGCGGGACTGGACCGGCACCTGAGCGGCCCCCAGAGAGCAGAGCAAGGCCGGCCGAGGCTGCAGGACCAGTGGTAACAGGTAGCGGGGCCCCTGGGGCAACTCTGCCCATCCCCCGCCCCATCCCCCACGCCCCACCCTGAGTCCATCTCCCAGTCCGGCAGCCGATCAGGACACAGGGAGCCCCCACTGTGGGGCCGAGTCGCAAATCCTCACTGTTAATCAGACTGATGGGAGCCGGCACCTAAGTGAATGGGACCCTCAGCCCTCAGGCTGCGGGAGGCTAGGGGCTGGGAGGGGCCCAGGGGCCCTCACCTCCCATGGGAGCAAGGGGCTGCAGTGCCAGGTCCCAGCGAGTGCTCGGGCGGTGGGGTCAGGTGTGGTCAGGTGAGGTGCTGGGCAAGGGGTCCGCCTCCCTATAGAGCTGTGGGTGGGATTCTTCGGGGGGCACTTTGGGCTTGAGACTTCAGGCTGGTGGGGGTTGTGGCTGGGGTTCAGGGTCAGAAGGGTTTGGGGTCAGCACTGGGGCTGCAATTGTGGTTGCATGGGGTCCTGGGAGGCCCTGGCCATCTCCCCCACCCAGCTCGTCTTCCAAGGGTGTCAGGGAGACCCCAGCGCTGGGTGCAGAAAGGGGCAGTGCTGAGCATCTGGAGGCCCTGGTGTCCAGCGCTGGGCAGGGAGGCCGTGGGGGCCGAGTCTGCCCCAAGCTCCCGAGAGTGCCCCCACCCGGACATTGCCTCTGGCCCCCACCAGGCCGCCAGGGGTCATGGCCTCCTTCCTCAGTGCTCGCCCAGGAAGCCTGCCTGGCCTGGCCTTTCGTCCCACACACAGCCTCCCTGGCCACCCAGGTCCCTGCAGGTCAAGCACCAGGGACACAGGGCCCTGCCTAGTCCAGCAGGTGAAGAGACACGACCTCTACTCTTTGACCCCAAGGCTGGGCCTGACCTGCCAAGGCCACGAGAGCTGCTCAGCTGTTGGTGCTGTCCCTGACCAGCTCGAACCCTTGGTGACGGCCGGGGTTAGCCTTGAGCTGCCCGTCACTGGATGTGTTTCCCAGGACCCTTAAATGCCACAGTCACTTTAAAAACCATGGGATCGATGGCACGGGGGCCTCAGACCCAGGGACCCTGAGGGTCACCCCACCCTCCACCCTCCAAGCACCCTCATAGGGTCTGGGTCTGTCTTGCTTGTCCTCTCACCACCTGTGCCAGACTCTCAGGGTCAGAGCCAGCATCCCTGCTGGGCCGGGCAGCCTGGAACTGCAGCCGAGGTCAGCCTGGAGGCAGGAGTTGGGGGAGGGAGACAAGGGAAGGGGGTGTCAGGCCCCCACTGGCATCTTCCCTTTGATGCCCCCTCCAGGGCCCCCTCGCCCCTCACCCGTCCAGCGCTGATCCCAGGCACGGCGCCTCCTGGGGTCTCCATTCAGCAGGTGCTTCCTCCCAAGTCATGCAGCAAGTCACTGGGGGCCTGGGGCTTCAACCTCAGTTTCCCTGGACCCCCAGGCCCCGCAGCTCCCCACCCACCCACATGGAGTGACCCCTGGAGATTCCAGCTCTGCTGTGAGCTGTGCGGCCTCAGGCATGGAACCCCTCTGGGCTCAGGGTCCTGTCTGAATTCCAGTGACCAGGGGTAGAGGACTCCACAGCCCCCTGGACAGGGAGAGAGGTGGCTGGGACAAAGCGCACCACATGAGTACAGACCCATCAGCTGCTGCCACTCTGCCCACCAGCCACGGGGCAACCCCCACTGCAGGGGGCTGCAAATCCAGATCCTCCACCCCCAGCCCAAGGGAAGGGGCTGGGCTCTGGAGCGACCAATGTTGAGAGCATTCTCCCCAGCCCCCAGGTGCAGCTGGGCTCGCCCCACCTGGCTCCCCCGACCATGGGCTCCCGCACTCATTCAAGCCCCCAGATGGCCGGGCCTCCCTGGGTGAGGGTGCCTCTTCCCCGTCCACATCCCCCAGGGTACCCAGCACTTTCTCCTGGTGACGGCACCTGGATCCGCTCCCTGGAGCCACCCTGGCTGAGAAGTGGAAGGAGCCACCGGGCACCTGGGGGCACTGGGGTGGGCGGGACTGACATCTCGGCTCAGCGTCTGAGCCCGTGCTCCGGGGCTCCAGGCTCCCGGCAGGCCCAGCCACCAGCAGCAGGTTGATGCCTCAGCCACCCCCAGAAGCGATCTTTGCTGCCACCCAGCGGCCACCAGGAGCAGCGTGGGTGGAGCTGTGGGCTGCTGAAGAACCACCCGTGTGTTGTGAGGTGACCAGGGGACGCCAGAGAAAGCAGAGCCGCTGGGCCTCCAGCCCCACGCTGGGCCTGGACCATGCACGTGAGGCCCTGCCAGAGGGCAGTTGGGGGCCAAGAGGGGTCAGGCCTGTCTGGGCAGAGCAGGACGCCACTCCCCCTGGGGGCACTGCCATCACGGCCTCGGCCTGGGGCCACCCTGGCTCCACAGGCTCTGAGGAGGAGAAGGTGAGCTATCTGCTGTCCTGGGCCTTCATCCTCTGTTCCTGCACGTGAAGCCCGGTCTCCCTTGAGCCCAGGACTGAGGTCCCGGAGGCCCTGACCCTTGACGTCACCACAACTGGGAACGCTTCCAGTGTCACATATGCAGCTTCAGGTCATGAAACATGGAGGCCCTGATAGAAAGGGTCGGGTTCCCGGGGCTGGAACCCCCCTCAGCCCAGCCTGTGCAGGCCTGGCTGCAATGCCACAGCGACTCCCTTCTCAGACCCTCAGGCCCAAAGCCACAACTTCAGGATGTCACCGGGCCAAGGCGCCACAAGGCAGGGCTGTCTGTCCCTGCCACTGCGTCCCCAGGTCAAGGCTGGGGGAGGGAGGTGCCCCCCATCAGCTCCTGCCCGTGATCCCAGCTACTCCGGCCTCACCCGCATCCTGGCCTGAAGGGCCAGGCCATCCACCGGCTGCCTGGTGACCTTTTGGTGTGGTCCCTTATTCACTGCGGAACCCCAGCTTCGAGGGAGCCTCACGTGGCTGCAGCTCAGGCCTCTGCCCCAGGGCCTCGGAGCCCTGCTCAGGAGGCTGTGGTGGGTGGGGAGCACACGACAGCAGACACCACCCGGGGAGGCGAGGCCCAGCCTCTCCTTCCCTGACCCCAAAGTGACAAGCCACCCCCACGGCCACACAATCCCCCTCAAGTGGCCACTCTGTGCTCCAGACATCCTGACACCTGTCAGGACCCAGATCGGGCCTCACCCACATCCTCTGCCGTGCGGCCTCTGCCCAGCGTGGGGCAGCCACCTGGGCCTGGCACACAGTGGACCCTCGGCAGACAGGCCACAGACACTCAGGGAGGGCCCTGCCAATGCCCGGCTTTAGCAAGGGGCGTATTTGTGGGGCTCCCAGAGTGGGTGTCTCAGGCCCAGAGCAGCCCTTCAGGGAGAGGGAACCGCGGGGGCCACCCCACGCAGCAGACCCACCCGAGCCTCAAAGGCAGGACGTCCTTACGAGCAGTTCTGGGAACAGGGGTCCCCACCCACGCGCTGATCACCACAGAGGGGGACACCGTGGCCACTCGACACCCCTGCTCCCCACAGCCCGCCTCGCCCTCAGGCCCCGGGTTTGCTCAGAGGAGAGGCCCCAGCTAAGAGGGAGAGCAAGGTCCTGGAGCTTGAAGAGGGGCCGGGGCTCCTCTCCTCATGTCACCCCCCGCAGGAGGAGCCTTGGGATCTGTTCACGGACAGGTCGTCCCGCCCACCTGTCTGCCGGGGGTGGTGAGGGTCCCTGCCTGGACAACGGAGACTGAAGGGACCAACTCCTCGTACACAGAGGATCGCCCGCCCCCTGCCAGCTGCCCTGGGCTGCACCATGGGGGTGCCCAGCACCCCGACGTCATTCCCAGGAAGCCAGAAGAATGGCTGTCCATCCCCCTGGACACAAGCTATCCTGGGGCCCAAAGGAACTGGGGCTCACCCAGGTCACACCACAGGGCCAGGCCATCCCTCAGGCCTCCCAACCCTGGTCCAGCTCCCTGTGTTCTCCTGTGGCTGGCGAGCACCACAGCCAGGTCTGCACCACGGCCATCATCCAGGGAGGCTGCCGGGCCTGTCGGTGGCAGAGTCTGGGGGGCTGGAAGGACAGGGCACTGATGCAGGGTCTGCAAAGTTCTATAAAGCGCCAACATCAGTATTTTTGCTTTTTGGGCCACACGGCCTCTGTTGCCGTCCTCACCTCTGTTGTGAGCCACAGATCACACTAACAAAGGGCGATGGTGCACCTACAACATGACTGACAAACATTAATGTACAATTGAAATTCCACAAGATTGTAACCTATCAATAACTCAATAAAAAAAAGAAAAAAAAGGGCGATGGTGCTCTGGTAAAACCCTGCTTACAGAATCAGCAGCGGGGTGGGTCCCACTGATCTCCTGGGGACACCCAGCAGGAGCAAGGTTTAAAGAACATATACCTGCAGACCATGCTCGGCCTGGAGCCTGTCACGAGGCCACAGCACCCACATTCTCCACCCTCCCTCGGTCTGCCTCTCCCAGACACAAAGCGCCCTGTTGCAAGAGTACATTTCTATGAAATGTCTAAAATAGGAAAATCCACAGAAAAAGAGTACATTAGTGATTTTCAGGGGCTGAGGGCTGGGGAGTGATAGCCAAGGGTAGGGGCTTCATTTGGGCCGTGGAGCGAAATGTCTTGGAACTAGACGGAGGGGGCGGCTGCACCACCGTGTGACTGTGCTCAACACCACTTCCAAACGGTTAACGTCGTGTGACTTTCACCTCAATAAAAAGTTTAGAGAAAGACAGATAGTTTAGATTATGGTAATATATAAAATGAATACCCAAATCAATAATTATCTTATACATTAACAATGAAAATGCTGTTTCCAATAAATTATAACAATAATATATAATAATAATATAATATAATAATATAATAATAATAACGGAGAGAGGATGGCTTCGGTCCCATGGCTGCCATGTCCGCCCAGGCCCAGCCCCGCCCTCCAGTCTGCTCGGGGCTCCCCAGTGGCCTTGCCCAGGGAGCCCGTGGTGGCCCCCCTCCTGCAGTCCACGGCAGTGTCTCCGTCAGCCCCACCTCACAGGTGTGGACGTGACGCACCGGGGTTTCCAGCTGGGAGTGGCAGGGCCAGCACTCAACCCAGGCTTGGACCACGTGCTCTCACCCTCTGAGGGTCCAGGGACGGTGCTGTCAGGTTTCACTTATCGTTTGGCATCATGGCTTCCTGTTCGCCTGAGTGGATCCCCTGCTATGTGGGGAGCTCCTCGGAGGGGAGAGGAGCCCAGCACACGGCACACCGCAGTGGGTACTAACGGCAGAGAGGGAAGGCTCCGTATGCAGGGTGTTTCAGGCAACCTCTGGGATGCCCCACGATCCCCACCTCTTGGGACTCACGCTGAGTGTGGGCTGCAAGCAGTGGCTCGCTTCCAGTGAACAGAATGACGGAGGGGACGGGTCACTTCCGAGAGCAGGCTCCCAGACAGTGGCTTCCACTTTGTGTGCATTCACACTTGCTGGCTGGCCCGCCCGAGGGAGGCCAGTTGCCACGTGTGAGCTTCCTGTGGAGGCCCATGTGGCAGGGAACCGAGAGTGACCCCATAGGAAATGTCTACCACGCAAAGGGCAAGAAAGAGCAACCAAAGGGGGAGACGCATGGGGACACGACGGGAGGAATAGTGTCTCGTGGGGTTGAAAAAATAAAACAGCCCAGGTCACAACTACAGGACAGCAAAACCAAGAGGGAGTGGCCAGCAGTAAGGCCACCCGGGTCCTCGTCTGTCCAGGAGGAGCGTCAAGACCCGTGGGAGCTGTGGACTTCATAAGGTAAGGGCATTTGTTACAATCTCTAGGGCACCAGCTTACAGATCAGAAACGGGATTTACAGCGTCACGATAGGAAAAGGAGACGGAGGCACAGAGGAATTAGAATGGTGAGAGCACTGAGATGTTCCTGGTCAAAGCTGAAGCGGGGTCAAGAAACCGCGACCCCTAACGTACGAGGCTACAGGAAAAGTAACATAAAGGATGTACAAACACGTGCCCGGTGACTTCCACTCCTGGTTAGAACACCGGGACGTGGAAGCCCTTGGCTGTGTAGTAACAACAGGAAAGGTCCCTCAGGACTGGAGCCCTGCTTTGCCGCAGTGAACAGCAGAGCAGGCAGGGAGGCCTCGAAGGCCTGGATTCGGGGCAGACGTGCCTGTCCTAGCGGGCAGAGCCTCACGAGCTGGCTGTGTACGGGGTCGGGCACCTGGCAGGTCCAGTGGGACTCCACCAAAGAAACAACAACCATGCAAGACAAATACAAAGAAAACAACTCCTAGACATGTCACAGCCAACTTCCTGAAAACCAAAACAAAGAGCAAAACGTTAAAAGCTTCCAGGGGAACAAATGTCACATTACATACAGGGAAACAACATCCCGTCTGACTTCCCACCACAAAATGCGCCAGCCAGAAGACAGCGGGCTTGTGTCTTTAGAGACAAACCAGAAATCTTTACCTGGCAAAGCTATCCTTCCAAAATTAAGGCAGAATGAAGATATTTTCAGACAAATGAAAGCTGAGCGTCATACCCAATTACAATAAATGCTAAAGGAAGTTTTTCGGGCAGAAGACACATGATACCTGAGGGAAACGCAGACCTACTGGAAGGAACAAAGGGGTCAAAAATGGTACATGGCACACGAGGGAAGGGGACCGTGTCCACGCTCCTGTTACACAGGATAGAATTCAACCAGAATGACCACCAGAGACAGAGGGGCAACTTGTAACTGTAAAAGGTTCAATTCAAGAGAAATATAAAACAATTCTAAACTTGCGTGCACCTACAAAACCCCAAGGAGAGACGACAACCAGCCATCAGAGATCTAACACAGGGGCCAACACGCGAGGTTCCAGGTGACAGAAGACTCGACAAGGACAGAGAGGATTGGTCCAGCAGACCCAGATCTCACAGACATGCGCAGAACGCCACAGACTTCCTCAGAACATACGTTCTTTCCAAGAACAGGACTATTTACGAAAATTGGCCACATTTGGGGCCATAAAGTTTCAACAAATTTCCTACTATAATGCAGGTAAGTTAGACATCAGCAACAAAATAGAAAAATAACCACAGGCACCACCTCACACCCAGGAGGACGGCTACTCTCAAAATAACAGAAACAACCAGTGTTAGTGAGGATGTGGAGAAATTGGAACGCTGCGCACTGTTGGGGGGAGTGTAAAATGGTGCAGCCTCTGTGGAAAACAGCATGGAGGATCCTCAAAAAATTAAACATAGAATTACCATATGATCCAGCAATTCCACTTCTAGGTATAAACCCAAAATAGTTGAAAGCGGGGTCTTGAACAGATATTGTACACCCATGTTCGTGGCAGCATTTTCACAATAGCTAAAATGTGGAAGCGACCCAAGTGTCCATCGATGGATGAATGGATTACCAAAACGTGGTCCATCCATACAATGGAATATTATTCAGCCTTTAAAAAAGAAGAAAATTCTGCAATAAGCTACAATGTGGATGAAATTCGAGGACATTATTCTGGGTGAAATAAGCCAGTCACGAAAGGACAAATACTGTGTGATTCCACTTATGTGAGGTCCCTAGAGGAGCCCAATCGCAGAGACACAAGGTAGAATGGAGGGGCCAGGGCTGGAGGAGGGGAGATGGGAGCTAGCATTTAATGGGACAGAGTTTCAGTTTGGGACAATGAAGAAGTTCTGCGGATGAATAATGGTGACGGCTGCACAGTAATGTGAAGGGACTTGATGTCACTGAACTATACCCTTGAAAATGGCCAAGATGGTAAATTTTACATTATATGTATTTTACCGTAATAAAAAAAACTGGAGATGGAGTCTTTAAAGAGGTAATCAAGGTAAGATGAGGTCATACTGGTGGGCCCTGATCCAATCTGTCTGGAGTCCTCATAAGAAAAGGAAATTAGGACACAGACACACACAGAGGGACCACCACGTGAGGACACAAGGAGTTGGCGTCTGCACACCAAGGAGACGGGTCTCGAAGGAACCAGCCCTGCCCACACTTTGATTTTAGACTTCCAGCCTCCAGAGCTGTGAGGAAGAAATGTCTGTTGTTTAAACCCCCAGTCTGTGGTGCTTGTTACAGCAGCCCCAGGACTAATATACAGATCACAGGAGAAACATCATACGATCATCTCAATAGACGAATAAAAATAATAAAATCCAACAGCCGTTCATATTTTACAATTAGCGAACTAGGATTAAAATTGAGTTTCTCTGTTTGAGAATCTCACGGGTCCTCCCCAGCGCCCCAGTCCTCATCTTCAAGGTTGGAAGGAGGCCTCTGCTGCAGCATCTCGAGACCCTCGGATTCCCCAACTAGCCCCTCCCAGGCCACCACGGATGGCCTCAAAGACGTCCTCGCGCCCTGAGAGCCAGCAGTCCTGGCCATCCAGACCTCCACGGGGGTGTGAGTCTGGAGCGTCCGCCATGAGCACACCTGGGGAGCCAAGGGCCACGAGGAGGAATGCCAGTCAGACCACCCTGGACAGCACCCTGGCCCAGAGACCCAGGATCAGGTGCACAAAAGTGGACGAGGGCCTGAGTCCTCTCGGGGATGCCTTTGACCCAGTGGCACTTGCCCTGGTCAGAAACCACAGAGCGTTGCACACACATGCAATATATATACCTTCACAGGCACACGTCACACACGTTGCACACGTGAGATAGACACGTGTGAACACACAAGTGCTCACATGAATCCACATGTGGGCACGCATGTACATATGCGAGCACGGTGTGTGCACTTGTGTGCATGCATTTGCATGCACATGGGTATGCACACATGCTCACGTATCTCGTTACATGGCAAATGGTGAAATATCTGCAGGCCTCATTATTTAACCAATGCAATGAAATTAATAAGAGAACCTAAAAAAGAAGCCGGACGATCTGGAAATTCACAGACACTCTCCTAAGTAACTCCACGTCAGAGAGTAAATAAAGTTGTCGCGACAGACGCGTTTACAACCGTACGGAAGGCGCCTCAGCACGTCCCCGGAGCCCCGTCAGGAGGAGCTGGCGGAGAATTCACAACCTTAAATGTTTTTATTACTGAGCAAGAGAGACTGAAAATAAATGAACTAAACATTCGACACAAGGAGGGAAAACAGAACAATAAAGTAAATCCACGGGAGGCAGGAGGCGGGGAGTAAAGATAAAGGCGAATTAATGAATTGGAAACAAGAAAAATGGGAGAGTGTGTCAGTAAATCCAAGAGCAGGTTCCTCAAAATAAGTAAATAAAATGAACAAGCCTCTGACCAGTTCGATTGACTGAGTGAGCGCACCGGCGCCCGTGAGGCCCGAGAGGAGGGCGTCCGGGCAGCAAATATCAGTGACAAGTTAAGACGCTGGATATTCTCGATGAAATGGACAATTTCTTAAGACAATATGAATTACCGAAATTAACTTAAAGAGGTTTTAAAAAGCTATATCCATAACTGCGAAAAAACAGAAAAAGGTGTGTGATGTGGGGCTGTGGGGAGTTGCCTCCCATCCCACACGACCCCAGGGCAGAAGCCTACAGATGGCAGCAACCAGGCTTGGGCTGCAAGAGGCCCCAGGGCTGTGGGCACCACTGGGAGGGCCGGCCCGCTCAGCACAGGGGGCCCAGGGGGAGGGAGTGAGGGGCTCAGCACCCGCGGGCTGGTGGCCCCTGTGGGGGGCCCAGGACCTTCTCCCTGGCCATCCCAAGCGGGTGAGGCTGGAGGAGCTGCATCCTGCTTGGCTGTGACCCCTGAGCCTGGGGAGCGTCAGGAGCAGCCTGGGCTTTTTCATGCAAACAGGACCCCCTTATGTGGGGGTCGGATGGAGAGCGGGCAGGTGGGAAGGACTCGCTGCAGGGGAACACTGCCCTGCCTGGCCCAGCTGAGCCTCCCACTTACCCTGTGTGCCCCATCCCCGCCCCCACGGTCCCATCCAGATAGGGAGACAGAGAGGAGGACGTCAGCCCCTGCGTCTGAGTGGCCCATGGAGGCCTGTGTGAGGGGGCTCCTCCACGACCTCGGCCACAGCGGTCAGCTGACACCCCTCAGCAGTTGCCCCTGTCCCTCAGCTGGCTGTCATGTCAGGATTACATTGGCCTCACGCAACACTCGGAGAGTGGCTTCTGGTTTCTCTTCTCTGAAAGAGACAATGAATGACCAGAAGTTCCCCTTTCTTGTCTATTCTGTAGAACCTGCCTGTAAAGCCACCTGGGGCTGGTGTTTTCTCTGCAGAAAATGTTAAACTGCTGTTTCGTTTCGTTTCATGGCTGTAGGACTACCCCTGTGTTCCCTTTCTTCTTGAGTCAGTTTTGGCAATACTCTTCCAGGAGCGCATCCACGTCCCTGATGCTGTTCCTAACATTCCCTCACTGTCTCAATGGCCTCTGCTGCTCCCTCGCAGCGGGGTCCCTCTGTTCATTCCTGATGGTACCGACTTGCTCATTCCCTCTTTGTCTCAGTCAAGCTCACCAGACTGGTCAGTTCTCTGAGTCCATCAAACAGAAGACGCTGTGGGTCTTCTTGCCCTGCTTTTGTTCTCAGCTTTGTTCATTTCCGATTTTATTTTCTTATCTCTGCCCATCTTTTTTGTTTGGCTTTGTTCTTTTATTCTCTGAATTCAGGGGTCAGCAACCGACAGCCTGTGGACTAGGTCAGTGCACAGCCGTTTGTGCACAAGCCGAGCGCTCAGAACGGCTTCTGAAAGGTTGGGAAGAGGAGGAGCAGGGAGAGAACATGTGACAGAGACCATCTGCGGCCCTCAGGACCCAAAATCTGGCCCTTTCAGGGTGAAGTTTGCTGGGGTCCCAGTGGCCTAGTGGTCAAGTTCAGTGTGCTCTGCTTCAGCAGCCTGGGTTCGGATCCCGGGTGTGGGCCTACACCACTGTCAGCCACACTGTGGCCTCATCCCACATACAAAATAGAGGAGGACCAGCACAGATGTGAGCTCAGGGCCAATCTTCCTCAGCAGGAAAAGAAAAAGTTTGCTGACTTCTGCCTAATTTCTAAAATCGGACACTTAGCTCATCAGTTTTTCACGTCTAATTTTTCAAATATAACCATTCAGGGTTGTAAATTCCCTTCCACTTACAACTTCAGATATATTTGACAAGTTTTAACAGGGACCATTGTCATTATCATTCAGTCCTAAGGATGTTCTAACTTGTATTGTGACTTCCTCTTTGACCCGTGAGTTACATAAAGTGCATTTTTCAATTTTCTAAGCATATGAGGTTTTGTTTGCCATCTTTTTGTTACTGAGTTGTGGTGAGAGAATACGATCTGTGTAATAACCAATACCTTAAAATGCACTGATGTTTTCTTTCTGCCTATACGTGGTCGACCTTCGGCAGCCTCACGTGTGCGTGAAGTCATGTGACGTCCGGCTGTCAGGAGCTGCGTTCTGGTCATCCGCCAGCTGAAGCTCACTAACCAGGGTGACCAGACCTTCTCCATCCATATTGTTTTTTCTGGGTCTACTTGACCAACTAACTACTGAGAGAGGATTGTCAAAAAATCTCCAACTAGGACAGTGGATTTGTGATTTTCTGCTTGTAATTTTGCCGGTTTTTGCCGTAGCGTGTAACTTGCAGAATTAAATTTGTAGGTCTCCCTTCCATTCACAGGAGATTTTAGTCTATTTTCACTCACTAGGCTTAACCCACACATTTGAACTCATTCCCACCATCTCACTTTGACCCACTCTCCTCGCTCTCTCTCGCCACCAAGCCCCGTCACCTCCCACCGCCCTCGAGCAGCCCAGGCACGCTCCTGCCTCAGGGCCCTGTGCTGGCTGTGGCCTCTGCATGGCACACGCTTCCCCACACACCCTCCCCTCTCTCGCCTCCCCAAGCCCATGGCAGCGGCCAGCACCCAGGACTGGCCAACAGCATCTGCCTAACGAGCAAGTGTGTAGATTCCTCACACCCAGGTTTCTGACATTTCTGTAGAGGGTTTGCATCTGCATCTGCTCGGCCCAGGCCAGGCCTCAGGAGGCCACAGGGCCAGCATGGGGTTCAGGGCCCTCCAGGGAGTGCCCCCTCTACCCGGAGGCCAGAAAGGCAGGGGAGGGCCCAGTAGGAGGGGACAAACCGTGCTTTTAGCAAAGAACTCACCATCTCGTCCAGTGAGCGGGGGCTGTGAAAGCCACGGCCAGGAGGACGGGGCTGGGGGCTGCAGATCCCCCACCCCAGGCTGTCACTGCCCTTGGGCCCTTGGCTCCAGCCAGGAGGGAGGCGAGCGGTCAATGGGGTCCAAGCACTGGCACGCAGGCAGAGGCAGCCAGAAAAAACCCAGGACGAGGGACAAGAGGTGGGGAGGCTGTCTCTGTCAGTCTTGCATTGCCCACGGTGGCTGAGGCCCCAAGCCGTCTGCCGGCCCCTCCCTCGGAGCACCCAGAGCCAGCGGGAGGAGGAAACAGCCAGTGCACAATCGGCCAAAACAGCGGCCACGGGGGTGGGGGGGACACTTTCTGGAGCAGCCCAAGCCTCTGGGTAGAGAAGGGGTCGTTCAAGGCCCCCAGCCCAGGAACACGGTTGTCCCCAAGGCCGCTGCATGACCCATGCCCACTCCCCAGGGCCGAGGTGTCAGACTGGGCAGGGTCTGCCCCAACCCAGAGGACCCCATGGGGGGCTGAGTGGTGAGGTAGATGCCAAGGACCCGCCCCCAGGCCCCCGAGGCTGGCCTGCACCGCGGGCCAGTCCCCAGCTGCCCACCCACAGCTCTGGGGCCTCCTGAGAGGGCCCTGGGGTCGCCTGCCTGCCCCCAATCCAGAGGGGAAGGGCTGTCACCGACACCAGGCCCCCCTCGGTGGGTGAGAAGGCTAAAGCAGCTCCCCCCCAGGCACTTCCCGGGGCTGGGGACACACCCGAGGCTGCCACGTGGACCCCACACGGGCTGCAGGCCGCAGCTGGGGTGCAGAAGCACTGGGGCCGCCCCCAGTCTCCACTTCCCTGGACGGAAAGCAGGCTACAGCCAGTGGAAGGACGTCGGGGCCAGAGACAGGCCGGCCAGGCGGGGCACGTCTTCCTGGACCCCTAAGTGGAAAGCGGGGCACAGAGTGGGCGCCTGGGTGAGAGGTGGGGCACACACAAGGAGGATTTGCAGAACTGGGGGGCAGGAAGTCGGGGAGAGGCAGCGGAAGCGAGCCTGAATGTCCAGTCAGGTGCCATCACAGACGGAGGAGGGGATCACCGCCCCCCCCCCCCCCGCAGCGGTGCAGCCTGGACGTGAGCTGGGGGCGTCAGGAGAGGCGGGTGGAGCAGGAAAGGGGCAGAGTTTGGGGAGGGGCGGGGAGCCTCCCCAGGAGGGAGGAAGAGCTTGGAGGTGAGCAAAGGGGACAGAGGCTCTGGCAGGACCCAGAGGCCACTGTTGGGGCTGGATTTTGTCCAAGGACTAAACAGCAGCCACCGGGAGCCACTGAACAGTGAGGGGGGGAGTGACCTCACGTGCAGAGACCCCTGCCACACCAGCTGGGGGCACCCTGGGACACGCAGCGCCAGCCCCTCATCCCCACCTCCCCAGGGCCTGACTCAGAGCGGGTGTGTGGGGGCAGCAGGCCCCCTGCTGGGTGGGGGCGCAGAACGAGCCCACCCGGGCCCCCCCTGTGTCCTCAGCTCAGGAAACGCCCCCTCTGCCAGGAGAACAGGTGGGGACTCTGCAGTGGCAGGGGAGGGGCTGCCTCCAGGGGGCAGGGCTGAGCTGGGGGCAGGGGCAGGGGGCCCAGGATGCCAATCACCCCCCCGTCCGAGGACCTGCTGCCCCTGGTTCCCAAGGCTCTTCAGGTCCCTCCTGCACCTGTAGCCAGGTGGTGCCTCTGGGGGGGCGGTGACACTTGCAGGAGCTGGCGTGACCCCGAGGCTCCCTTGCATTTCAGGTGGCCCCACAGGCTCCTGTCCACACACAGCCCACACTCGGCCAAAGTCTACCATAGCCCTGGGGGTCAAGCAGCACTGGCTCCATCCAGACATGGGGGGCGGGCCACTCGCTCACATGTCACTGAGGACAAACGCAGCTCCGCATTCCAGCACACGGCTGCTCGCAGGGTCCCCCCAGCACCTCATGCCCATCTTCCTCTTTAAATTAACCCTGGGCAGCTTCCCAAAACCCCACTGTCTGGGTGACACCCAGACGGTCCTGGCCACCAGCATCTTGTTAGACTCCCCTACAGCTGAGAGCCACCAGCTGGACCAGTGGACAATTCTAGAACAAAGCAGGAGGCTCTCTGGCATCTGCCTGCTGAACCGGCTGCCCCTCCACACAGACACCCATCGACGGCCTGTCTCCTCAGGAGTCCAGTCGGTGAGGGAACGAGACTGACCAGCACCTCGGGAAGTGTCAGGCCTCAGACTGCAGCCTAGACATCAAGGGAAAAAGAATCCTTTAACCTGAAAACACACTCGCATGGCCACTTCAGACTCTGAAAGTCGAAGTGTCGGACCAGGGCTGCTGGCACGAGGTCAGGCTGTGAGGGGTAGCCTGCTGGAGGAGGGGACCACCCAGCGGCGGACGGCTGCTCTGGCCCAGCCACTTCCCACCTTTGCCCACCTTGATCTACAGCAGAAACCAGTTTTGAAAGTGGTTTCCATAAATGACAGCGACCTACACAAATTTTGTCAGGAAAAACAATTAAGAAAATTTCTCCAAAGATTATTAATGTTTTCTTTCGCTGTCACAAACTCCCTCTTCTGCCCCAAAGTTCCTCAGGTCAACGTCTCCTGTGGGAATCCCTGTGATTTTATTAAATTAGGAATAAAACCACCATGGCCGAGTGGTTAAGTCCACGCGCTCCGCTTCAGCAGCCCAGGGTTTCACCTGCTCAGATCCTGGGCTGGACCCAGCACCGCTCATCAGTCCATGCTGATGCGGCGTCCCACATGGCAGAACCAGAAGGACTTACAATTAGAATACACAGCTATGTATTGGGGGGCTTTCGGGAGAAGAAGGGAAAAAAAGATTGGTAACAGATGTTGGCTCAGGTGCCAATGTTTTAAAAAAGAAAAACATAGGACATCCCATGCTGTGTCCTCAGACTCTATTTAAACCCGGAAATGAAAATCAAGAAGCAGAAGTCACACGTGCAGAGCAAATGCCTTTTACTGAAGTCACAGACCAGGCGCTGCCAGGAGCGCCCTCCAGAGCCGCCGTCCTCACAGCCCAGCCGGGAGCTCCAGGCCCCATGCACCGTCCTTGGCAGAGGGAGCAGCGACCGCCTGCCGCAGCCCCATGGCTCGGCCCTGCTCCAAACAGCAGGCATAAACCTGGAGGCGGCGGGCTGGTGGGTCAGCGCACAGGATGACAAAGTCCCCCAGGGGCCCGGACCGCCAGCGCCCGAGGTTTCCAAGCAGCCAGGCGCCCTGCCCGGCAGGTGTTTTACAAAAGGGACGCAAACCCAGCCTGGGATCTGTATATAGATTCCAGTTCATAGAACGCCTTTCTGAAAGCTCATTTCAAAACAGAGAAGCTTGCTCCAGAACTATCAAAGCCGCAAACGTGAAATTCTTCCTGAGGAAAGATTGAATCAAAATTACATCTGATGGCTGGCCCCGCGGCCGAGTGGTTAAGTTCGCGCACTCCGCTGCAGGTGGCCCAGTGTTTCGTTGGTTTGAATCCTGGGCGCGGACATGGCACTGCTCATCAAACTACGCTGAGGCAGCATCCCACATGCCACAACTAGAAGGACCCACAACAAAGAATATACAACTATGTACCGGGGGGCTTTGGGGAGAAAAAGGAAAAAATAAAATCTTTTAAAAAAAAAAATTACATCTGATGTTCAAAGCAACACATAACCAGTTTCCGTGGGAACAGGGCGCGCAGACCAGAGGCCACAGCCTGCCCTTGGCTCCTCCCACCATGATAGTCAGTTCTTCTCGATCGGCTCCAGGTCCAGCTCGCTGCAGCCCAGAGGGAAGACGCCCTCCTCCCTGGCAATGTCCCGGTCACTGGGGTCCTTGCCTCTCTCGCCCTTGCCCTTAGCAGCCGCCCACTTCCACAGGGCCCATGGGCTGGAGCCGAGCGTGACGATGCGTGTGAGGCTGTGTGGGTCATATGGGGAAGACATGGTCATCTTCACTCGGGTGTCATCCTCATCCTCATCTTCATAATCAAGGGAGCTAAGGCTTTTTGAATTTTTTAAAGTCTGCAACAGAGAAGATACCGACTTGAGGCAGGTCCAGGGTTACATGGGAGGTGGGGTACGCCAACCCTGAGAGGGATCCCCAAGTTCACAGAGCATGCTTGTCCCCTGGGCATCAGCCACACGCCCTCCCTCGGGGGCTATCTCCTCAGAGCCCTGCACACCCACCCCCCTGCCACCAGGTGGCCAACAAGGCCTGCGGCTGTCCACGGCACTGCCCGGCAGATGCCCAGGGGGACTCATGTCCTGGCCCCACTCAGACCCAACACACCAGGGTCGCAGGTGTCTGACACGTGACCCAGCCCCAGGATGCCTGAGAGCTTGAGTGTGGAGCTGTGTCCACAAGCCCGACCCACACTCGGGACAGGACTGGCCGGGAGGACCTCAGGTCCACTTCCAACAGCAGCCCCCACCCAGGGTCCCGCCGGGCAGACGACCCCACGGCTGCCTCCACAGCCCTCAGGTGAACCCCATCAGACCCCTGCGGCTCACGCCAGGCGAGTCCCCCACATCCCCGTCCTCCCCTGTGCTGGGGCCCCCCCTCACCCAGCTCCCCACCTTCCTGTCTGCACAGCCTTCCTCTTCCAATGGTTCTTCTCCTTCAATATAAACACGCAGAAGTCTTTCCTCTCTTAAAATACCCAAGACAGACACTCCACACACAGCCTCCTCCGAGCTGCCACCCCCCTCGGTGCCAGGTGGGCATCTCCCAGCCAGGCCGAGCCCTCCGCTGCCCACACACACACCACGCCAGAGCCTGTGCCGCTGGGAGTGGCCTCGAGTGGCCGGCTCAGGCACTCCCCTGCTGAGACCTGGCGCTCTAGATGGGCCACCGCTGCCTCTCTCCATCCCCCACGGCCAGTTCTTCCCCATGCCATCACAGACGGGGGCTCCCCGTCTGTGGGACCCAGCACCACAGTGCAGACGTGCAGACGCAGTCAGCGCCAGCCCCGCCTCCTCCCTGGCAGCTCCGCCCTGGCGCCATCCTCACGTCTCCTGGAAGGAGACGCCTGTCCCAAGGAGGCGTTGACACCCCAGTGCTCCCTGAAAACAACCAGAGCTGCTCCTGATTCCGCTTCAAGAACACACCTGTTCCGTGACACCCACAGCCTGTCCTCCGCTCGTGGCCAAGTGGTCCTGTAGGCGCAGCCCACTGGCAAGGTCCCACACAGCCGCCCCTTCAACGGCCGCCGGGTCTGCTTCAGGGACGTGGGCAAAGACCGATGGCACTTCACGGTGCGCCAAGCAGAGCCCTCCTCTCCCCAGGCCTGCGCTCGCCTCCCCCGCCCCTCAGGTCTCAGCCCACAGCCCGCACGGGGGGCGGGGACTGCACACTGGGACACCATGAGCTTCCTCACCATCGAGCAGGTGCTGTGAGGGTCACAGGAGACCCGAGCGCGCAGGGTCAGCAGCACTCCACAAACGGTTGACACGCACACAGCACGCGGTGCCAGTGCGGCATGGGGGCTCCCCCGACCTCCCTCCCTCCGACACCCGGAGAGCAGGTCACTGCCCCGGGCCAGGGTCTTCAGGGACCCAGCGCCAGCAACTCCACACAAACTCCAGAACCGCCAGGAGCCCACCCGCACCCCTCCTCAGCCTCGCTTCCTCCACAAACCCCTGGGCGCCCAGACCTGGCAAGCACCCATCAGGGCCGCCATCGCAGGCCACGCTCTTTCCTGACCACCGTCGGGGGCAGACCAGGTGATGGGGTCTCCTTGGTCTCCTCCCATGGAGTCAGGGCCGCCGTGAAGCCAGTACTCCCGCTGACCCGGCCCAGAGGGCGGCCACAGCCCTGCCACCCCAGCTGTTCCGCAGTCACCACCAGCTGAGGGACCCGGGTGCGAGGCCGCAGGCCCAAGGGAGGAGGCCAGGCCCCGCTCTGGGAAAAGACAGGAGCAAAGGCCCTGGGGTGGCACTGGGGGGGCTGAGGGAGAGTGGCAGGGGGCACGTCAGAGAGGACAGCAGGGCTGAGCCCATGGGCCCTGCAGGAAGTGACTGAGGCCCAGCCCGTGTGCAGGATGGACTCCAGGTGAGGACAGAGCATCGAAGGCCAGGTGTGGGGCCCACACTTCCTACTTCCATCTGTTCATGAGAGAACCTGGTAAAGCCCTGCAGTCCGGCAGTCGGGAGAGCCGCTCGACACGGTAGCACTGCCAACAGCTGCTGAGGGCCGCCACGCAACCGCAGAGACCACGGCTGGGGAGGCAGGACCTGGGACTCGACTTGGGTCTGTCCAACCCCGAAAGTCACACAACAGACACAGTTCACGGTGACCACTGACAAACAAGCCAAGGCTGTCAGGAGCACCACTGCCAGCGAGCTTCTCACACTTGCGCACACCACACTCGCACACACACGTTGACACAGTCCCTCACACTCACACACACTCATACACTCACATGCACACATTCACACTGTTGCACACACTCACGCTCGGGGCCTGCTCCCGCTCAGACTGCAGGGCGCACGTGCGGGGGACACGCGCTGGAGGGAGGGTGAGCCAGCAGACCCACTGGCTCCAGGGCGTGGATGTCCCCCGCCGCACACCACTGGCCCAGTGTGCACCACCGGAGCTGCGCAAATGTCACATGCGCCGCCTGCCCGATCCTGTTCTTTCTCCAGGGGCCGCAGGATCCCACGGGCGGGCATCCTATCTCTGTACTGCCAGGTGCCTCTCCAGAAAGGGTGAGGCAGCCCCAGGCCCATCGCCGCAGGGAGGGAGCGGCCTGGCTGGGCGGGCCCGCAGACCAGCAGAGGGAGGATGGCCACGTGACCTTCCACCTTCCGCGTAAGACACGCTGTACATGGACTTTTGCTCCGAAAGCCCGTCTCCTGTTTAAGGTGAGCTGCCCACACCCCTCCCGCCCGGAGCACGGCTCAGCCCTGCTCGCAGTCCGTGGCCAGGGCAGTCCAGGAAGACCTGCCCGGCTTTTAAACACTTACCGTTGGTCTCAAAAGGGATCAAATGGCCCCAGCTTCTCAGTTTCTGGGCAGAATACTGCAAGTGACAAGAAAGAGAGGTCTCAGGGCCTAGGACTCACGCGAGGATGAGGAGATGGCGCTGGGTCAACAAATGCTCCTGCGTTTATCCCACAACGAGTTCTGTTTCCCAGCTGTCTTTCTCGGTGATCAGAAAGAAAAGCATTGACCCCCATAATACACTTTTTCTTAATCAAGATTCTTAAAAGCCTAACAATATTCAATTGCAAGAAGGAAACAAAAAGCCGTGAGTGTGTCCACTTCTGCTCCTTTTCTATGACCCCCCGACGCAGCCACTCCCCCGGAGCCCTTCTCACCCTCGGCAGCTTCCACACGGACCCGCCCCGAAGCCAGGCTCCCCGAGGGCGCCCTGGTCCAGGAGCAGCCGCGGGGACTTCCTCCACAGGGCAGGACAGCCGCAGGGCACGGCAGCAAGGGGCCTGCAGGAAGGCGCTGCCCTCCAGCTGGAGCCACAGAAGGTTTTCTCTTGGCTCGCGCTGCCCCTCAAAGGCCAAGGGACTCCTTGGCGAGCCGCAGTCGGCTCCGACTCATTGTGTCTATCTGTCTGTCTGCTTTCACACGCTCTCCCGGCCCAGGCTCAGGGGCGTGGCGCACTGGGGGTCTGAGCCCACCAGAACCAGGGGCTGCACACAGGCGGGGCGTGTCCTGCCAGGGTCGTGCAGCCGTCACCATCAGGCTGGGCACCCAGGCGAGCCCCCTGACACTGGGAGGACACAGGACCCTCTCACGGGGCCCAGGCATGAGATTTGGGCGCAGCGGCTGCTTGACTCTCTCTGCCTCTCAGTTCTGGAGCTTTCCTGACCACACCACAGAACCTCTCAGTTACGCCTGCTTCCTAAGGGTTGCTGTACATGATTTCCAACCTCAGGAGTTAAAAAAGGAAACCCTTTGTTGCTTCTCATAAAGGGAATAAGTTAAAAGTTGGGTTTGTGACCCAGAAGAAAGATGCCCATCAACGGTCTGACTGTGCAAAGACGGACAGCTTCCCGGGGCCATGAGTCCTGCGTCCCCAGGAAGACGGGAGCCCAGCGCAGGTGTGAGAACTGGGTGACCATCAGGTTCTCCAAGCCTGAGACCCGGGTCAGATGGAACAGATGAGACAGCAGCTCTGTAACAACCAGAAAACCCACGGCAAATGCACGAGCCATCTGTCACATGCTTCACGTGGCCGTGGGGATCACTGCCGCAGCTCTGGACACTCCCCTTGTTGCTGCAGATCCCCAGCCATGGGCAGCCGCCCCCAGGCCCGGTCAGCGCCACTTCCCCTCACCCCTCGCAGCACAGGGGCCCAGGTTCTCTTCAAGCACAGCCCATCCCATCCTCCTGGGCACCGTCCCCAGCGGGCGGCAGGAAGCCTGGATGGCACTCTGCCACATGCCAGGCGGGCACCCAGCCAGAAAGGGCTCGCCCTCCAGCACCAATGGCTCCACCCGGGCCCAGGTCCAGCTGAGTGTGAGTGCAGGTGGGGCGGCTGAGGAACGCTGGCTCCATGGACGGAGCCCGTGCCAGGAGCCCGGATGAGGAGACGGCCTCTGAGCACCCATGGGGCGCACCACAGCGGGCTGAGGCCACAGGCTCCCGCGAGGCAGGCCTGGCCCCACCACACTCGCGGGGACTCGGTCTCATCGCCTCCTCCACCACAGAACCGGGCAACAACCCTTGCAAGGCATGGCTGAGCAGTGGGGCTGGGGCTGGGCAAGCCCTGTGAGCATCCTGTGCCCAGGGCCAGCCCCGCCTAGATCAGGAGTGACAGTGGGACGCTCATGCAGGGTTGCTGCTGGGTTTCATGAGAATGCAGGAAACCCACAAGATCAATGATGGAGAAAGGACGGTCGTTTCCAGAAACAGCACTGGGTCAACCGCACATCCATGCAAAGGGAAAAGGAAAATCCAGTCTCCAGCCCACCTCGTCCCACACACAAAACTCAGCTTTGAAGAGTGCGGTCTTCGTGCTAAAGGCAAAACAGTGATTCTTCTAGAAGAAAACACAGGAGAATCTCTGCAAGACTCAGGCTAGCAAAGATTTCTTTCTTTCTTTTTTTGGAGAGGAAGATTCGGCCTGAGCTAACATCTGTGACAATCTTCCTCAACTTTGTATGCGGGTTGCAGCCGCAGCATGCCTGTCGAGAGGTATAGGTCCGCACCCAGGATCCGAACCTATGAACCCAGGCTAGCAAAGCAGAGTGGGACGAACTTAACAACTAGGCCATGGGGCTGGCCCCTAAAGATTTCTTAAATGGGACAAAAAAGCACTGAGTTACACTGATACGTTTGTCGACATTGAAATTTAGAATTTCTGTCACTGTAAGACACCATTAAGAGAGTGACAAGGCAAACCACAGGAGAAGAAAAAATATTTGCAAAACACATATCCAAGAAAACATTCATAGCTGGAATATATAAAGAGTTCCTACAAATCAATAAGAAAAAGCCATACCACTCAAAAGAAAAATGAGCAAAAGACTTGAAGTCATTCATCAAAAGGACATAGAAATGGCCAATTAGTAGAGCAAAAGATGTCAATCTCATTGGTCACCAGGGAAATGAGGTCAGAGCCGCAAGGAGCCACCACCACACCCAACCAAATAGCCAGGAAAAGGTGCAGGCCAGGGGAGCCACCAGTGGACACCTGTGGGCATCCATTCCACTCAAGAGAAGTGGGAACAGATGGCCACAAAAGACCTACACACAAACGTGCTCAGCAGCAGCATCCTTTTTTTTTGGTGAGGAAGATTGTCCCTGAGCCAACATTCAGCAGCATCTCTCTTAACAGCTGAAAACGGGAAAGAACCCAAGTGTCCATCAACAGGAAAACAAATACCATCCAACAGAGTAAGGAACAGACTACGGACACACCACTAACACTGAAAGATCCCAGAGTGCTCCCGCTGAGTGAAAGAAACCAGACTCCAAAGGTGCTCCCTGCACAACTGTGCATCTATCACTCCTGGACGGGCAAACGTGGGGCCACAGGGGACACCCTGGGACGAGGAGACGTTCACGGCCTGCTTTCAGTGGCAGCGACAAGGTCACCAGTGAACACAACTGGCGAAACTCGACCGACTGAACGTCACACCAATCTGCACATTTCACGGACGTGAAGCGTCCTCTCTAGAAAGCAGTTTCTACACTAAGGGTCTTTAAAAGCCAAGCTCTCCACCACCCCACGCCAGCACCTGCACTGCTGGACACGCAGGAGGACACACAGCGTGCTGATGGCCTATGCCACGTCCACTGGGGCCAGCGGCAGGCTGGGCCTCTGACCCTTCCCAGTGGCGCTCCTCCTCACTGCTCACCTGGCCCCCACCACGCCCGGCACCCCAGCCCCCTCTCCACCCAGTGGGTCCTCGCCCCGGGAGGTCTTCCCCAGGGACCACCCGGCTCACCACCCACCATGTCAGTTCCACTGAGGTCCAGCCTGGCCGCCCTGTGTCAACTCTCAACGCCCGCGCCCCGCTCGATTCTTCCCCTGGCGCACCACAGCAACTGCCCGAGACCCCGCGCACCGCCTGCCTCCCCGCGGAGACCTGCGCTCCCTCCCGGGCATCTGGAACAGCTCCACCACGGAGCACACGCCCACATTCACTGAATGACCTCGTCAAGCACAATCGGATCTTGACGCCCTTTCCTGGCCATCTGTCCCTACTCTCTGGGGCAGCCCTGAACCCGAGCGTGGTGTGACACAGGGCCCGCCTGCCCTGCCCGCTGGTGCTCCTTCCCTATGGCCCCCAAGGGCCTTCACCTGCCCAGCTACGGAAAGACCTTCCCCCCCACTACAGCTCCCACCCTCTCTGCTGCGCCCGCAGCTGGATGAGGCCCCAGCCCACGCCCCTTCCTCAGCCATCACGCCTGTGGTCCCAGGGCCGGCCGGGCCTGTCCTCCCACGAGAACACCAGCCCCTCGAGGCGGGCAGCATGTGTCTCCTCGTCCCTGGCAGCACCTCACCCGGCCTAGACTCGCAGAGCAAAGGAACGAACAAATCAGAGAACCTGCAGCCCAGGTGAGAGCTCCAGCATCAGCCCGTCGGGTCCCACGGAAGTCGTGGTGGGGTCTTTACCAGAACCGCAATGACACCTCCGTGGCGAACGGGACACCCTCACACAGGGGCACTCAGCAACAGAGAGGAGCAGCCACTGAACCCCGCAGCTGCCTGGACGCGTCTCTAGGGCATCGTGCTGAGGGAAGAGCCCGTCCCAAAAGGGTACATCCTGCACGACTCCATTCACAGATCATCCCTGAAGCGGCAAAATCACGGAGACGGAGAAGAGCTTGGCGGGAGGAGAGGGGGCGTGGCTATGGAGGGGTGACGGAGGGGAGGGGTGACCATCACCCCAACATCCAGGTTATCGGCACCACCGGAGACGTGCCTCTCCCTCTGCGCTGACAGCCAGCAGCCACAGGCGGCTACTGAAATTTAAACTTAAATTATATAAAATACAAAGCGAGTTCCCCCATGGCACTGGCCACGTCTCACGCTCAACAAGCCCGTGTGGGGAGCAGCTGCCACGCTTGGACAGTGGGGACCCTCCGTCTCCACAGAAAGGTCCCGGGACGGCGCTGCTCCAGCTCCCGCGTCCAAACCGCGGCTGGGCCAGCACTTCATGCGGACTCGGTGCGCTCACTGTGGAAATACCAGGAGATTCAGGACACGGCCGCGGTCCTCACGGCACTCACTGTCCTAGTGGGGCGGGGGCGGGGCAGTGGGAACCGGACCCAGCCTCATGTGCGTCCAGGTCCTTCCTGCCACAGCTGGACTCGCCCACGTCCCCCAGGGGCCACGCAGGCAAGGCCGGAAGAGCTGCCCCAGCCCCGGCAGCCAGGAGGCTCCGTAAGAGAGCAGGCGCCTTTGGGAGAAGCAAGAGGGCATCCGAGGCCAGAGGAAGGAACATGAAATGACGGAGCCAGCCACACCGAATGGGGCGAGGTGGGAGGACATCCACAAGAAGGTGCGGGGCCAAGCACTGCCGGGCACGGAGCGCTCACCACGTCTGCACTGACAGAGCGATGGCGCACGGTGGACACGGACCCCGAGACAAGCGTCTGCTCCCTGTCTGACGGGCCTGCCTCCGCCTCCAGCCCTTGGGACTGAGGTTGGTGGCCCCGCCAGGCTCCCAGCTCCCAGCACTTGCTGGGTCCTCCTGACCCAATGACCTCCTCACTCGACACTCAGTTCATGGCAGGGCTTGGGGAGGGCTGGACGAATGACCCAGCCCAGCACATGGCTAGAGTGACAGAGGTACCAATGATTTCTAATTTTATCTACATTTAATTATCTTACATTTTAGTTTGAATACAGAGACGCGATTCAGTTTTTGGCAAACTTTTTGGTAATTTGAGTATATGAATCTACTTTTTCAACTATAAATTTCATGAAATCTAAATTCAGATCAAATATTTCTGTAAGGAAAATTTGGCACCCAGATTGAGATTTGCTCAAAGTGTAAAAGACACGCTAGGTTTCAAAGACTTAGTTTTTAAAAATGTAAATTTTGACAAGGGCGCCAAAGGCTATTCAGTGTGGAAGGAACAGTCTTGTCAACAGATGGCACTGTGACACTGGACATCCACATGCAAAGAATGAAGCTGGACCCCTGCCTCACACCACACACAAAAATTAACTCAAAATGGATCAAAGACCTAAGTTTAAGAGCTAACACTCTTAGAAGAAAACATAGATGTCAATCTTCATGACCTTAGATTCGGCCAAGGATTCTTAGATAGGACACCAAAAGCACAGGCAACAAAAGAAAAAAGAGATCAATTGGCCTTCACCAAAATAAAAAGTTTCGTGCTTCAAAGGGCACCATCAAGAAAGTGAAAAGACAACCCACCAAGTGCAAAAAGTTTTCTGCAAATCGTATATCTGATTAGGGACTAGTATCCAGAATATATAAAGAATTATTACAACTCAACAATAAAAAGACAAGTAATCCAATTTTAAAATGGGCAAAGGACCTCAGCAGGAGTTTCTCCAAAGAAGATACACAAATGGCCAATGAGCACATGAAAAGACACTCAACATCATTATCCGTCAGAGAAATGCAAATAAAAGCCTCACTGAGATACCACCTCACCCCTACGAGGATGGCTTTACTAAAAAAGACCGACAGTGACAAGCGTTAACGAGGATGTGCAGAATCAGAACCTTCGCACATGCTGGCGGGAATGTCGAGTGGTGCAGCCGCTGTGGGAGACGGTCTGGCGGCTCCTCAGAAGGTCAAACATAGAGTGACCACGTGACCCAGCCACTCCGCTCCTAGGTATGTGCCCAAGAGGAATGAAGACACTTGTCCACAAACACTCGTGCCAAATGTTTACAGCAGCATTATTCACAACAGCTGACAAGTGGAAACAACCCAAATGTCAGTCAACAGACAAATGGATGACAAAACAGTCTGCTCAGCGTGAGTCTGATCGAGCCCCTGGCACCGTCCCGTAGAACTTTGTGCAATGATGGACACTGTCCACTGTAGTAGCCACTAGCCTCACAAAGACGCCGAGCACCTGAAATGTGTCTAGTGCAATGAAAAACAGCAGAGTTAATTGTTTAATTTTAATTAACTTTAATCTCAATTGAAAAAGCCACATGTGACTAGAGTACATATAGGACAGCACAGCTCTGCTCCAATTAGCAAGTTGCCCAATATGCCAGGGCCAGGGGATGCGTGAAAAGATGTCTTTCAGAGATACACGTGGAAATATCCACAAAGGCGAAGTGCCTAGAATTTGCTGCAAAACTATCACCAGAGGGCTGTGGGGGAAGGTACGGACGGAACCAGGGGCGGGGGCTGACCGTGCCCGCTCGCAAGGCCAGGCGTGGGGACGCGCAGGTTTCCAACTCTCTACTCTTGTTTACCTCTAGATTTTGCCATAAAAATACTGTAAGTCACCTTTGAAAACTTCAATTTCTATTCTAATGCGACAAATTGGCTTTCTAAACTACTGCTCTGTTTCAGTGAATGTTAAAAGTAGCTTGTGATGGGCCGGCCCGGTGGCGCAGCGGTTAAGTTTGCGTGTTTCGCTTCGGCAGCCCGGGGTTCACCAGTTCGGATCCCAGGTGCAGACATGGCACCACGTGGCACGCTATGCTGTGGTAGGCGTTCCACATATAAAGTAGAGGAAGATGGGCATGTATGTTAGCTCAGGGCCAGTCTTCCTCAGAAAAAAAGAGGAGGATTGGCAGATGTTAGCTCAGGGCTTAGCTTCCTCAAAAAAAAAAAAAGCAAAGACAGTAACTCTGGCATTTTCTCTACTACATATTTCCAGAGCAACGAGAACTGTTCTCCTTTCTGTGGCCCCCAAATCCAGAGTAAGCCAAGAAAACCTAAGGCTCCATCGACACTGCCACCCTAGCAGGGTGGCCCTCGAGGGGCATCACAGAGGGCACCAGAGGAGAGAGCTCCAGAACCAGGTTCTAAGTCGACGGGGCAGCGAGGGGAGTGAGGGAATCGTGTGTTAAGCCTCGGGAGGGGACCAGGACTGCCACAGCCCACAGCACAAAGGGGACTCCAGAGGGGGACAATGGTGCCAGACCTGGGAAACAACTGAGGAGAGAAACTGAAATGAACAGTTCTCATTGCTCTGGAAATACATAGTGGAGAAAATGCCAGAGTTACTGTCTAGTTGTCGGAAAGGATTTCTGTCTTGAGTTCCTGCGCGAACCAGCCCATTTGAAGGAAAGCCCCTGTTTCTAAAAAATTTCAATTTCAGTTTCAATTTCGGGATATATTCAAGAACTTCAAAACCAAGACAAACCTTCCCCACCTTCCGCCATCAGAGCGAGAGGCTGCACCCCTCCTTCCCAGACCTGCTCTGATCAGGGACACGCTCGAGACAGTGAGGGGACAGCTGACTTGTTTGAAGAAGCGGAATCTACATGCTCGAGTTAAAGTTCTTAATTATTGTGAAACTGAAGCACAGTCTTGAAATCAAACTAAACCATCTTCAAAAGTGCTCCATGCTGAGATCACCATGAACTCAACTAAGTAACAGGTCAAGCTCGAGTTAAGATATACATATTTTAAAGTTATGGAAGCTTAGAGTCAAAGTAGAGGTACCCCACCATAAAATCTAAAAGTCAAGCCAGGGCGGCCTGATGATGCAGCCGTTAAGTGCATAGTTCCGATCCAGTGGCCCGGGGTTCGCTGGTTCGGATCCTGGGTGTGGTCATGGCACCGCTGGGCAAAGCCATGCTGTGGTAGGTGTCCCACATATAAAGTAGAGGAAGATGGGCACGGATGTTAGCTCAGGGCCAGTCTTCCTCAGCAAAAAGAGGAGGATTGGCAGCAGATGTTAGCACAGGGCTAATGTTCCTCAAAAAAATAAAAATAAAAATAAAAGCTCAAGCCAGTTTAACAGACTGTGTAATGTTTCAGATCTGCGACTGCACTAAGAAATAAAATAGAACAGACTATATCCACCTAAGGCGCCTCTCGGCTCACAGGAAGTCTTAGAGACTCACCCTCCGGTCAAGGCAGAGAAAGAAGCTTCCGCATCCACCTCGGAGGCACTGGCGCCGTCCGGGTCCGCCTCTGGGGCGCCCTCAATGCGCAGTTTATCGCGGCAATCTTCCTGCTTCTCTCCGCTACAAAATGACAAGCGCCTGAGCCCAGGTCTCAGCACCGCGACACCTCGCAACGGCGACACGGAGAGTCGCTGCAACAAGCGGCAGCGCGGCCGTCACCCCCCGAGGGTGCGTGGGGTGCGCGGGGACGTGGCTGCACGGGAGTACTGGGGTGCGCGGGGGTCCCAGGGTGCACGTGGCATACTGAGGTGCATGGGGGCCCGGAGTGCACCTGGGTCCCGGGCTGCAGGTGGGGTCCCGTGGTGCAGGTGGGGTCCCGGGCTGCAGGTGGGGTACTGTGGTGCACGTGGGGTCCCCGGGCTGCAGATGGGGTCCCGTGGTGCAGGTGGGGTCCCGGGCTGCAGGTGGGGTACTGTGGTGCACGTGGGGTCCCCGGGCTGCAGGTGGGTTCTGGGGTGCGGGGGTGCTGGGACACACGAGGTACGGACGGCGCTCGGGGATCCCGGGATGCAGGAGTCTCCTGGGGTCGGGGCTGGTCCCGGGGCTCGTGCGCACGGCGCAAGTCCCAACCCGGGTCGCGAGCCCGGGGGTTCCCGCGCCTCAGCGCCCCGCCCGCCGCGCTCTCCGGCCCAGCGGCGAAAACGCTGGGCACCGACGCTGGGGAAAAAGCGTCGGGCCGCGCGGGCGGGCAAGCGCACTGACCGAAGCCGCCCCGGCGGGCCAGGCGCACGCGCGCACCCAGCCGGAGCCCCATGGGCCGACGCCGGGAAGGTGCCTGAGCGCGGCCGGCGCCCCGCCCCCCTCCGGCCCCCTCCGGCCCCCTCCGGCCCCCTCCGGCCCCCTCCGGCCCCCTCCGGCCCCCTCCCGCCGCCGCCGCGCGCACGGGGCGGGGCCTGCTCTGCGGAGTGGGCGGGCCTATACTGATAAGTGGGCGGGGCCCCGCGCCGGCGGGGGGATTAGAGGCCGGCGCCGGCGGGTGGGCGGAGCCTCCAGGCGCGTACGCCGTGCTGGCCACGCCCCCTGCAGGAGCCCCGCCCCCGCGCGCGCCTGCCTGCTCCCCACGCGACGTCGGGCTCCGGGCGGCAAAGGCCGGCGGCCGCGAACCCAGCCGGCTGGAGGGTGGCCTCTGCCGGGGGCTGGCGGCCCAGCCGTTCGGGGTCCCCACCCCCGGGCCGTCCCCCGCCGAGTCCGGCTGGAGCCCTGCCTGTGACCCGCCTGTGACCCTGAGCCGGTGGCTGGCCCCGTCTCCCTCCGGACCGGCCGCGTGTGTCCGCAGTGGGGACCCGCGGTGACCGGGCCCGGGCTCTGCAGCAGGTGGGCGGCGGCGGGGGCAGGACGTCCCCTGCAGCCCTCCCTCCGCGGCCTGGGCAGCCCTGGCTGGACGGGCGCCGGGCCGGGAGCGCGCGGGCTAGGCGTGTCCCTCCGGGGCCGTCTGCTGGTCACCTGGCTCGTGCGGCTGGTTCCCGGCCCGATGGTCCCGCCGGGCGGAAGGGCCGGGGGCGGTCCTCGCCCCGGGAAGGGCCTTCGGACTGCGGGATCCGACCTCCGTCATTTGAGTCCCCGAGCTTTACATGGGGTGGTGAGAAGGGGTCAAAGCCACCTGCCCCCTGGGTCCTGTTGGCTCACCCTGAGCCTGGGCGCAGGCAGGGGCTGCACGCTGGCAGGGGCCTGCAGTGGTCCTGCGGCTGGACAAACGCGGGATGGCCTGGTGGTGCAGCGTGAGGCACGAGGGGGCTGGGTGGGAGCTATTTCAGGTAGAAAACGGAGTGGCAGCAGGAAGAGACCCAAAGTGGGTGAGGCCTGAGCTCCCAGGTGTCCCTGCAGTGAGTGCCAGGGTCGCATCGGGATGCAGCTCCTGGGTGCCAGGCAGAGGCCTCCATGTGGATTCTGGGCCGGTGAGGCAGGTCCTGTAAAGGCTTGGAGCCGAGCCCCCTGTAGCCAGGACTGGTGGGAAGAGGTGCCCTGCCCTCTGAAGAGCAGAGCCACAGCCTGGCTGGTGCAGGGAGTGCAGCCAGCAACAGGTGGGGCTGTGGGAGAGGCACAGGGGGTTGGGGGCGGGGCACGTTCCAGGGCGCAGGGCCCCACAGGCCTCTGCACTGCCATCTTTAATCCCCGCCCAGTGTCCAGGGTGCTGGCTGGGTTACCCAGGACGAGAGCAAGACACACCTGGGGGCACCTGTGCAGGGCAGGGGGAGCTGGGTTGTCTTTCCTGGCCCATCTGGACCCCTGACAACCAGCTCAAGTCAACAAGGTCACCTTTGTGTCTGTCAAAAGCCTTGCAGCTGATTAAGTTAAATCCACCTGCCCCTCAGCCCTTATTTGGATAATAGTAATTATTATTGCCATGTGTGGGAGGGTCAGATCAGGGCCACGTTTTGTGTGGAACATGCTGGAACACGAGCTCAGCCCGCTGTGGTGTTGTGTCCTGAGAGCTGGGCCCTCATTGGCTGGGCGCCCAGTCACAGCGCTGTTCATCAGACCCCTGCTGGGACCAGCCTGCGGGAAGGCATTGGAATCACGCCCATCTTGTAGATGAGGAAGCTGGAGCTCAGGGCCGAGGGGCTTGTCCCTCCAGGCAGAACGCGCACTTGTCAGCGCTGTGCTGGCCTCTGTCCTCCCTGTGCCAGGACCTCTCAAGGCCCTGAGGACATATGCTCCCTGCCCCCTGTGGGTGGAGACAAGCACCCCCTAACCCCACCCGAGGGGCCAGGAACCAGAAGAGGCGTGTGGCAGGCACCTTCCAGGAGGAGGGACTGGAGCTGTCTTCATTGGTCTCAAGGACAGCAGGGCTGTCACTGGGAGAGACAGCGCCAGGTGGACAGGGCAGCACACGCGGGTGGGATGCCCACCGTATGCTGTGTCCTCATCAGGGGCCCTGAGGCCTGGGACCTGCAGCCAGCTGGAGACAGACACAGACATGGAAGATGTGTGCTGTAGTGGGCACACAGACGTGGAGCGGACCCCTGAATGAAAGGCCGGGCGGGTGGCAGGCTGGTCTAGTCTGGGTTGGCAAGGCGCCTGGAGGAGGCGATGCCCATGTTGGGGTTTAAAGCCAGGTGGAGGTGAGAGGAAGAACGGGAGAGGGCGCCCCAGGCAGCAGGCACAGCGTGGGCAAAGGCCTGGAGGGGGCCCTGCGAGGGGAGTCTCCCGGAGGCTCCTCTCCACAACGCCTGCAGGGCCTTGCACACCCGCCACCCAGAGCCCCGCAAGGCTCCAGCCCCTGCCTCCTCTCCAGACCCTGGGACCCCTCCCACAAACAGGCCAGCTCCCTCCCCCACCTTAGGGGCCTGGGGTGCCCGTCCCACATGCCCTGGCTCCCCCCTCCCTGCCCCTGGGACCCCCAGCTCCTGGTGGCCACTGGCAGAAGGATCTGATTGACCTCCCACTTCATGTCTCTGCTCCTCTCGGCCCCCAGCGTGGAGGAAAGGGCCCTAACGGGGAGGGCAGTTTCTGACACCCCTTTGTGCCAAGCCCGGACAGCTGTTTCGGGCAGGCCCCCACGCCCACCCTGGGCCACCTGGTGTCCCGGCTGCAGCGCCCGGCCTCAGCCACCCATGCCTGATGGGGGAGGCTAGGAGGCCCCCTGCCGGCTGGCACAGGAGGTCACTGGACGCAAAGTGGCTCTTTCTGGCCCTAGGACCCTCCTGTGGGAGGACCTTCAGTCTCTGGGGTCGCCCCCTGGCTGACCCTCCAGGCCCAGGGCTGGGCTGTGGCCAACCACTCCAGGAGGCACAGCGGGAACGGTGCCTGGGCTGGGAGACCTGCAAGGGACACAAAAATGTTGTCATTTCCTTTAAAATCAGAAGAAAAAAATGAAACTTTAGATCAAAGAAAGTGTTAATATATATTAGCCTATTTGTCTTTATACCAGTGCAACTGTAAAGTGTCATTTTTAATTTTTTTTTTTTTTTTTGGAGGAAAGACCCTTGAAGGATGCGGCCCTGCAGGACTGGACCAGAGACGGGGCTGGGCCTGGGGGTCCTGGCTTCCCAAGACAGCCAGGGGGAAGCTGCGTGCTTCTCCTGACACGCTTCTGCCGTGTTTTGTGGCCGCGGCTGTCACCCAGCCTGGGCTCAAGGGGGTGGAGATTATAGAAATTAAACTGTGCTTGTAACAGCAGGTTGTGTTGACTCAGGACCGTGGGCTCCCCAAGGGCGGGGCTCCCCAGGAATGCACCCCACTCTGTATTTGTTGCACTGAGTTTAACCTAATCAGTGGTGTCACTGTCACCCGTACTCCTGGCTGCCTCCACTCCCATCGGGGAGAGGCCGGGCCGTCGATGGAGCCCTGAGAGAAGGGTGCCTGGCCTCGGCCCCGACACGTTCCCACGCTGCGCTGACTGTCCTGTGCGGGTTTCTGGGGAGACCGTTCCTCCCTGAGTGGCTTTGGGTGGCAGGGACCAGAGCAGGCCTGACCACGCCAGGCCAGGCTCCCCCAGCTCCCTCCTTGGCGAGCTTGGTCTTGCGTCTCCCTTGGTCACCAGGAAAAGCCCAGCTTTCGTGACACCCAGCTGCCGGGCAATCCCGAGGGAGCACTTGGATGGATGCGTTGGTACTGGACCCCAAGATGGAGCGCAGTCTCTACACACGGGGAATTGGTGCCAGGCAGGCCGAGCCCATCAGTGCCCCGGCCCCCCACCACACCAGCCGGGCGTGGAGAGGCCATCGTGGGTGCCCAGGTCAAGGGCCTGCACCTGACTCACACAGCTACGGGAACAGCCCGCCCTACCGAGGCCAACCGTCTCCTGTGGGGATGGTCCCCAGGGCCGCGGCCCTACCTGGACGTGCCGCTGTGCCTATCCCCGGGCCCCAAGGGGCACCTGTCGCCTCTGGGCAGCAGGCATGGGCCTCCCCGCTCCTGCCGTGGACGAGATGCCCCTCTACACTCAGAGGCCTCTTCCTCGTCTCCCCCTGCACAGCCCCCCTCCTAGGGAAGTTTCCAGACACCCATCTGGGAACATGTCTGCCTGCACCTGCCCTGGAGTGGGGGCCTGTGGAGGACAGGCAGCGCACACAGGGTGAAAACCACTCAAGCCGCTTTTCAGGCTGTCAGACGTCCCCACCCCACGTTTTCACAGCCCTAGTAACTCTCCAGGCCTGGGGTGTCTTCTCCATTGACCTTCCACACAGAATTAAAAGCCCCATTCAAAGAGGAAGCCGGGACCCTGCAGGCTGGGGTCATGACCCGAGAAGGGCAGAGTGGGGCCGGGCCCCGCCTGAAGCTGACCCCAACCCGGGCCACCACTCAGCTCGCCCTGGTGGCTCCTGCGATCCCACTGCCGGCCAGACGCTCTCTCCCTCACCCAGACCAGCCCTCACCGGGAGACACGAAGCCGAGTTGGGCAAGGTGAGAGGAGTCCCAGTCTGCCAACTGCCGCCGCCCGCCAAAACTGCCAAGGCCGTGACTCACCAGGAAGCGGTGAGTCAGGTCGCTTGGCTCTGCTGTGTCGTGCCTCTAAGTGGCAAGTCTGCGAGGGGCTCGAAGAAAGGAGATGCAAATAGGATGTGAGGCAGAGTGGCCTTTCCAGTGACTTGCCCCATCTTGTCCCAGAAGGAGCCACAACGTGGCATCTTTTGCCA
This sequence comes from Equus przewalskii, assembly GCF_037783145.1. NCBI lineage: Eukaryota > Metazoa > Chordata > Mammalia > Perissodactyla > Equidae > Equus > Equus przewalskii. The sequence continues at coordinate 118,492,138 of NC_091833.1, read as the reverse complement.
TTCATTCTGTGTGCTGTCCACAGACATTCACAAAAAAAGTCCTGCCATCCAATAAGTGTGGGCACACTTGGCAACTCCATACTATACGGGCTTTGTAGTTGCAGGACTTATCAGAGCCTTTCATGTGCTGATGTCTGGGTAGCTCTAAGGAGGACATGTGGAATGCAGCATTTCCCAGAGAGTTAGACATTCTGATCCCAGAGCATCTCTTGGGCTGGGCTTCGGCGAAGAATTTTAGAAATGCCACTGTGGGCCATGAGGGGCCTTGATGGTTTTCTGATGGGACAGCAGGAACAGAACTCCTCGTTTGATTCAGGAGGTGACCTCTGGAAGCGAGAACCTCCCCGGGCTGCCCACACCTCTGGAGTCCCCAGCGCCCGTGGGAGCAGCCCACAGAGCTGGTGCAAGGCCAGCGGTCTGTTGATGTCGACGCCTCTGGCGTGCATGGAGCCGCCCGCCTTTCAGAGCGCCGGTGCGCCCAATCTCTCCCCTCGGGCTCACGTCAGGCCTGGTCATGCTCAGCTCCCATTTTACAGATGCGGAAACTGAGGCCCAGAGAGGTGGTGACATTCGTGCCAAAAGTGGGTCTGGGTCCTGCTCAGGCCCAGCATCAGTCTCGTCAGCCCCTGGGGTGGGCCACCGTCTGGACCGAGAGAGGGGTCAGGCGAGACCGGCGGCCAGCCACAACTCCAGGACGCCATTCGAGCCCCCGTGCCACGTGGCAGCCCCACCCACGCCCACCTGCCGCCCCTGGAGCGCTGGGCTCTGGGCCTTTCATGCCACCTCGGTTTGCACGTGTCCTGTGCTCTGGGGGAGTGGGCACAGGAACTTAGGGGCGATCCTCTGGGGAAAGACCCTTCCTCCAGGGCAGGAGGGTCCGCCAGCCAGGCTGAGACAAGGGCCTGCACCCTGGACAGACGGGGGAGGCAGGGACACCCAGGGAACAGCAGGAGCCTTGATTTGGTCTGGACCCCATGGTGGGGCAAAGGCCCTGGGGCAAGTGAAGCCCTGGGGCCGAGGGGGAAGCAGCAGTGTTGCCAGAGCCCAGTTAGGAAGGGAGCCCAGCCCGTGGAGCCCAGAGCCTGCTGTGCGCCCGGTGGGGGTGCTGCCTGCCTCACCGCACGCCAGGCCAGCTTGGACAGCTTGGCAGCTCGGGGTGCAGGGAGGCGGACACTGGCCCTCTGTCCAGGAGGGGGTCCCGGCGGGGGAGTGGGGCCCCCAAGCCATCATAGGCGGCTCCAGGCTGCCCTGGCTCTGACACAGCATTTTGGGGAAGCAAGAAATCGGTGTCTCCCAGGTGGCACCGCAGCGACCCGGTGGGCTCACGCTGGAGCCGAGGACGCGGCCCAGCTGCCCTGAAGGAGAGGCCTCCGTGTCGGCCCAGGGCTGGTGTGATGGTGAATTTCGTGTGTCAGCTTGGCTGGATCGCAGGCGGTCAGACGTTATTCTGGGTTTTCCCGGGTCGGTGTTTTTGAATGAGATTAACGTCCACATGGATGGACATTGAGTAAAGCCCTCCTTGATGTGGGTGGGCCTCATTCAATCAGTTGAAGGCCTGAATAGAAGAAAAAGACGAGCCTCCCCTCGCAAGAGGGATTCTCCTGCAGACGCCCTTCAGACTGGAATTCCCGGGTCTTCGTCCCGCCAGCCCACCCTGCGGATTCTGTGCTCGCCAGCCTTCCTAATCCCATGAGCCAATTCCTTATAACAGATCTCTCTCTATATATTCATGTATACACACATAGGTATGTGTACACCAGTCACACACACACGCACACACACATTGGCTCTGTCGCTGCAGAATCCTGACGCAGCTGGGATGTCAGGCCCGGGTTTCTCCTGCTCTTGCTCTGTCATGTCCAACTTGTGGCTTTGCCTTGTGCTGCCAGGGGATGCCCAGCCCTGCTGTCCCCTCTGCATTCCAGCCAGTGGGGAAGTGGAGGGCACACCCCTCCCTTCAGGGCATAACCAGAAGTGGGTCCTATGCCTCTGAGCAAGACCCAGTCATAGGACCACTGCTCGCCAGGAAATGTGGCCCTGAGCTAAACATCCTGTCACCACAGGACAAAGGGAGAAGGGTGAGTGGTGTCTGGGGCAGTGACGTGGCCGTCCTCTGCACCCCATCTCCCAGGCCACATGTTGCCACTTGTTCTGGGTGGGGCTGCCCCACCCCGTGCGGGCTCAGGAGGAAGCCATGGTCAGCCCAGCCCATGGAGCACCCACCCCCATGTCCCACGCCCATGACTCGGTGGCTCAGACAGTCCCCGAACTCAGGCTGGTCTGAGGCCGTGAGCCTGGGGACCAGGAAGGAGGCCCCTCTCTGGGCATCATGAGGCTGTGACCGCAGGGCCTGGGCTGCCAGCTGTCCACCACCTGGAGGGGCGCCTGCCTGAGCAGAGGTGGTCCAGGACCCAGCAGGCCTGCAGCCCCGAACCACGACTTAAAACCATCGAAGGGGTTCCTGTGGTTTTGGGGAAGCCCCTTTGCCCACACACGGCCTCAGCTTCATCCTCCACTGGGGGGTACAAGGGCACCAACCGAGGAGGCACGCGTTTTACCTGTGGCAGAGCGCACGTCCCGTCAGCGGCAGTGCGACTGGTAAGGGGGCTTATCCCGGGATCCAGGAGATTTGACAAAAGCAGATTCTGCCCTCATCCCAACTCGACTGTTGGGGTGCAACCCCGGCCCAGCCACCACCATGGGCACAGCTAGGAGGAACAGGCGTGCTCTGCCCCTGCCCAGCTGGGCCGGCCCTTCCTGAGGCCTGGTCCTGTCCCTGGGGTGGGGGTGTCCCTGTGCCCAGCTCTCCAGGCCAGCCCCTCGGGGTGAGCCCTTGCTGGCTGTCAGCTGAACCAATGCGGAACCGTGGCTGCCTCCTGCTCGCCCCGGGGAGGCCTCGCACCTGCCTAGCTGGTCTGAATCCTCTGGCTCATTGATTTGTCCTCATGTCCTCCCCAGCGAGAGTGCCGGGCCGGCAGCAGCCCCTCCAGTCTCGCTCTCCGCCTGCTCCGAGCCGGGGGCGAGGCTCCATGCGTCAGAACAGTAACAGCCACCTCTGGCGGGCCAGGCCCCACTCACAGCCCGTCAGGTCTCCCGACTCTGAGTCCTCCCAACAGCCCTCTGAGCTAATGTCTTCATGCCGTTTCACAGATGAGGGGACTGAGTAGCTGGGGAGGGGAGATTTCAAACCCTCCATTCTGACTCCAGACCCCACCGGCAGAACTGCCAAGAGACGCCCCGTCACGCGGTCTGTGGGACGGGCGTGGAAGCGGGAGCTATGTGAGTGTGCACGAGGGCACGTGCCCGCCCAGCCTCCCAGGTGCTCCGCCTGTCCCCATCCCTCTGGGGACTGCGCCTCGGCTGGAGCCACACCAGGTCCCCCAGGGGTGGCCTGCCTGCCAAGCTGAGGGCTGCATCTCCTCCCTGGTTGGCAGTTGAGCCCAGACTGGGCTCTGAGGATGGTTCTGGGCCTACCCCCAGGGGTCGCTCCCCGGGATGGCCAAGAGGGAGGGAGCCTGGAGCGTGGAGACCGCACCCACAGCCAGGCTGAGCCTCGTGGCCAGGAGAAGGGCAGCCAGTGCCCTCCAGCTAGGCCTGCCAGCGTCCCATCCCTGCCTGCCCCTGCCGGGGCCCCCAAGCTTCGGGAAGGAAGGTACGACCCTGCATCCAGCTGAAGGACAGGCAGCTGGCCTCCGAGGACAGAGCAGGACAGGGTGAGAGAACAAATGGCGAGGAGGGAAGGGAGAGGCAGGGAGCCCACCGGGCAGGGCTGCAGAGCAAGCACGTCAGGTGTGTGCTGCGCCTGGGCCCCCGAGGCCTGGGCCGGGTGCTATAGTCTAAGGCCAACCTCCATATCTTGTGACCGGGACCCCCAACACCAGAGGCCCAGGAGCTGCTAGAGACCTGCCGGCCACTTTCACTTCTTGCTGCGAGTGAGAGGCATGGCAGCTCATCCTCACGTCCTCCCCACATTAGCAGATCCATTCTGCAGATAGGACACAGAGACCCAGCCCAGGCACACTCACCCCTCGCTCAACACTGACCTCCCTGCACTGGGCGCCAGGACTCCAGGGCCAGTGTCCCCTTCTCACTCCTGGGCCCAAGCTCCACCCAACACACTGAGCTGAGCACGGCCTGGCCTCTGTGCAGGGACCAGCTCAGGGACACCCCCTTGGCCACCTCCCAGCAGGAAGAGCGCAGAGGCCTGCCGCCCGGGGTGCAGACAGGGCGGGCAGAGCACTCTGCTGAAACACCGCAAGGAGCCCAGGGCCGCAGTGAGGGCGCGGTCAGCCGGGGGCTCAGAGGCTGGAGGGAGATCGGGCCAGCGGCAGGGAAGGTGGGCGAGGGGACCAGGTGGTGGGTGAGGCTGAGGGTGGGTGACGCTGGGCTGCGCATGTCCCAGGGGTGCCCACCGAGGGAGGACTTAGGGCTAGTGGGAGGAGCCCTGCAGAGCGGACCAAGTTCCCCAGGTTTTGTAGGTGAGGAAGCTGAGACTTGGAGATGAGTAGAGACAGGAGTGGCCACTGCCCAGGGCCAAGCAGTGGGAGTGAGGAGACCAGAGGCAGGGGAGTGGGCAGCCTGGCCTCCCTCCCCACACCCGCTGGCTGGGCAGCGCAGACATGCCCAGGCCTGGCATTCTGTGGGGCAAGCGGAGTGCAGACGTGCTCCCCACCACACCCGCCTCGGGAGCCCCCGTGACCCCAGCGAGCCTGGGACTTGTGGGCTGGAGCTGGCCGCCTACCAGGGGCAGCTTGGGGCACCTCCTGCGTCTGTGCTGAGCTGCCTGCATCGGCAGCAGCCTTATTCCCCGGGCCTCGGTTCTCCCCCTGCCCACCAGCCAGCACAGGCAGAGACCCCACGAAACCCACGGCCTCTACCCTGAGGGTCCCACGGAACGTGGAGACTCAGCTCCTCCCTCCTCAAGCCATCATGAAGGAGGTGCCTCGGTCCTTCCCGGAGGTGGCATGAGGGGCCCATCCCCATGGCTCGTGGTACCTGGCCACCCAGAGCTCGGCTTTCCCAAGGCAGCCTCCATCTCCAGGCCCGCCCCTCCCTGCAGGGCCAGGGCTCAGCGCACACACGCTACCAGGGCCCAGGGCAGCCCCTGTGCTTGAGATGGGGAGGGTGGTCTCAGAGACGGCCGCGGGCTGCGAGGTAGTGCCCACGCTTGCCCAGGGCCCCCAGGGCGAGCTGGTCAGACTGCAGGGGGCCTCCACAAGGCCTCCACGAGGTAAACAGGGTAAGTGCAGCCCTTGCAGTTCTGTCCTGGGAGAGCCAGGCCCCAAAACCAGCTCTCTGTGAGCACAAAGAGCAGAGCCCCCTGGGCCAGGCTGGGGTTTGCACCTCGGCTCTGCCTCGCCCAGCACCTGCCCCAGAGCCAGCCCCTCTGCCCCAGATGCATGGACATCACTGGGCCAAGCCTGCTGACCAGGAGACCACGGTGGTGGGCCCCAGAGTCTGAGGAGACCCCATCCAGGACCTCTGTCCAAAGGGGACGGCCACATGACGAGGAGACTCCATGGCTGTTCAGGACACCTAGAGGGTGGCTCAAGCCACTGCAGACCCAGCTTCCAGGTCATTGATTCCTTCTTCAGCCGTGTCTATTCCGCTGTCAGACACAGCCACCAAGTTCTTTGTTCTGAGCCTGGTCACGCTTCATCACGGGCTGAACCCAGTGTTTGGCAAAACAAACACAGAAATAACCGGAGGCCGAGGATCATCTTGTCTTCCTTCCAGAAAGACTTTTCTTGTGTTTCCCAGAACCACCAGGAGGCTCTGCGGCCATCTGGGGGGCTGGTTTGCATCAGATGACCCTTGCTTCCAGGACCTTTCATGGGGTCCCAGCCCCGGGGGGACGTGGTTTACCAGCGTCTCACCCCAGGCGGCCCCACCAGCTGCCAAAGGGCAGCTCAGCCCCTCATGGCCTCCTCTGGATTCTCCAATGCCCAGGGCGGGAGTGTTTGCCTGGGGATGCTGCTCCTGCTTGTGTGCTCTTCGAGACTCTTCAGAAGGCTTTTAGTTGTCAGTAGAAAGGATTCCTAAAACTTTGGACAAAAGAGCTTCCTCACATCTGTATTAGCTTCCTAGAGCTGTGGTAACAAACGACCATAAACTGGCTGGCTTAGCACAACAGAGATGTGCTCTCTCCCAGTCTGGAGGCCAGAGGCCAGGATCAAGGTGTCAGAGGCCCTGCCCCTCCAAAGGCTCTCAGGGAGGGTCCCTCCTGCCTCTTTCAGCCTCTGGTGGCTCCAGGTCTTCCTGGGCTTGTGGTCACATCACTCCAGTCTCTGCCTCTGATGTCACTTGGCCTTCTCCTCTTCTCTGTCAAATCTCCCTGCCCCTTGTCTTATAAGGACATTTGTCATTGGCTTTAGGGCCCATCCAGATAATCCAGGATGATCTCCTCATCTCAAGATCCTTAATCCCACCTGCAAAGACTCTTTTTCCAGATAAAGTCACATTCACAGGTTCCAGGATTTGATGTGGCTATCTTTCAGCCCACCGCAGCCTGTAACTAAAATTCTGGATATTTTCAACAAAATCCAGGAAATGAGAGAAAGGTTATAAACACACGGCATGCTCAAATCAGGATGCTCCGCAGAGTATTTACAAAGCATGGGCAGATGTGGAGAAACCACAGGGTGAGTGCAGTGTTCTGGCACTGTCACCACCACCAGGACCAAAGAGACCAGGAGAAGGAGTGGGTACCAGCCCCGGCAGAGAGACACCTCCTACAGAGGAAGGAAAGAGGCAGCCCAAGGGCACACACCCTGACCTCACTCCCCTCCCTCCTCTCACCTCCTGCTGGGCTCCCACCTGGTCCTCGAGAGGACAGAGGAGCCCACTGATACAGTCCCCATGGATCAGAGCAGGATGGAGAAGGCTGGAGGGCAGATCCAGGGAGTAAATGAAAGATAACCACCCTGCACATCATAGATACGGATTCATTCTTAACACTGATAGAAAAATATAAGTTCAAATATGGTCACTAAAAATTTAAGGACATACTATAGGTCATCATCAACACAATAAGACAAGAAACAAATACGTTATAAGGATTGGAAAGGAAGAACTGAAACTGCCATTATCTATATCCAGTATGGTTTTCTACATATAAATACCAAGAAAATATACAATGTGTGATAATGAATAGGTTATAATATCCAGCAAGGGAGCAGGAAACAAGATCAATCTACAACAATCCATTATGATTCTATTCACATACAACAAACAGAAGATGGAATTTTTTGAAAAGTGCTGTCAACTTTAAAAAGCAATTTGTCTGTTACTTTATCTCAAAATGAGTTTATTCGGGAATAGCAAAAAGAACTGCAGTTCAGGATGCTATGCTGTGGCAAACCACCCGCAAATGTGCAGAAAAAAGGAGGAGCTGCTTTTATAGAGAAATGGGGGAGGGGGGCTCTTCTAAAGGAAGGTCCGCGGGGGGAGAGGAACAGTTCAGGCGGCCATGGCTTCTCATTGGCTGAGCTGCGGCATCTCTCATGGGCTGAGCTGCGGCCTCTCATTGGCTGAGCTGCGGTGTCTCTCATTGGCTGAGCTGCGGCATCTCTCATTGTCTGAGCTGCGGCGTCTCTCATTGGCTGAGCTGCGGCGTCTCTCATTGGCTGAGCTGTTGCCAGGTGGAGAGAGAAATCTTCCTTCATCCTCAAGTAGTTAGACCCCCCGTGGAAGATGCCAGGACCCTCTCTTCCTGGCTGGTGTCATTGAGGATGGGTGATGGAGGTGAGAGCTCCCCTTGCAGGCCTCCCCAAATCCAATTTAGTTAAGGTTTCTTTGGTTAATTTCCACAGTGCCATTCTCAAAAATCAGGTTCCTAGGAGTGAACACAATAAGGTTATATAAGACCTTTATGGGGAAAGTTACAAAACATTACTGAAGGCGATTAAAGAATGCCTGAATAAAATGGAGAGGTGTGCCATGTTCGTGGATAGGAACACAGGTGTTCACAGCAGCCTTGTTTACAACAGCCAAAAGGTAGAAACAACCCAATGTCCAAAAACCAATAAATGGATAAACCAAATGTGGTCTGTCCATGTAATGGAATATTATCCAGCTTAAAAAGGAACAAAGACTGAGCCACGCTACGACACAGATGAACCTCGGAAACAAGATGCTGAGTGAAAGAAGTCAGACATGAAAGGCCATGTATCATGTGATTCCATTGATATGAAATGTCCAGAATAGGCAAATCCACAGAGACAGAAAGTGGATTAATGGTGGCCAGGGGCAGGGGGACAAGAGGAATGGGGGATGACTGCTAACAGAGGTGGGGTGATGGGAATGTTTTGAAACTAGATAGAGGGAGCGGTTACACAACACTGTGAATGCTCTAAATGCCACTGAATTGTTCACTTTAAATGGTCCATTTTATTTTATGTGAATTTCACCTCAATAAAAACAAAGAAACAAAAAGGATCTGGAATTCATCTGGGCAAAGATTTGATAAAACTTGTAGTCGATACAGGGGCTCTCACTGTCATTTTCTATACTTTTCTGCACACATCACGTGTATTTCTCAATGCAGCGCTGAAGGAAGGAGTCGGGCTCACAGCAGGGGCCGTGGAGGAACACCAGGAGCTGCCATTGCCCGGGGAGCTCCAAGGGCCTCACACGCACAGCCTTGTCAGTTCTCAGCCTGACTGTGAGCTGGTCATCATTGCTGTCCCCATCTACAGACGTGGAAACTGAGGTGCAGAGGTGCCCAGGCGCCCTGCCCCAGCCTGTCTCTCCACCATCAGCTCCGCCGATGAGATATCAGGATGGGAGGAGAGAAGATAAAAGAAAACAAACCAGCCAATGCAGCAAAGCCAGGAAAAGACACAAAAGAGCATTTTAAAAGAAAGCCTAATAGGATGGTGGGACGATACAGTGAGATGTATGGGAAGGGTTTTGCTTCTCACAACGAAAGACAGATGAACAGACACCGGCCAGACACCTGCTGTTGACAAGAGCCACACAGGCCTTTGGAGAGCAGATTGTTCATCCCAAGCTCGGTCTGTGCTCCCCTGTTTTGCTCTATGGGGTGGTCCTCACCCCAAAGGTGGCCAAGAATCTCCAGGGCACACCTACACCTGCAAGGTCCCTGGAAAAGATGGAAAAGCCTGACACCTCATTGCACTGGTGAGGCTGCAGGGCAACAGGCCCTGTGAGACGCTGCTGGTGGGAGTGCCAACTGGTGACCCTGGGAGGGGAGACTTGGTACTGATTCCACAATCACATATGATTCACCCTCAGCAAACCCAGTTCTAGGAACTGACCCTGAATGTGCACAAAATACAGCTGTGCAAGTTCACTCCAGGCAGCATTATCATCAGTGCAAAACACTGGAAACAACCTACAAGCACCTCCTTGGAAATGGGTGGAGGAACCCGTGGTGCGACCATCCAAAGGGCACAGGAAGAAGGAGGAGGGTCTCTGGAAGGGATGGAGAGTGACATCCAGCTACGCCAGTCAGCTGAGAAAGCAAAGTGCAAAAGAGTGTCCCTAAACGCTCCCTTTCGTGTAAGAAAGATGGGGAAATAAGAAAGTAGACATCTGTCTGCTTGTGTTGCAGGAAGGATAAATAAGAAAGCAGCAGCTGGTCACCTACGACGGGTCAGAGGGGACAGATAGAAGGGGTGCCCGAGCAGGTAATTTCTCTGAGGAAACCTTTCTGAATGCTGGAAAATTCACCCAGCTCAATGAATTGGGACAGCATACACTGTTGGGTAACGACCAGCACAATCAAGCTATAGAACATTTCCATGGCCCCGAAAAGCTTCCCCCGTGCCCCTGTGCCGTTAACATTCACCCTCCCCCCCCGCCCCCCCCCGCAATCACTGAAGCTGCTTTCTATAGTTTTGACTTTTCTAGAGTTTCACATAAATGAAATCCTATGGTGTTTAGTCTTTCTGCTGGATTACTTCACTTAGCATAATGCTTTTGAGGGTCATCAGGTTGTTGCATGTATCAGTAATCCATTCCTTTTAACTGCTGAGTAGGATTCCATGGCATGGGTGTGCCAGAGTTTGCTTATGCATCCACCTGCTGATGGACATTTGGACTGCTTCTGGTTCAGGGCTGTTACAGTAAAGCTGCTACGAGCACTGTGTCTAAGTCTTCCTGTGAACGCAAATCTTCGTTTCTCTTGGGTAAATACATAGGAGTGGGATTGCTGCATCATGTGCTAAATATGTGTTTAACTTTATCAGAAATTGCCAGACGGTTTTCCAAAGCGGGTGTATGACTGTGCCTTCCCGCCGGCGACACGTGGGAGCGCCGGGTGCTGCACGCCCTCTGCAGCATTTGCTGTTTCCTGTGTTTTGATCGCAGCCTTCCCAGTGGGTGTGTAGTGGTGTTCCACTGTGATTTGCACCTGGATTTCCGTGATGACTGCTCATGTTGAGCATCTTCCCATGTGCTTGTTTGTCACCCATATATCTTCTTTGGAGAGGTGTCTGACCAGATCTTTTGGTCACTGTTTTGACCAGTTGTTTGTCATTCTGTTATTGAAGTGTAGGAGTCCTTTGTCCATCCTGGATGTCAGGCCTCTATCAGATGTGCATTGCACATTTTTTCTCCAGTCGGAGGATTGTCTTTTCAACTTTTTTGATTTCTTTCTTTTTATTGTGATAAAATATATACATAAAATTTACCATTTTTAGCCACTTTTAAGTGTATAGTGCAGTGGCATTAAGTACATTCACATTGTTGTGTAAACATTTCCACCATCCATCTCCAGAAACTTTTCATCTTGCAAAACTGAAACTCTGCCCCCACTAAACACTCACTCCCCATCCCCTCTCTCCCCAGCCCTGGCACCCACCATTCTACTTTCTGTCTCTAGATTGTGACTAAGTACCTCGAATAAGTGAAATCATATAGTATTTGTCTTCTGTGTCTGGCTTAGTTCACTTAGCATAATGTCCTCAAAGCTCACCTGTGTTGGGAGATGTGTACACTCTCACTTTTTGTCACAGCAAGATGCTCCAGCCCACCTTGTACCTACCGTTCCCTCCCTGGAATCAGCCATTTCTCCACGGAGCCCTGGTCCCTTCAGTGGGGAACGGTATTTAGAAACCAAGATCTGGGCACCAAGCGTGCTTGCTGCTGTTGGGCTATCATTACTTCCAGGTCCTTTCAGAAGACAGAGGTAGGAAATTGTGTGTGTGTGTGTGAAAAATATCCCAGAGTTTAAATTGATATCTCCAATTCAAATCCAATACACACATAACAAATACAAATAATAATCCAAAAGTGGAGCTAAAACCTAATAATAAAAAAATACTCTAAAAGAAGGCATGAGACAAGTAAACAAGGGACAAAGAACAGACGGGACACAGAAATACAGAAAATAAATAGCAAGATAGTAGATACCCAGCTATATTGATAATTACATTAAATACAAATGGTCTAAATATGCTGATTAAAAATCAATGGGGTCAGCCCAGTAGCATAGTGGTTAAGTTTGCACACTCCACTTCAGCAGCCTGGGGTTCACAGGTTCAGATTTCAGTGACAAAGGGTATTTCAAGACCACAATATGGGGTCAAGGGATGGTCATTGCTGTGGCTTGGTCACTTTTTCTAGACCTTTCAGCTGAGAGAGCTAGAGGGGAGCTAAAGATGATATAAATATAGACGTACAGACAGATGGATATAGATTAGATATAGGTCTGGATTAGATTAGATCTAGATGCACAATATATATACGGACTCCCTGGTAACCACTGTTCTTCATTTCTATAATTCTGTCTTTTCATCAATGTTATATAAAAGGAACCACACAATGTGTACCCTGTAGATGGGCTTTATTCGCTCAGCGTGATTCTCTGGAGACCTGTCAGGGCTGCGTGTCTCAGTAGTTCATCCCTTTCTGTTGCGGAGTAGGATCCACGATCTGCTGGTGCCACTGTGTGTTTAACCTCACCTGTTGAAGGACATCTGGATGGTCCCCAGCTTGGCATTACAAACACAGATCCGAGACGACAGAGCTCCAGAAGCTCCTCTCCACTTATTACACGTGTTTTCTTTCTCCCACACTGAGGAGGACACAGGAGACGTGAGGATCAGAAGATCCTATAAGTACTCATTTGGTTTTCCCAACAGTATCAGAATAGCAATACTAATACCAACAACATGATCACTAAAAACAGGAAACATTTTTGTGGCACGTTTCCCATTCTCCCCTATCTGTTTCAACAGTTACCAGAGCATACAGCTGCTCCATGCTGCACTCGCTCCATCTTAGCCTCACTTTGCCTTAGCCCTACAGCTAACGCACATGTAACACCATCGTCAGTGCTTAAATTGATGTCTCCGATCATGTTAGCTGTCTGAAGCTCATTTTCCAGTGGATTCCTTAAGAAGGGCTCACAGGAACAAGTTCTCAGAATTCTGAGCTCTCCCATGTAGATAATTTCTCTGTGCCCTGTCAACTTAAAAAGCAAATTCCCCTGTTATTTTATCCGCAGAATGAGTTTATTCGGGAATAGCAAAAAGAATTGCAGTTCAGAATGTGCGTGCTCTGGTGAACCACAGACAAATCCAGGGAACAAAGGAGGGAGCTGCTTTTATACAGAAATGGTGGGGGGGGGCCTCTTCTAAAGGAAGGTTCATTGGGGGAGAGGAACAGTTCAGCACGGCCATGGCTTCCCATTGGCTGAGCTGTGGCATTTCCCATTGGCTGAGCTGTGGTGTTTCTCATTGGCTGTGCTGTTGCCAGGTGGGTAGAGAAGTCTTCCTTCAGCAGTGGCCTGGTCTCCTCCTGGCAGGTATGATTGACGATGTGTGAGGGCTCCCCCTACAGGCCTTCCTGACTCCAATTTAGGATAAGTTCCTCTTATTCGTCTCACAGTCCTTTATATTTGAAAGCAATTTTTCTGGATTTAAATTCCCTGGCGCACATTTTCTGTCTGCAAATATCTTAAAAATATTAATCCATTATCTCTTGGCATAAAGTATTGTCAAAAAGTCTGATAAGCTAATATTTCTCTTATAAATAACGTGCTTTTTTTCAAGATGCCCAAAGGATTTTTTTCCTTTTTCTTTAAACTCCAGTAATTTTGCTAGACTGTCTTGGTGTTGGTCATTCTGGGCCAATATATTCAGGAATGTGGTGTGCTCTTTCAATATGTGGTTTCAAATCTTTCATGTTTCAGGAAAGTTTTCATGAATGATAATTTCCTCCTAGGATAACATCTTGCAAAACTACAGTACACTATCCCAACCAGGACACTGACACTGACACTGCCCATCCCTGTGGGATCCCGCGTGCTGCCCTGAGTCTGAGTCGAATCCCATGGTATGAATGTACCATAGTTTGTTTAACCATTCGCCCGTTGTAGGACATCTGGGTTGTTCCCAGTTTTGGCTGTTACAAATACAACTGCTATGAACATTTGCACACAGATTGTGTGAACATATGTTTTCATCTCTGGGATAAATGCCCAGGAGTACAATTACTAGGTCATATGGCAGTTGCATGTTTAGTTTTTCAAGAAACTGTCAAACTATTTTCCAGGGTGGCTGTACCATTTTACTTCCTACCAGCAATGCATGAGGGATTCAGTTTCTTCCAGTCCTCACCAGCATTTGGTGTCCTCACTATTTTTTACGTTAGCCATTCTGACGGGTGGTTTTCAGTTGCATTTCCTTAATGACCAACGATGTTGACCATCTTTCATGTGCTCATCAGTCGTTGGCACATCCTGTTCTGTGAGATGTTTCTTCATGTCTTTTATCCTTTTTCTAATTGGATTTTTTTTTTACTGTTGAGATTTGAGAGTTCTTTATATATTAAAGATACAAGTCCTTTGTCAGACATGTGGTTTGCAAAGATTTTCTCCCAGTCTGCAGTTTGCCTTCTCATCCGCTTAACAGGGTCTTTGGCAGAGCAAAAGTTTTTCATTTTGATGAGGTCCAGTTTAACTTTCCTTTGATGGATCATGCTTTTGGTGCCAAGTCTAAGAACTCTGTCTAGCCCCCGATCCCACGACTTTCTACAAGTTTTGTAATTTTGTACTTGACCTTTCAGTCTGAGGGACATTCTAAGTTAACTCTGTGCCGTGTGAGATTCAGGCTGCAGTTCAGAGGTGTGCCTAAGGATGTCCCCTTGCTCAGGAGAAAGGGCTTCTGCAGTGGTCTGACTTCTAAAACTGCTCCAACGGGCCCGCTCCCAGTACTCACACTCTTGTGTAATCCCCTCTTCTTAGAGTGGGCTGGCCAGTGACTTGCTTCTAACCAACAAAAGGGACAGGGTGTCACTTCCAAAATCAGGTAATGAGAGACTGTCACTTCCTTCTTGCTGGCATTCGCTCTTGCTCTCTCTGCCTGCTTGCTCTGATGAAGCAAGCTGCCATATGGAGAAGCCCACCTGGTAAGGAAGGGAGGGCGATCTCTGGCCGACAGCCTGTGAGGAGCTGAATCCTGCCCACAACTTCGTGAGTGAGCTTGGATATGGATCCTCCCCAGTTGAGCCTTCAGAGGAGACCCCAGCCACACCTTGAAGAGCCTGAATGAGAGGACCCAACTAAGTCACAGAAACTGAGACAATAAATACCGTTCTCATAAGCCACTAAGTTTTGGGGAAATGTGTTATGCCGCAGTAGATAACTAATACAGCCTTGCTCCACCTGCCTTTACCAACGGCAGCCTCTCCTTGGCACTTCTTCCTAAGGAGGGGAGGGAGGTGGCTCTGGAGACTCAAATTCTGCCTTTTCCCTAAAGAGCACAGCAAGTGCATTGATGGCTGTCACACCCGAAAACCCTTTTCAAAATCACATTCGGGGTCATTGGGGGACATACTACATGGCCCTCGCACAGCTTGGTGTTCACATGGGGGAGTAGCATGCACTGGGCAGGGCTTCAGGACCCCTCCCTGGGAGACCCGACCACATCTGGGCCTCCGTGGAGCAGCTAAGCCTCTGTAGTGGACTTCCCACTTCCTAAGTGCCTGCTGTTATTACTCTTGCCTGAAGCCCATCCCTATGCTCCCTGTTAGTGAAGGAATTAATGGACGTGCAGGGCTTTGTCAACGCTTTAAATGGGGCCCTCAGCAACCATAACAGCTGCCGTTATGGAGCATTATTAAGCGTGTGGCATTCATCCTCTCCTTTAATCCTTAAAGCCGTCCTATGAGGTAGACGTTATTATTCCAGTTTTCTAGACGGGGACGTGAAGGCCCCATCACACAGCTAAGAGCCGGGATTGGATGGCAGGTCTGTGTTCCGCACTCCACAGGCCAGGCAGTGCGCTCTAGGGGCACCGCACACAGTCGGCGCCTCTGGTGGAACACCAGCCACTGAGCCCTTCGTGCCAACATTTGAAGACTCTGCTTCCGGGCTCCTATTCCGAGGGGGTCTTTTTCTGGAAGACTCTACATGCATCTTTGAAGTGCAAGTTTTACAAAGTGGCTTAGGTCCAATTAAAGCCTGCATGTTAAAAAGCAAACAAAACAACAGCAATGACAACAAAGCCAAAAAACAAAACAAAACCCAAAACAAAAAACCCTCAAGATTCTTAAACACAAAGTTAATATGCAGACTGATGATCAAAAAGGCTCACTTCTCCCCTCCTCCCAAATACGCACAGAGCCAACCCAAGTCCAAAGAAGACAGCTAACACATCCATTTGCAAGTGGCTTCCGGTTTGCCAACTACTGTAACGTGACTTTACCTGGCAGACCTTTCAAACTTGCCCACGTGGGGAAAAAAACAATCCTGTAACCTCTCCGTTAATCAGAAGAGCCACCCTCACGGGTCCAGAAAGCCAAAAGTGCAGGCTTCTGGTTCAGGCAGAGGCTGCTGACTCACCTGGCAGGCTCTGTCGACATCTCCCCACCAAAAGGATAGCGGAATCAGCAACTTGAAGGCAGAAGTGCTGAAAAAGAGCACCTGGAGGACAGGATCCTGATGGACCAGCAAGAAACAAGAACGGCTTCACAATGCATGGAAAAAAGTAAGTTGGGGGATGTAGGATGACAACCCTGATAAGCTGACCACGTCTATACACAGGAAGATAGGAAAATGAATTAGCAAGGGGAACGAGATAGCAATCAGCCTGGAACTGTGAAGAATTAATCATGTTGGACAAACTTAATTTAGTTCTGACACTTCTTGGTTCGATGTACAAGAGTCAAGAATAAAGACAACTCAATCCTAGCCTATGGTTATTTGTAACACATACAGAAAATACTAGATTATGTTAACAGCATTAAAAGGCAAGAACTAAAGTCTGAAGATTGATTTCCTTGGTGCTTAAGAACATTTCAAGAATTTAAATGTGAAGCAAAAGCTAAGAGCCAGAGTGATTCTTCCAGACTCTGAGTCAGATATCACAGCCTCTGCTTAAGACCTCCGCGGCTGCTGCCTCACCCAGGGGAAAGCTGTAGTCCACACTGTGACACACCCCAACCCCAACTTCACCCATCACTGCCCCCTCCTCCAGCCAGCCCAGGCTCCTCGCCCTGCTGTAAGACCACCCAGTCCACCCTCTGGCAGGGCCACACACTATTTACAGTCCTCCCAAAGAATCCAAGTCTCGTTCCACTACAGCACCAGCCCTAAGTCCAGAATCTCGTCACTGAAATTGGCTCTCCTCGGATGGAGTTCCATAAGCACAGCTCCTGGTGTGGAGCTGCTCTCAGTCTGAAGACCCTGAACTAAGGAGACAACTTATCTGCCCTTTGTCCCCCGCCCCCGCCACATCCCCACACAGTGGACAACGGGCCAGGCCTGGGGTAAGTGCTACAGACACTCTGTCCAAAGATGGGCGGGCAGAGAGGGGAGGCACATGGGAGGCACTGGCCACGGCAGTTCCATCAGCTGTTCTCCATGCTTCTTGGCTCTGCCTCTGGACTTCTAGTCCCGCCCTCTGAATTATCTTTCTTTTTCCATGAAACGTAGCCTGTGTTTGCAGCTGTGTAGTTTTCTCAGCCTGCTTCCTGCCAGTAGAATCCTGAGGGTCCAAAGTCTTCTTTCATTTCATACTGCCTGTCCCTTTCAGTCCAAACTGGCAGTTTTTGCCAATATAATTCTTTCAAAAGCTTTGAGTCTCCTGTGAATCTTACTGGGGTTCAATTCATTAGACAAAAGTCACATGCACAGGTCTCCTCAAATAAGCCCTTCTCTGTTTGGGGCTTCTACTGAGGGACAAGCTCTTAAGCTTCTTAGAAGTCTTATTGTTTGATGGAAAGGCTGTCAACATCCTAAATTCTTAACAAAGCATTTTCCATCCACAGCCTCAGCTTCATTATAGATCGTCTTCCTGGCTGTCCTCTGGATTTGATCTTTGCTTCAAAGCCATTTTTTAATGTTAGCCTTGTTTGCCATCTGGAAAGGCTGAGAATAATTGAGACCAGTAAGTGCCACTCCTTCATGTTAAATACTCCTTCCTTTAGCTTCTCTACTCTCGCCTTTTATTTACCTATTTTATTGTGGTAAGATATATATAACAAATTTTGCCATTTTAAACACTTTTAAATGTACCATTTGGTGGCATTAATTACAGTCACGGTTTTGTGTAAACATCACCAGTCTATTGCCACAAGGTTTTTAATATTACTCTAACAATTTTATTGAGGTCACATTAGCCTTTAACACTGTGAGTTTCAGGTGTACATTATGATATTCAGCCTTTGTACAGACTGCATTCTATTCTTGCCTTTCAGAAGCAGCAGGAAGCCAGAGGTGCCGTCAGCGCTCTGCCTGGAAATCCTTACCTACATCACCCCGTCCATCAGTCATACTTTCTATTTCCCACCACCACACCGCATGCAACAGTACTGCTACTTCCTGTCACTACAGAGTAAGGGTCTGCTTTGGTGCAGTTCCCAGTATTCCCACACCTTCCCACCAACCCTCACTGGAAGTCTCCTCAAAGCCCCAAGGCACCAGCTAGCACTCTCCTCACAGCTCTTCAGGCTTTCTCAAGGTCCTTTCAACTCCTGCCCACTGCCCAGCTACAAAGTCTCTCCCCCACTTGAGGATTGGTTGGCAGTCTATTCACCACACTCCCACTTCAGGGCCTTTGCATTCGCTGCCTTCTGGGCTGAATGTTCTCCCCCGAGAGCACCCGATTGCTCAGATGCCACCTTATCAGGTATCTCCCAACTGCCCTGTAAAAACTGCAACTTCCCACCACCCAGCCACTCCCCACATCCGACAGCCTTCTCTACTCTTACCCTTTAATCTGATACCGTATGTTGTCTTCTGTCCCCATTAGAGTGTGACTGCAGACTTTGGGACACTCAGTCTCCTCCGTGTCCCCAATGACTGCTAGACTGTGCCTGACACACAGTATGGGTTCAACAAATGTGTTAAATGAGCAAGAAATGTTTCTGCCCTTTTGAAACAACTTGAACAAAGTTGCCAAAGCTCATCCCTTGCTTGAAGTGAGTTCAGCATCACTTCCGAGGGAGCGTCCTTGGGGCGTGTGCCCATGGCCGTGGCTGGTGGCAAGGTCTGCAGGAGAGCTGTGAGCGTCCAAGTGAATGACTGCGGAAGGCACGCCATGGGCAGGGCAGACCCTGGGGACCCAGGTCCAGTGCTCACTGGGCTCCAGGGTAGACTGTGCAGCCCTGGTCTGTCTCAGGAGACAGAGAAAGGCCCTGTCACTCTAGTTGCTCAATAAGCATCAAGCCTAG
The DNA here is from genome assembly GCF_037783145.1 of Equus przewalskii. Classification (NCBI taxonomy): domain Eukaryota; kingdom Metazoa; phylum Chordata; class Mammalia; order Perissodactyla; family Equidae; genus Equus; species Equus przewalskii. Next base: position 118,473,496 of record NC_091833.1, on the reverse strand, counting down.
GTCCCCGGCTTCCTATGTAAGTCTGCCAGGCATCCACTTCCTTCAACCAGAAGACCCTGGGTCTAAGGAAAGCACACATCAAATGTGGCTGGGCCCCGCACTGACCCGAGCTCTGCATCTGGCTCCAGCTCGAACCAGATCCCACGTTGGAGCTCTGAACCTATCAAACGAGGTCCCCTCACAGGGTGCGGTGGGCCTGATGAGTCTGGTCATGACTCTTTCACCACCATGCACCATCCTCTCCAGCGCCACATGATCAAGTCAGATGCTGACTCGAACCCTCCAAACACAGGAATCACGGCAGTTAGCCCATCCAGCAATGTAATAAATCAGTTAAAGAAGGTTCTTTTCTTTTTATTTTTGCAATGTCATTCCATACAAAAGCAACAGAAACATAACAGTCTTAACAAGAAGTTTACAATTGAATATTCGAACAGAAATCTGTACACATTATCATTTACAGCAATTTTACATGGAAAATCGATTGTAAAAAAAAAAGTTCTTTCTAAATCCTGCTGCCTTAACTCGGAGTATTATGGGTAGAAGGCCTACTGAGTGCTATTTACAAGTACCAAATTAAGACTGTATAACTTACATAAAATCCATTAACAGCTCAATTTAACGTCTTTGACTATTCAGTGCTCTATATGAGGAAAAAAAAGCCACCTTGACATATTGATGAAAGGCCAAAAATTAAGTTTCCATGAAAATATTAAAGGTGTCTGATTCTGAGAATGCTTCAAAGAAAGCTGCTGCTAGTTTGGTCCCATGAATATATGGTTAAATCCAAACAAGCCATCTGGTAAGTGGCAACTTAATATCTAAAATACTTGTGGAAAACCAGTTAAAATATGCTTGTCAGGTTAGCTTAAAAGATGGTAGGAATTAAGCAATTAAGTTTGTTGCAAGATTGCTTCAAGTTCAATTTTTCTTGGATTTAATTCCATTTACAAGTTAAAACATGCAAAATACACTCACTATACATAAAATTAATGTTTCTTAAGAAAATAAGGCAATAACAATTCACCATGAGATAACGAACTATTAACAGAAACCATCCAGTTACGATGCACGACACATGCTTGGCTGGCCCTCCACCCAGACAGGTGGAGGCAAGTCTTGTTCTCAGTGGCCTCCAGGTGGCCCCAGTTAGCTCATAGCCGGGAAGTCTTTCAAGGGTTCAGTTAGACAAGCTTCCAAATCAAACTCGTCCCCCACTTGGCAGTCCACGTGTCTAACTTTGGTGGGTGTGCCAGAGTACACATCCTAGAAAACAGAAGCCCAGGTCATGGCTAGTTCCTCAGACATACAGAAGGCACTAAGCACAAGGCTGCTAAGCCCCACCGAGGGACTGAGCGCCGCTTCCTACACCCGCAGTGCCCCAGGACCCAGACCGATCCTTACCAGCAAGGGTCTATGAATGCTGGAACACACAAGACAGAATCCAAAGCAATTAGCTAGCTAAAATTGAAGGATAACATCAAACTTTACTTCAGCTGGATGTGTCGACTCCTATCCACTAACACTGCCCCTCACCCCCTACAATGAGGAACCACTTGACCCTTGAAGGCCTCTGAGCCGCAGCCACTCAACTCTAACAGGAGCTGCTGTGTAGTCTAGATGCACACTGTCACCTACTGGGACTTGTGAAGCAGAACCACATCAAACCGAGGCAGACCCGGCTCAGCTCTAGCACTGGGGCCGAGCCTATCTCACCTCAAAAACGGGGGCCGCTTCCTACAGCCCACAACTTCCAGGAACCATGTGAGAGAATGCACGTCAAGGTCTGTGCATTCACTTCGGCTCAGCAGGGATCCTAATAATTATACCATCAAAGGGACAGTACATACTATTTACAAGGCCCAGTATAAGAACACAAAGTCCAGATGTGTACGCCATGTACACCTTCTCTAAGAACGCATGCTGAAGGCCCAGGCAAGGCTGAACAGTGACTCTCAAGACAGGAGGTGACAGCGTTTAGTTCAATATATTTCTGGATTGCTTTAATGAACAGGTTTTGTTTTTTTCATTGAAAAAGTTTAACTGAGGGGCTGGCCCGGTGGCACAGTGGTTGAGTTCACGTGCTCTGCTTTGGCGGCCCAGAGTTTGTGGGTTTGGATTCCGGGCGCAGACCTATGCATCGCTCATTGAGCCATACTGTGGCAGCATCCCACACATAAAAGAGGAAGATGGGCATGGCTGTTAGCTCAGGGCTAACCTTCCTCACCAAAAAAAAAAAAGTTTAACTGGAAGGTCATACATTCAAATGTCAGTTTACAACTTAGGGAGTTTAAACCAGATGAAGTATGTTTATATGACCTAAAACCAAAGTTCTAAATCAATGTTAAAAAAGAGTTCTATTTTTACAATAGAGAAATCTGGTTGATACCACCCAAGTCACATTATAAATTTAACATTACCAATAGTGGGACAAACTGATATACACCACCCCTGCATCGAAATATTCTTGCCCAAAGTGTTTACTCTGAATCAAATTCTTTTTTTTTTTTTTAAGATTGGTACCTGAACTAATATCTGTTGCCAATCTTTTTTTTCCTTCTTCTTCCCCTAAAGCCCCTAGGACATAGTTGCATAATCTAGTTGTGAGTGCCTCTAGTTCTGTGGGACACCGCCTCAGCATGGGCTGACGAGCGGTGCCATGTCCCTGCCCAGGATCTGAACCACCAAAACCCTGGGCTGCCGAAGTGGAGCGCACGAACTTAACCACTCGGCCATGGGGCCGGCCCCTGAGTCTAATTCTTACGGAAACAATATGACAACTCCCAATTGAGGAATATATCACTTTACAAAAACTAGCCTGAACTCTTCAAAATAAAAAGTCAATGTCAGTGGGGAAAGGTAGGTAGACTATTCTAAGCTAAAGGATATTAAGAGACACAGCAATTTAAACACATAATCCTTGATTAAATTTTGGATCAAAAAGATCCATAAAGGGCCAGCCCGGTGGCACAGCGGTTAAGTTGGCACATTCCACTAGGCAGTCCAGGGTTCGCTGGTTCGGATCCCGGGTGCGGACATGGCACCGCTTGGCAAAAGCCATGCTGTGGTAAGCGTCCCATGTATAAAGAGGAAGATGGGCATGGATGTTAGCTCAGGGCCAGTCTTCCTCAGCAAAAAGAGGACTGGCAGTACCTCAGGGCTAATCTTCCTCAAAAAAAAAAAAAAAGATTCATAAAAATGACATTATTGGGACAACTGACAAACCTGAATATGGACTGTTTATTAGACAGCAGCACATTATCAATGTTACATTTCTTGGGCACGATAGTTGTATCGTGGCTGTGTCCAGTGTTCAGTGGTGAAGCTCCACCACCCTGCAGCTTGCTTTTGAGCAGTTAAGCAACACACACTGGGACAGACAGACAGTCTCTGTCTACTGGGTGTCCACTGTACTAAATAAATACCTACTTTCACCCAGCCTTCTCTCCTCCTTCTGCACATCCAGCTGTCTCTGAGCCACCCCTCCCTGTGGCTGCCCCCAGCATCTCCCACCAGGACCCCTGCCTCTCATCTTTAAGGTCTGGCTCCCTGCACACAACTGTGCAGTCTCAGCCCCCTCCCTGGCCCCTCAGGCCTGTGCATCTCCCTCTAACTTCTGATACTGCAAGTGGCATGTTCAGAATCTATTTCTTGAGACGGGACAAGGGTTAATCTTAATCCAAACTGAGGATATGACCTGCTGAGATCTTCATAGGTTTCTTTTTAGTCCTGCCTATGTGTAAATTCCACAAAACTAGGATCATCCTCTCATTAAATATCCTGTTATTTATCTCAACAATTTTCCCATGTCATTAGTCTTCAAAACCAATCTGTAACAGTTGTATTCCTTATAACAACAACATAATTTTACCATTCCTCTATTGTTGGACATTTATGTTATTTCTAACCTCTCAGTGACACACTGTCAGTAACAAGAGTGTGTGGTGTGCAGATGTTCCACGAGACTAGAAGGACATAAACCAGGCTCACCAGGAGTGACACAGATCAAAGGAGAGCAGGAAAAGGCAACTATAAACGTTTGTTTTATAAGCTTCTGAACTGTTCAAACAGTACAGGATGATCTTATATAAAGGATGAGTACTTCACAACAAATATTTGTGTTCTATAGGTTTTAACCTATTTTTTCACTTAATATGCTGGATATTTCCCTATGTAAATATTGGGGTAGTCTCGTTTATAAAATAAAAGGGAGGCCAGCCCTGTGGCCAAGTGGTTAAGTTCGCACGCTCTGCTTCAGCAGCCTGGGGTTCACCAGTTCAGATCCTGAGCACAGACCTACACACCACTTATCAACCATGCTGTGGCAGCATCCCACATAGAGGAACCAGAATGACTTACACCTAGGATAGACAACTATGTACTCAGGCTTTGGGGGGAAAAAAAAGAGAGAAAGACTGGTAACAGATGTTAGTTCAGGGCAAATCTTCCTCACAAAAAAATATAAATAAATAAAATAAAAGGACCCTTTTATTGTAAACTGCTGATGTGTGTTTGCTTGTACACATGCAGAAAAATCTGGAGAACATGCACCCAACCAGTGACTACAGAAATGGAGATGAAGCAATTCTGTACGCTGCTTTTAATCTTAAGTTTTTTCTCAAAAACATGTAATTTTTTTAAATTGGCAAATGTGGGGAAAACTCCTAGGCACAAAGCATTCCTTTATTTATTAACAATTAGCAGATGATTCCTCTACTAGCAATTCACCAGCACAAATTGTATACAGCCTAAAATTAATGCTAGTGACAATGCTTGTGAAGACGCTGGAACCAGAGGGGAAAAGGCTTTTTACGTGTAAATGGAAATGGTAGGACTGGTTAGTTGGACTGAACGAAAACTTAAATTAAGGCCACTACCTAGCAACTCCATCAAATCTGACATTTCGATGATGTTAGAGAAAGGGGTAAGGAGTCCCTTTTTCATAAGCACTAGAATCAAACTTCGGCTTAAACTTCAGTTTCTAAAGTGGCATATATTGTCAACAACTAACCTGAAGCACCCACACTAAGAGAGAGAACCGAGGAAAGGTACTTACGAAGTTATCCTGAGAGCTCGCCTGGGACTCAGAGCTGCTGTCCACGGATTCCGTCTCCATTTCCCCAAGGTCGACAGGATGTCTGTGAAGTGAAGCCAAACAGGCGTGTCAGTCACCACCTAACACAGCCAGGAGACACGGGGCACAGGAAAGTTCTCCAAGTCTGTTCATTAAAACAAACGCCATCAACACCACGCTGCCCCAGGAGGACAGACACGTGTCTCCTCTGCTCTCTGAGGACGGAACAGCTTTCAGTGACTCCCCATGTGCCGCACTGAACCGCTGCAAATTGATCACAGATGTAAAGCTGGTGGCAGTCACTGCAGGCGAAAACATTCGCCTGGTTCAGGGCGCACCACAAGCAGCCCATTCTCAACTGCAGAGAAACTACTTATACACATCCACGAGCATCCTTGTAAGTACAAGCATCAATAATAAGACCAATTTGGGGGGAATGAGATGAACACTGCAACAAACCACAGTACACATCATCATTCATTTTTCCAATTTTCTACTTATAAAGAGAATGCGACAATAGTGTCACACTGGAAAAAAATCAGTACGACATCCGTGAGGCCAAATTTGTAAAACCATGTTAGGAACTGCTTCAAACATGACAGTTCCTAATAAATTTCCCCAACACAAAGCAGAAACTCAAATATTTGTTGAACAAATAAATGTGTCTCTGAGAGAGAGAGAGGCTCAGGTGAACAGAGGAGATGAGAAGAGATACCACACAGAGGGAGGTAAGTGCAAGACCATTTGTTCCACCTCCTTGTTTAACCGGAATCCTAACGATGTGGCAAAAATTCAGGCCTGATCTTTGCAACTAGACACAAATTTAAAAACCAATAATGAAAAGATAAAAGGCTTCCTTCATTAAAGAAAAGGCCTTTAATTTCCATAGTTCAATTACTCCAATACTTTTTAGAATATTTATCTTAAAAACCAACAAAAACCCACTTATTTCTAGGTTTGCTAAGCTCTATTGTTTCTAGCCACAAAAAGCAAATCCAATCCAGAAAGCACACCCCTCCCTCCAGAGCCCACCCGGCCAGCTTTTTACACTTGCACAGAGAAAACAGACAAGCAGTTGTGATAACTGGCTGCTCTGCTCCCTGAGCACTCCCAGGGAGACTTGACACCACAACAACCTGCCACACAAGTGACAGAGCGATGTCAGTCACCACACGCATCTCAGAAGTCGAGGATAAGAATGCAATGAAGACATACATCTCTTGCAAATCACATCCTTCTTCAGCTGGAGGATCCCAAAAATGCAGAGCCACCTTCCAGAGTCTGATCTGCTGGTCCCAAGATCGTCGACTATACTTCTTAAATTTGTTGGGGGTCTTGGGATGAATGCCAGGCTGTCGAAGGTGTCTGCGGGAGAGAAAAAGATTACCCTAGCACAAGCCCTTCACATGTGCGCATTAGTGTGAAGACAACCAAACTCTGAGATCAGTGTTATTAAAAAGTTATCAATCAACTGAGATTGTACAAACTGAGCAAAGGCACGTATAAGAAAGCACTACCTCTGACTCTACTATTCTTTTGCAATCTGTGCTCCAGAAAAGTACACACGAATCCCAATTCTGCCAAGAAGTTGATGCACTCTCTAAAGCCTTCTTTGTATCTTTATGTGTGTGAGGAAGCATGACAGGCAAGAGCATGCTGCTTGTGCAAAATGGGGCAATGCTCATTTTTTCTCCAGTAACATCTTCACAATATGTGACTTGAACTTGACTTTTTTTCCCATCATGTATTTTAATAACTTTCCATTTACAAGACTGCTTGAGGACTAAAATGTTACCTAACAATTCTAAACTATGAAAATGTTACGTTTTAAAATCTTCATGTCCTTGGTTTTTCAGTCACCAATCATTCTTATTTATTTACCTAAGCACCTGAAAGTCATTAACAAACAGTTCTTAGCAGGTGTGAACTATTCCCAGAATCAGATTTGCCCTGTAAGCAACTCTCTAGACTACAATGCCACACGACTTGATCAAGACACGCCAATGCAACGAGACTACCTTGGGACTTCTTTGATATAGCGATCATAAGCAATGGTATTCTTTCCATAGTTGATCTGTTTCTGTCTTCTCATCAGGACACTTTCATCCGTCTCTAAGTCGGCTGGCACTGAAGACATAGACTCCTTTGAATCAGAACTGAAGAAAATGAAATTAACAACTGAACAAGCCTCCCAATTAAGATTATGAAAGAAAATGTTGAAACACAATAATGAAGGAGTATTTGTCCTCTAGATTCCAAACCATATTAACCCCAGAACACTCCAGAACCTTTGTATATAGGGGAATTTAGTACATGATACAATATTTCCTATCAGTGAAGAACAGACTAATCAGTCAGTAGATGCTATTGAGACAACCAGTATTTTGTGTTCACAATTAGAAAAGAAACATTTCTATGGCATTTACCTTCCCGATGATGATTTTCTCTCTCTCCCAAAGTCACTTATGAGGAGTTTTCTTTTATATCTGGGAACAAAATAAATGTTGCTGTTTTTAAAAACGTATACAAATTAACTTAGGGGCCAGCCCCGTGGCCAAGTGGTTAGGTTCGCATGCTCCGCTTCAGCAACCCAGGGTTTTGCCAGTTCGGATCCTGGGTGCAGACACGGCACTGTCTGTTGGGCCACAGTGAGGCGGCGTCCCACATGCCACAACTAGAAGGACTGACAACTAAAATATACAACTATGTGCTGGGGGAATTTGGGGAGAAAAAGCAGAAAAGAAAAAAAAAAGTTAACATTTAATGCTCTTAGAGCTAAAAGACAGCCACTAGGAATAGCCTTCTTCCTGAGAGGTGTGGTCTGGGTAAGTGGATTAGGGTAACAGCATGTTGTTTCTCTTACAGTCACACATCCCATAATGATGTTGTGGTCAACAATGGACCACGTATACGACTGTGGTCCCATTAGATTAGTACCACGTAGCTGAGGTGTGTAGTAGGCTATACCATCTAGGTTGTGTAAGTACACTCTATGATGTTTGCAAAACAACAAAATCCCCTAACAACACATTTCTCAAAATGTTAGGTGACACATGACTGTATTTTCAACCTCCCTCTGTCACCTTCTTTTATAAGAAGATAAAGGTTATTTGCCCAGATCACATAGTGCTTAAAGCAACCAGGCTGAGAGAGAACACTCCTCCCTCAATGCCCTCAGGCGCCACTGTCTGTACCGCAGAGGGCTCTGGGCCAAAGACACCCTAACACTTTCAGTTTAAGTAGTGAGATCCAAACAACCTTGAAATTTACACCCCCAAAACCCTGTAGCCTTTTGAAAAAAATAAACATACGTGGGAATTTAAAAAGTTTATTTCTAATACCACAATTACTTATTAATGGGACATGTGTGCCTGATGGGCACTGCTCACCTTCTCTGATCTTGAAAAGAGAATGAACATCCCCCACCCTGTCTTGCGCCTCACGGACTTCATGAGGCATTTGCCTTCTATCACAGAACTACCAAAACCCAGCTTTGCAAAGGTATGTCACCAAAGGAGCATACTGCAAGCTAACACTGAAACCATGAACCATCTCAAGCTAGAAGTTCATGCAAGTATCTAAAAGATGTCCAGATCACTGTGTCTCCTTCAAAAATCTAAAATTCTTGTACCTCTCTCAAGTTTGCTGTGGCATCCAGTGCAGTCTGGACATCAGAAAGTAACGAACTAAGTTATTTCCTGTGTACGTGGAACAGCACTGATTATGTACCATCCTGTGAGAACTGAGAAACTAGTCCCTCAAATCATTTTTTGCAGGCTTCATGCTCTCTAGAACCCCAGCTGACAAAGACTGGCTTTACGTGTGACAAACCCATTCTCAAATTTTCAGACAGCTGATGTGTAGTGTGTGTTACCCTCCTTGAAGTACAGTGAGCTGAATTCTCACACCCCCCTTCCTGGTGGGAAGTAAGGCAGACCACCATCTTCAGCAGGTCAAATCACCTGGGTGTTTCTAAAACCAGCAGCTTTCGATCAGAAACGGTGCAATCAACAGAGTGACCCAAAACAGAGCAGGCCTGTTTTGCAAAAGAGGACAATTTTCAGAGACAACTGAGGAAAAAAAGAGGGGTCCACCAACAGGAGGGTCAAGACAAGAGGGTCACAACAGACAGGGGTCTCCCCGTGTGGCCTAAGAGCTGCAGAAGGTACTTGGCAAGGGGTGACGGGGGTCAGGACAGATAGGTACGCTGAGAGTTATGATGAGCCTTGTGAGTAGAACACAGAAACTGCATAGACCAAGTCAAACATCCTAACTTCAGTTGGAAAAATCAAGATCTAGATAAATAAAACTCATTCAAAACATTGGAGGCCACGTCTGTCAACTCCCAGTCCACCTTTTCTACCCAGGCATACAACCTACCCATACACATACATTTTGATGCCTAAACGAAATTAAGTGGCCCCTTGAGTGATCATAACCAACCCCCTTGTGTGCCCGTGCCTTTCCAAAGGAGGCAACTATAAAGACTACCAACCACTGCAGAGGCAGAGCAGGCAGTCTGGCCCTGCTTGACACTGAGGACACATTTTCTCATCAGAATTAAGAACTAACGGAGTCTTGGTTCAACATACTTCAACTACTTAAGAGCCACAATATTTTAACTCTAAGTTCATTCAGCTGGGTTAGATGGCAGATATCAAAGGGGAGAAAAGCCTAAAAACACAAGAATTAATCAAGGGAGGTAAGTAGTGGTTAAGGACGCACCATCAGATCCGTAATGAATCAGGGAAGTGGCTTGGAGTTGGTGAGAACTTGGATACACACAACAATTTTGGGTACAAGTGCAAGTTCACAGACCCCAAGTGAGAGAGCCCTCCCTGTGCTCTGGCATTTCCGAGCTATTACCTTAGCCAGGTGTCAGTCAAGAGTATGCTACCTGAGGAGAGCACCTCCACGCACTTTGCTGGGGTGAGCGCGCCCAGCATGTAGGTTAGAGCACATCATGGCTGTCCTCTGCGATCCAGCAGTACCACCTCCCACCTACTGCCGTCCCGGAAGGACAGCCACTAAGACGGTGGTGCTTAAACTTCACTGCGCACACTCATCTGGACGGCTTCTTAAAACATGGCTGGGCCCCACCTGGAGTTTCCCAGTCAGCAGGCCTGGGGAGGGGCCTGAGAATCTGCATTTCTTTTTTCCTTAAAGATTGGCACCTAGGCTAACAACTGTTGCCAATCTTCCTTTTTTTTTTTTTTTAAGGATTGGCACCTGAGCTAACAACTGTTGCCAATCTTTTTTTTTTTTCCCCTGCTTTATTTCCCAAACTCCCCCCGCCACCCCAGTACACAGTTGTGTATCTTAGTTGCAGGTCCTTCCAGTTGTGGGATGTGGGATGCCGCCTCAATGTGACCTGACGAGCAGTGCCACGTCCGCATTCAGGATCCGAACCCTGGGCCGCCGCAGCAGATCGGACGAACTCGGCCACAGAGCCGGCTGAATCTGCATTTCTAACAAGTTCCCAGAAACTGCTGATGTTGCTGGGCTGGGGACCAGACCTCTAAGAACCACTACTCTAAGACATACTTTCAATTTAATATATAATTAAAAAGACGATGGATAACATTTCAAAGTGGTCTGAAATGTATACCTTGCAATTTCTTTGTTAACTCTGGTCCTCATTTCATCTTCTTCAACTGCACTTGCCCAGTCTGAACATCTAGAACGGGGCTTAGGGCCTTCAGGAGTGGTAAAGCTGCAATAAAACAAAAATGCACATTGGAACCACACTTTCAGTTTCCTTTCAAATCACACATCAAGAAACGTTCAGAGGTTGTTTGGAAAGTGCCAAGGAAATAGGCTCCAGGGTAATCTCTGCTCTGTAACTTATTAGCTCACTGAGTTTGGGCAATTTGCTGAAAGCCTCTCTGGGCTTCATTCAATAAGCTACTTCTGTGCATCCACCATGTGCCTGCATTTGCTAAATCATGAGGACACGGACCACTGGGAGATAGGCAGACAAAGTCAATGAGATATCATCAGCACCGAGAAGGTGCCTAATACAACTTGTTCTTTTATTTTCAAAATGAGAAGTTATTTTTTTCAGGATTTTAAAAAAGATTTCAGATAGCACATGCTTAACGCTAAGCAGAGTGACTGGCACATAAAAGGTACCTAATAAATAGTGGCTACTATTTACTTCTAAATGCACACAATTAACAATAATATATCACACTGTAATTAAAATGGAGGGCAGAATATACATGGGAATCCTTGCTGCAGTAGGACAGTCCACTAGTAAAGGTACCTCTCTGCCAAAGTTGGGTTAACTCAATCTAGGAGCTCAGTTTTATCTAGAACTCAAGGACATCTTTAGTCAATATCAGGCAACTTGAAACATAAGGCTTGACGCCAAGAATTCTGGCACTTAGAATTTCTGGTATGTCTGTTATTTGTAGATTAGATGTAAACTTACATTTTTATTTTTTCTCCTCAGTTTTCTATTGGCCACCACTGGTATATCAAAACTAGACACTAACTTCAACTACAACAATAAGCAACCTTATATATTCCAGCTGCAAACCAAATGACCTGCTTTGAAAATGCAATTGCAACAGCAAGTGAAGAATCCTTTTACACAATTATCGTTTCTTCCCTTCTGGTTACCCCACCCAGAGAAACTCAAATTGGATTTTTAAAAGTAAATTTCCAGAGTCTAAAAATAATTGGCAGGGTCTGAAATCAAATTAATGAACCAAAGGTTAAACTGACTCAATAACTGTGTCAGATACAGGGGACAACCAGATCAAGAGGTTCACGGATGGGTCTCCCAGCCGTGACAGATCCCTGAACTTTTACAAGGTGCTTACAAATGATGTTTTGCTACATCTCATATTTTGGTAGTATAATAAAAAATACTTTTGGTGGAACTAAAACCTATTTCTTAGATTAGGCAGATTATATTCACCACCTACCCTACCTTAGGACAAGAGTACTTTTGGGGAAATTGCTCAAATGGAAAACAAAACTTACTTTACACACTGAACTAACTTCCCTCCAAAAGGACTACTCCTTGCATGCTGTGAGGGACACGTAGCTGGCTCTACTCACCAGGTACCTGCGTGCATTCCCCACTCATCACCACAGGGGATTGTGGGGAGAAAAGCATTATGCACAGAGCAAACTGCAGGTGTACAGGGCCTAGGACATGAGCCTTCCTGCCATGTTAGAAAAATAAGGAGGCCTAGGTGGCTGACTGGTGAGCTAGAAGGGTACTCATGGGGATACAAAGAACTTTTAAAACAATATAACGATTTAACATATTATCTTCAGCTAAAAGAGAGACCACTTGGAGGGCTCAGAGCTTGATCTCAGTGATGACCTTTGATTACCTTCTCTTCACATCTAGCCCTAGGGCTGTACAGGCCCTCTCCTACACTCACACCTCCTCCCGGATAATTTCCCCTAGTCTCAAATCTTTAAAAGCCATCCCTATACGCTGATAACTCACGTCTGTGCCTAAGGCGAGCGGCCTCCTCCATTCAGACTCTTAGATCTCATTAACTTCTTGATATTTCCTGCTCATCTGAGAAGTTTCTTAGACCTAACCACTGATTCCTTCCCCATGCCAGGTCTGCTCCATCCCCACCCTCTTCATCCTGATAAATGGTTCCACAAGTGACAAAGGAGTCCAAGCCTAAAAAATTGGAATCATCTTGACTCATCTCTTCAGCCCCCCAACCCATCAGCAAGTACGAGTCCTGCTTTAAAAAGTCTATCCTGAACCATCCATTTCTCAGCACTCCCTTCACCTGAACTTAGCTGCCCCCCCCACCCTTTATCCTCCTCTAGTCAGTCCTCAAACAGGCCAAATATGTCCCCACCTGAGGGCTGTGGCACTCAGATCCTCACAGAGACCACCTCCCACTTCATCCCAGTCACCACACATAAGGTCCCCCAACAGAGGCCTTCCCTGACCACGGGCTCTGAACAGCACGCCAGCCTTCACCACCATCACCTCCCGCTTGTTTTCTTCAGCCACTCCTCGTCCCTCTGAAATACCTCGTCTGACTTGCTGACCCACCCACGCTAGGGCAGAGGCACAACAAAAACGGAAATCTTGTTGGGCAGGTGTCTCGACCTCCCCAACACTCTGCCCTACCTAGAAAATGCTCAAACACACATAAACGCTGCAGTGAAGGGTACCTGGGGAGCGTCAGGACAGAAAGAGGAACCTGAAGCTTAGACCTTGGTTTGCATCCTGGTGTCCACCTTTTACGACTCTGGTGTGATACCTAACTTCTCTAAGCTGACCGTTAAAGGCCAACCTGACTAGCTGCGTTGGAACATTCTAAGAAGTTCACAGTAGCTCAGGATGCCGTTCCCAGAACACAACAGGGCTCACTGAGTGACTGAGGTTGAAGCCAGTTTTCGTTGACACCTATCACTGGGACACATCACGGGCTCCTCAAGTACCTCAGTCATGTTATGGCAGACAAGCACCTTAACTAGTCAAGTATAGTGAGGCCCAGGCATCTTAACTAGTCAGGTGTGATGAGGCATAGACACCTTAACTAGTCAAGTGTTGTAAAACACAAGCTCCATGACTAGCCAAGCGTGGTGAGATAACAAGTGCCTTAACTAGCCAAGCGTGGTGAGGTACAGGTGACCTAACTTGCCAAGGTGGTGACCCACAGGAACCATAACTGATCAAGTGGTGTGAGGCACAGGCACCCTAACTAGTCAGGGTGGTGACCTGCAGACCTTAACTAGCTGGGGAGAGGGGTGATGATGACAACCCACAGGTGCCCTCGTGGGGGGGTGACCCACAGGCCGTGACTAGTGGGGGGGTCGTGACCCACAAGCAGTGGCTAGTCAGCGTGGGGGGCTGTGTGACTGGCAGGCCCGTTGACTAATGCGAGGGTAACCCACAGGCCGTGACTAGTGGGGGGGTGCCCCACAAGCAGTGGCTAGTGGTGGGGGGTGATCAGCAGGCACATTGACTAGTGGGGGGAGTGACTCACAGGCCGTAACAAGTGGGGGGGGGACCAGCGGGCACGTTGACTAGTCGGGGGGGTGACCCACAGGCCCTGGCTAGTAGGGGGGTCCCCACAGGCTGTGACTAGTTGGGGGGTGATCAGCAGGTGCGTTGACTAGTGTCAGGGAGGGGCCCCATAGGCCGTGGCTAATCGGGGGGTGGGGGTACCCCACAGGCCGTGGTTAGTGGTGGGGTGACGGGCAGGTGTGTTGACTAGTGGGGGGGTTGACAGGCCGTTGCTAGTGGGGGAGTGACCAGCAGGCGTGTTGACTAGTCAGGGAGGGGGCCCCACAGGCTGTGACTAGTTGGGGGTGGGGTGCCCCACAGGCCGTGGCTAGTCGGGGGTGGGGTAACCCACAGGCGGTGGTTAGTGGGGGGGGGGGGACGGGCAGGCGCGTTGACTAGTCAGAGAGGGGGCCCCACAGGCTGTGACTGGTCGGGGGTGGGGTGCCCCTCAGGCCGTGGCTAGTCGCGGGGGTGACCAGCAGGCGCGTTGACTAGCCAGGGAGGGGGCCCCACAGGCTGTGACTAGTCGGGGGTGGGGTGCCCCACAGGCCGTGGCTAGTCAGGGGTGGGGTAACCCACAGGCGGTGGTTAGTGGGGGGGGGGGGGTGACGGGCAGGCGCGTTGACTAGCCAGGGAGGGGGCCCCACAGGCTGTGACTAGTCGGGGGTGGGGTGCCCCACAGGCCGTGGCTAGTCAGGGGTGGGGTAACCCACAGGCGGTGGTTAGTGGGGGGGGGGGTGACGGGCAGGCGCGTTGACTAGCCAGGGAGGGAGCCCCGCAGGCCGCGTCCCGCCCCGGGCCCGATGCTCGCCCCGCCGGGAGGCGCCCGCGCGAGCCAGGCCGGCCCACCTGTCGGGTCTGCGGTCGCCCGCCGGCCTCGCGGGGCCCTCGGCGTCCTCGGGCTTCCTGCGCCTCCCGTCGGCTCCGCGCTTCCGGCCGAGGCTCCATCTCGCGGGGGGCGGCGGGCTGCCGACGAAAGGCTGCGTCAGGGGGGAGCGGCCCAAGGACCCGCCCGGCCCGACCCGCCCGACCCCGCGGACGCCCCGGCGCGCGGCCGGCCTCACCTGGCGTCGCCGTCGCAGCGGCTGCCGCCCCGGGGCGGGCTTCGCGGCCGGCAGGCCATGGCGCGCGGCGTGCGGGGCGCGAGTAGGGGTCCGCGCTGCTCCGGGGCCGGCGCTGACAGACCGCGCGCGCCCCGCCCCGGCCGCCTTTATGCGCCGCGGGCCCCGCCCCCGCGCTCCCGCGCCGCGCCGGGCGCGACCATCGGCCCCTGCGGGGAGCCCGCCGGCGCGGGAGCGGGAGCGCGAGCGCGGCGCGGACGCCGCCGCCGGAGGGGGACGCCGGCCGGGACGGAGGAGAGGCCGCGAGGAAGGGGCGTGAGGCGTGAGGCGGCCGGCACCGAGCCCGCCGACGCCACCTGCGCGCCCCGCGGGGGGAGGGGTATTGGCGGGAGATTCGGAGGCGCGCGACGCGGGCGTTGGGAGGCGGCAGACGGCGCGTCTCCGATTGGTCAGGCCGGGGCGGCCTCCGATTGGTCGGCCCGGCGGGGGCGGCCTCCGCGCTGGCGGGAACCGGGAACCCGGAAGGGGAGGCGGCCGGCAGCGTCAGGCCGCGCGGAGCGCTGTCTTCAGTTTCAGCCGGAAGTTGTTCGCGCTGAGACGCCCGCGCCGCGAACGCCGGTCCCTTCTGGGCTCTGCCGCCTCCCGCGCTGACGCCGCCCGCGCCCACGGCCCCTCCGCGCCCCCGGCCCCGCCTGCACTTACGGGCCCTCCGCGCCCTCGGCCCCATTTGTCATGCTTCAGCCGGCTACATGCACCACTTTCCTAGAAACGTCAGGTCGGCAGCACCGTGAGAGCAGCAAGCACGCTGTCGGGGAGCTCACCCGGCAGAGATCCAGGGCCCCCGAAGCCAGCCCCGCGCCTCAGGGGACACAGCCGGGGATGGAGGCCTCCACCAGCAGGCCCCGCGCCCGTGGGCCCCCAGGGCTCTGGCCACTGCCCTCTACCAAAATACCAGGCCCAAGACCACCGCGCCCACTCTTGCAGGTGTGTTAGAAATAGGCTTCTAGAGCCACCAGCCCCTAGCTGGGAAAGTAGCCGGGAAGTTCCTACAGCGCACGTCGAAGATGGCTTCTCCGCAACTGTTACCACGGCTTGTATATCAGAAAAACAGAATATTCCACTTAGAGGTAGTATAAACTTCAAACTAACATTTTATTAAATACTGTATCACTTTGCTACAACAGATGTTTCTTTATAAAATTAACCTTTTGTGCTAAAAATTACCCCAGACACAGCCCTCCCCTAGCAGCACAGGAACTCTAGGCTGCAGCGGGGCGTGGCTCCTGGCTGCCAGCCCTGGTGGCCTTCATCTGCCCAGTGCCCTGGGAGCCCACAGAGCTGGGCCTTCTCCGCTCCCAAGTTCCCGGGGTTTAGTATGGCCTTGGGTGACTCAGGCCCACTGGGTCCATCAGTCCTGCTTAAGCCAGCCACGTTTAGGGGACTTAAGGCCCCCTAGGGCTTGAGGGCTCCAAGCAAGGGTCCCCTCCAGCAGCCACAGCTGTCAGAGCTGGGCCCTGGGGCCTGGCACTGCCCTCCCCTCCCCACCTATGCCACTAGAAATTGGGATCACACCCATCAGCCCCTTGACCACTGGGCATATCCCCTTCTGAAGCAGATGGACCCTGGGGGGTTCTGGCCAGCCCTGTGCTGTGTCCCAACAGCCCTGTTGTCTGGATATAGGATGTCTCAGTGGCACTTGGTTTTCAGCTCAATGCGCACCCCTAGCTGGGAATCTGAGGCTTGGCCCTTCCCTGGACTCAGGGGCAGCAAAAGACATGTGAGTAAATGCGCCTCTAGGGGGTGGGCGGCTCCCACGAACACACAGCTAAGGGAACAGCAGCTAAGAGCAACCAGCCCCTCACCCAGCCTCTGAGGGGAAGCCCTGGGTGGTGCTCTCACCCTGAAGTGGTGGTACCCTAGGTCTCCCCCTCCACAGACAGGCTCTGCCCTGGGTGCTCAGAGCAGCCTTTGGGGGATTGAGGGGTGGTGAGGCGCCAACACCACAGGGCCAGCAGCTGGCTTGGACACAGGAGCAGAAAGACAGGCTTCAGTCAGTCTTGGAGGAATCTGGGTCCGAGAGTAACTCAGCGGTAGGTGTGCTCAGTAAAAATAAGGCAAATGGCCCAAGGTAGAGATCCTGGGGTTTCCCAGAAGACAGCTCGAGAGGCCCTGGAATGCCCTGGAGATGGGCTCAAGGCTGTGTTCCCTGTGTCCAACACAGCCCCTACCCTGAGGAACGGGAGCGAAGGAGGCAGAGGTGCCAAAGACTCACCCCGCTGCCACTGCCATGCCTTCAACAGAGAAGGGCCCCCACCTTTCTAAAGGGAGGGCCCCCACCCCTACTCTTTGACAGCCTCAGGGCAGAGGTGAGTCCTCCAGCTGGGAAAAGAGCTCTGGGCCTGGGGACCTGGCTGCTCCCCAAGGTGGCTGCAGGGGCCCTGGAAGGGCTGGCCAGGACCCCCAAGGCTGCTCCCTCGCCCAGGCCTGGCCGGTTCAGCGCACGGTGCACACATCCAGGATGCAGAAGCGTGCGCGGCAGGTAGGGCAGGGCACACGGCTAGCCAGCCAAGTGTCAGGGTGCTGTGGGTCCTGGCGGCTGGCAAACCACTTGCCCATGCAGGTGAGACACCACATGGGGCGGCAGTAGCACTGCTGGCACTCGCCCTCAGCCACCTCCTGGCACATCTTCACCAGCTTCACACTGGCACGTGTCTGCATGCAGCCAATGCAGGCCTCCAGCTCCTGCAGGTGGGCCGAGATCACAGGGAGCATGGCCGGATGGCCCCATGGGATCCCCCACCCTAGGGACCCTGCCCGCCCCTGCCCAGCCCCCCACCTGGCTGCTGGGGACTGAATAGGCCGGGTTGACCTCCACCAGGGAGGCAAACGTCTCCAGGAACAGGTCGCCCAGGCTCTGGTGGATGACGACGTTGGCCGCACGGCGGATGGGTGCCCGGAGCTTCTCACACAGCTCGCCGTACTCCGTGGAGTTCAGCCTGCAAGAAGGCGGGGGCTGCTGGGCTGGGGCCACTGGACTGAGGCCCCTCTGTAGGGCAGGGCCATTGTGCCCGAGCAGCCAGGCAAGGATCCTGGGGCAGGTGGCAGAGAGGCCAAAGCTGTGATGGTGACCGGAGCACCCACAACCAAACAGAACGTGGGGACTCAGACAGCCCAGCTGCCTGATGAAAACCAGCCTACTGAGATAGCCCTGAGGCCAGAGCCCACAGACCTAACACCACCCGCTCACCTGACCCCACTGGCCGCAGGGAGAACTGCCACTGAGACACAGAGTGGCTGGCCCCTCAGCAGGCCCAAAATGTGTCCAAGGAGGGGCACGGCAGGACAGCCACAGCGTGAATGGGACACAAGACCTCAGCTCGGGCTACGACCTCAGAGCTGAGGCAGCCACCAAGCCTCTACCCTGTACAACTCCCAAACGTCCCCAGCATGCTCCCCAGAGAAGCTGAGAAAGGAGACTTGGAGAAAGGGGAAGCAGAGGAAACCTGTAGGGTGCGAGGTGGGCAAGGCACCAAGGGGCCAGGACGGGCCTGGGGTGGGCAGGGCGCTCAGAGGGAGAGTCTCGCTGGAGGGATGGCTGGAGTGGCCACTCCACGCATCATCGCCTCCCAGAGGGGCACAAAAACGAACCTGTGCGCTGGCTGGGCACGCGTTCTCCTGCAAGCCCCAGCCCCCAAAGCCCTCCCTCGGGCACGCCTACCGGATGTCAAAGGCCCGCACGGCAGGGCTGGTACTGGCCACACGAATGGTGAGGAGCTGCACTGGCAGGTTGGAGTCCGGCGAGAGCTCATGCTGCTGTGACTCCGTCACAGTCAGCTGCACATCCTGCTGCTGGGCCACGTACACACAGTACGTGGTCACCTTCATCACCCACGTATCTGTCACGATCACACGGGCTCCTGGTGCCCCCGTGGCAAACTTGTCAATACGCCGGAACTCAGTGTTGACGGAGGAAGCGACGGCCCGCCACCCCGACTGTGGAAGGGCGTAAAGGGCCAGGGTGCGGGCCAGTGGATGGTGGGCCCACTGGTCCCGGGACCAGTAGTAGATCAGGGTGCAGGTGATAGTTGGCAGGGTCACTGCCAGCATGAGGAAGAGCTGCCAGGCCTCCGGGGCCTGGCTTGGGGAGTAGAGCTGCTTTTCCGAGGCTGCGAAGCACATACCTACGTAGTAGCCTGTAAGGAACAGAGTGAGCCTCAGCAAAGGTGGCGACTACCAAGTATCTCCCAGTGAGGGCCACAGTGCTGTCCCTATACCTGGGGGGAGAGCACTTCACTTGTTCCCACCCTTGGTCCTGGCCCTCTGCCCTGGTCAGCTCCCAGGGCGAGGCCATAGTACCCACAGCAGGTGGGCCTCACCCACCTCCACAATGGCCCAACTAAGCCCTTGCCACCAACAGTGACGCAACATGAAGTGAAACGTTTTTAATTCACTACTTCAGTTTTACACAAGAGTGAGTACTGAGAAAAAGCAACAAAACCTAGAATGGGAAAAACAAATGCAAGGATCTAGTGTCACCAAATGCAGAGCCGCCCTCCCCAGGGTGGGATCTTAGCCCCTCGACCCCACCCTCTGAGTGTGACCCATCCCAGGCCTGGGACATCATGTGCCAGATGGTGGGGGCCATGACAAGGACACAGGAGCCAGCTCTGGGGCCCCTGCTGGCCAGATTGAGGCCACTTTGCACATCAAAATGAATGAAGTAGGGGCCAGCCCTGTGGCATAGTGGTTAAGTCTGGCACACTCTGCTTCTGCAGCCAGGTTCGCAGGTTCGGATCCCAGGCATGGACCTACACCATTCATCAGCCATGCTTTGGCAGCATCCCACATATAAAATAGAAGAAGACTGGCAAAAATGTTGACTCACAGCAAATCTTCCTCAGAAACAAACAAACAGAAAAAATGAATGAAGTAGATAGCGAGGGGGTGCAGAGACAGGATTGAGATTGCATAAATAATAAAAGTTTGCTGTTGATGAAATCATGTTTTAAGATAATTTGCCATGTGCCAATAAATAGGATTCAAAGCTTCAACAAAAAAAAAGCCTTTGGCGGAGGGGGAGTGGTGGGGGTGGTGGGTAAGCCCCATGGCCGAGTGGTTAAAGTTCCGCGTGCTCCACTTCCATGGCCAGGGTTCGCAGGTTCAGATCCCTACTCCACTCATCAGGCATACTGCGGAGGTATCCCCTGTACAAAGCGGAGGAAGACTGGCAAGGATGTCAGCTCAGAGCTAGTCTCCCCACCAAAAAAAAAATACTTCTCAAAACAAGTGGGAAAATAAAACAAAATCCCGTGTCCAACCATAGGCCAGGCTCCATGCCCTCCTCTAGGTGTGGCCTCTGTGAGTCACTCAGCTCCGTAAGTTCCGACTTCCCTGTCTATCCGTGGATGGAGGCCCAGCCCCCTACAGGCCCTCAGAAAGGGTGGGTTAGAGGGGCTCCAGAAAGCTGCAGG
This sequence comes from Equus przewalskii, assembly GCF_037783145.1. Lineage (NCBI taxonomy): Eukaryota > Metazoa > Chordata > Mammalia > Perissodactyla > Equidae > Equus > Equus przewalskii. The sequence continues at coordinate 118,452,889 of NC_091833.1, read as the reverse complement.
GCTCCTGAGCTCCCAGGGCAGAAGCCAGCCCACAATCCTCATGGGAGCCCAGGCCCTGAGCCACACGTTCCTCGTCTGGGCAGCAGTCTAACTGGCCGCCCTGCTCACAGGGTGCTGGGTCCTCAGGCTGAAGGAGCCCGGCGGTGACCCCAACACCAGGCAAAGTAACCAGTCGGCCCAGGGGACATGGCCACCAGCTCTCCGCGCTGGCCCTGTCTCCATCCTGACGTGGGCTCCTCTCCGCCCACCTTCCCCGCAGGCACCAGCCCCATGCACTGGCTGGCCTCGCCCCAGGCCCCTCTGGCCGCTCTCCACACCGGCCAGGCTGCTGCATCCGTCGCCAGGAGGACACTCCCCCGTGACCACAGAGCTGCAGACGCGGCCAAGCCGCTACCCTCCCACACCGGCTTCTGCCCGCGGGTCCTCCAGACCCCCGCCTGCCCCCCACTCTCCAGCCAGTCCCCGTCCACCCAGTGACAGGCCGGCCGCCCAGAGGCCAGCGAGCCCCTGGGGCACTGCCCAGCACAGCCCCTGGGCAACCTGGGAGCGTGCCGGCCTCAGAGACGCCTTCCCCGGCCTCCGCACCTGTGACAACCCCGCCCAGGGTCACCCACCTCTGCCTGCCCTGCCCACGACCAAGGCCCGGGGCAGGGCCACCTCGTCGCCCAGGAGCCCCCGGGGTCCGAGCCAGCGCCTCCGCCCCCTGCGAGCGGCCGGCGGGCGGAGCAGCCTCACGCTCGGGGCCGGCCGCTTCTCCCCGGGCGCCCTCCCCGACTCTCCCCACAGGGCGGGGACCCGAGCGGGCTGCGGCCGGCTCACCAAGCGGCAGCAGCGAGTGGCACAGCAGCGTGGCGGCCGTGCGGCGCAGGTGGTAGGGCACGAAGGCGGCGTCCTCGCTGCCCAGCCAGCCCGACAGCAGGTTCTGCACCGTGAGCCCGGCCGAGTAGAACTCGGTGGGCGTGAACACGAAGCACACCGCGAACACCAGGTAGGCCAGCGTGAAGGTGACCTCGGGGCTGTCCATCGCGCCGCCGCCGCCACCGCCGTGGAGCCGTCCGGGACAGTCCCGCAGCCCCCGGCACCGGGAACAGGCCCCAGCGTCCCGGTCCGGTGGGCGCGGAGCGCTCTGGGAGATGGGGCCCGCGGAGCACACTGGGAGATGGGAGACCGCCGTGGAGCACTCTGGGAGGTGGAGTCCCCGCCCGCGGGGCGCTCTGGGAGATGGGCGTCCCCATGGAGCATTGTGGGAGGTGGAGTCCTCGCCCGCGGAGAGCTCTGAGAGATGGGATGGAGTCCCGCCGCCAAGTCGGCGCAGGGCGCTGTGAGAGATCGAGTCCCGGGGGGCACTACGGGAAATGGATTTCTCGCTCCCAGCACACGGCCAGAAGTTGTGAGCTGCAGCAACAGTCCTCGCGAGGGTTCGAATGATCCTCCAGACCCGTCCTCTGACTCCAGGAACAAATTAACAAAGGCGTGCGTTTGTCACAAACTCGGGAGGCGGGCCAGAGCTCAGCCGGCTCCGCTCCGGGCTGCTGCCGGGCCGGCCGGTGAGCGTTGACCCGGCGGGAAGGCGTCCCTGGGGGCCGTGGGGCCGGCGCCACACCTAGTCCCATTTCACAGCTAGGAAAACCGAGACCCAGGCGAGTGGCTCTCAGGCCCCGGGCCTTCCGCGCAGTCTAGCCGCGTCTGCAGAGCCCGAGAGCCCCAGGCGACAGCAGCGCCGCCATCACCGCCCGCCTGCGAGCAGCCCTTCCCCTCCGCCCGCTCGGCACGCCGCGGTTCCGGCGCCCCCTCGCCCAGCGTGCCCTCCCCCCGCTCCGGAAGCGGAGCCGCAGGCGCGCGGGGGCGTGGCCTGGAGCGCGGCCTCCCATTGGCCACCGGCGTCCCGTGCGCCGCGCTCCCAGCCGCCCGCTGATTGGCCGCGCGCGCCAACCGTCGGGGTTTGAAACCGCGGCGGGCGGACCGGCTCCCGGACTCAGCGCCTCCCGCTCTCTCGGCTCCGCGCGGTGGCCGGCAGGTAAGGCGGCGGCGGGGTCCCGGCCCGGGCCTCCATCCCAGCCTCTTCCCCACCCTGCGCCCGGCCCCGTGCCTCTGTCCGTCCTGGAACGGCCGCCGCCCTCCTGCCCCGCGCCCTCCTCCCGGCGACAGGTCGGCGCTGGCGTGTCCCCCCCGCGCCCCCTCCCAGGGACCGCCCCGTCGGCTCCTCCCGCCTCCCCCAGGGCCGCCTTCCCGCCGGGTCAACGCTCACCGGCCGGCCCGCCGCAGCCCGGAGCAGAGCCGGCTGAGCTCTGCCCCGCCTCCCGAGACGCCTGACGGGCGCCTGCCCTCCTGGCTCCTCCGCCGTCCCTTTTGTCACCCTCCTGGAGGGTGGTCCTCCAGAAGGTCCATGTGTCAGAGTCCCTCCGGGCCCTGCCCGCGGGCCGCCCCCCACCTCGGTGACCTCGTCCAGCCTCAAATACCACCTCTAGCTGTGGTTTAGCAAATGCACGTCTCCGACACCGAATGCCGCCCGGCTCGCTGCCCGCCCCCCGCCCGGGTGTCCAAGACGGGATTCCTGATGCCCAGCCCCTCCCGGCTCTGCGTGGCCACGCCTCCCTCCAGTGGGGGCTGCTTGGTGCTGCTTCCTCCAGCCCCACCTGTGCGCCGTCCCCGCCTCCCGCTGCACCTGTCCCACAGAGCGGCTGGAGCTCCCAGCTCTGCTGATCCTCCCCTCCCACTCCGCCCCCACCACAGTCCTCAGCAGCGGGGCGGCCTCTGCTCAGGAGCCCCGGCCTGGTCCCCATTGTCAGTAGAAGCCAAACATGACAGAGGCCACCGTCAGTGTTCTCCCTCCTTCCCCAGGCAGAGGACTGCCAAAAACCTGTTCTCTAGGCCCCCCTGGTGTGTCCCACGGCCATCCAGCCCCCTCCCCTGTTTTACCCAGTTGCTCAGGCCGAGAACCTGACAGTCACCTTTGACTTCTGACTATCTTTCCCACTTCCACACACCGCAGGGGGCCTGCTGGCCAAGCCAGGGCTGACCGCCCGCCCAGGCCTGCTGCAGGAGTCTCTGACTCTCCACTTCCTGTCCTACACACAAACAAGGAGCACCCCCCAATGCCCTCCAAAGCGCCAACTTCACACTCGTCCCAGCCCCCCTTGCTCCTTCTGCCCCAGACACCTGGGCCTTGTTCAAGCCACAGCCCCCGCCACCAGCAAGTGCCCATGGTGCCACCTTGGGCAGATCGATACTCAGGTCTCTGACGACTTAGATTGAGAATGTCACATCGGTAACCGTCATGAGGACTGTGGGAGGGAGGAAATCTGTTCTAGAGCCTTTTGGGCCAGACTGGAGGGTAGTGTATTTCCAGACTCCAGGCCTTGATGTAGAAGCTCCCCACCCGGTTATTCTGCGCCTCACTGCTTTCACCAGCTCCTCCTCTAGGCCTCAGCCATCCCGACGCCCCCAGCTGGTCCCCATTTCACAGCGCCGTGGGGGGAGAGCAAGCCACGCCTTTCTGCTTTTCTTTCTTCTGCCAGCTTTGCCACCTGGTCCAATTCTAACACGGCCTCAGCACCTCGAGTGGAGGCCTGCCTGTGGGAGACCCTGGCCTCCTCTGCCTCTTCCGGTTTTCTTCCAGGCCACCACTTAGCTGTCTCTTGACTCTTACCCACAAAGTTCAACTTATTGCGAGCACCTTGTTTTTCCTGTGCCCTAAAGGCTGAAGGCCCTTCTAGCCCTTGGGCCTGGGAGGTGGTGGCTCCCCTGAAGCAGGACAGGGACCGCCTGGTAGAATACGCTGCCTGAGGTGTGACCCAGCTGCACAGGAAGGTGGACATCCTCCTGGCAGCAGTGCAGGGTCAACTCTGTTGTTTTTACCTTAATGCGTCGAGACACCACAGCGTCGCTGCCGTCATGCTGACAAAGGCTGTCTGCTTTTTCAGAATGAGTCTGCAGATCTTCAATGACGAAAATGTCACTGGTGACAAAAGTGCAGAGAACTGTGACTTCCTGTTTTCACCACCAGAGCTTACCGGAAGATCATCTGTTCTTCGTCTGTCACAGAAAGAAAATGTGCCCCCCAAGAGCATAGCAAAAGCTGTGAAGGTGAGCGCGTTGTGCCCATGTGAGATCTACCGTGTGTCACATGTCAGGTCACCCTGAAACCTGCTTTCCTGGTGACTTGACTGAGCTGGCAGGGCGGGGTGCTACCCACATAGCGGTTGAAGACTTGAATTATTGAACAGATGTTCTCTCCCTCCCCAACAGGTGACTTTTCAGACGCCTCTGCGGGACCCACAGACGCACAGGGTTTTAAGTCCTGTTGTGAGCAGCAAACCGGAGGCTTGCTTTGCTCTGGGTGAGGCCAGAGGGTTAGGAAACCCTCCTCACGTCTGGACGCAGAAAGAGAAGTAAGTGTGGGTGCTGTTCGTGTCCTGCAATTTATAGCATCTCTGACGGACTTGGCAGGAACATTCTGTCTTATTGTCTGTCACATCTGGTTGGGTTCCTCCTGGTCTCTACTCTGAGCTTGTGCAGTGCATGGTCCCAAGTATTCGGCATCAGAAGTCATTAGTGGAAAAATGGATAATGGAATACTTAGAATAAGTTTAAAATTCATGTTCCATTCTTTTGTCGTACCCTTGCCAACAAGTTGGGCTCATTTTTCTCTAGCTTCGCAGAATGTCCTGGTCACGTCTCCAAGGAAGGGTGCTCTGTGGTTTTTCCTTTTTTGTCTCGTTCCACTGGGGTGTCTCTCCTGCTTGCACGTTGAGCCGTGTTCTTTTAAAGGCAGAGGCGCTGTCTGTTGTGTGATCTGGTCAGAATGTGGGTGGCCTCAGGGACCAGGTCTTAAACACCTCACTGGCTTGGAGAAGCTTCTTGGCAGCCTCACCCTGAGTTTGGTGTTTGGCTTGGGCATGGTGGTCGACTAAGCAAGTGCCATGGCTTTTCCCGCCTCTGGAAGGGAGGGCCCTGGTGGCAGCTCTTCACCCCCAGATTGTGCTGAACTAACCTGACGGCGGCCCCCAGGGACCCTCTGCATCAAGTGTCACTAACATACCCTTCACCTAACTTAAGTGAAACGTTCTTGGGGCTGTGGTCCTGTCTCCCAGTGGAAGAACCTCGAGCCTGAATCTGTCCCTCTCCCCAAGTGTCCTTGCTACTTTTCAACTTCAGTTTTGTCCTTTTTGAAATTCAGCTAGATGAGATTAGAGTGACTCAAATACTGTTCTTTTATAATGGCCTCAAGAAGGGAGGGAACCCAGCCACTCAGACCCCACCTCCTGGCCACAGGATCTGACCTGCTTTGCGGGCCAGGGCAGTTCCTGTCTCTGCCAGGTCTCTGCAGTGCCACAGAGCAGAAGTAGAGGCCAGGCCAGGAGGACCCAGAGAGGGTGGCCCTGGGAGCCGGGGCCCTGCTCTGCTAAGGCAGTGTTCTCAGTCTCTTCTTCAGTGAAGAGCTTGACCCTCATGCGCCCTGACCATCCCTGACTGTGTAGCTAGTAGTCCCCAACCTAAAGGGGGAAATAGGGTAGGGCAGAAAACCTTAACTTGGGTCATTTGTCCGTCAGGTTTCTGCTCTCTCTCAGAAGCCTGTCTGTCCCTAGGTTGCCCACCAGCCTTGATTAACGGGACTAGACTTGTGCAAGTTCATCCCAGGGAGAGGATTGACTGAACGTTCTTTTTTTGTCTTAAGCTAATGTTTTCATGTGGACTAAAAGCTAAAAAACTTCACGGTTCCTTAGTATTAACTAAGTCTGTTTCTGAAAAGCCAACAGTTGACCAAAGAAGTGGACACCAAAACAACCGATGGAATTCTCCAGAAACCAGCAGTGGTGGATGCTGACCCTCCTCCAGGGAACATGAGACCAGCCTCTGAAGACAGGCATTCTGGCGGGCCCACCTCAGCTCCCCTGGCCCTCTTGAATCCCTCAAGCTCTCCCCAGACGCTGGAAAGTCTTAAAAACCAAGTGCCATCTCCAGGACGAATGTCTGGCAGCCCTGAGCAAGACTTGGAGGCAAACGTTCATTCTTATTCCTTAGAGAAAAGCATTATGTCCACCCCTGAAATTCTAGAAGACCCTCCTGGGATGGTGCCCCAAGATAGAACTGCAGACCCTCACACAGTGGCAGGAGGAAGCTCGCACAGGATCCCTGCTTCCGCAGCCGGGGCCACTCTGCCTGCTGGAGGTGCCCCCGAAGGAGCACATGGAGAAGGGCCCCTTGCAGACCTGCCTGGCGAGGCCCCTGCCGACCCCGAGAATACCACCCAGGCTGGCCCTCTGGGGGCTGGAGGCACCACGTCCCCAAGTCCTCAGGAGGAAGAGGCCGACAGCCAAAAGGCTGACTCTTGGAGGAGCGGGCCCATAAGGCTAGAATTTGACTTCTCCGACGAGGCTGCCAGCAAAAGGCCACCCCCACCAAGGAAGCTGGGGAAGAGACCTGGCCTCAAGGCTCCCTCACGGAGGCCGGAGGGGAGGCAGGAAAAGAGCCCCAGGGAGGTGGGTGAGGGTCCCGTTCCCCCTCCCGGGGGGTCTTACAACCTGGACTGCGACAAGTTGGATGACCCAAACGTCAGCCCGTTCGGAGGCGGTGGGGAGGCTTGGCCCTCAGAACGCCCCCAGGACGGATCCGCCAGGCCCGGGGCCGCACAGCTGAGCACTGGGCCTGCGGCCGTGGAGAACTCACCTCCAAACCAGTGAGTGTGGCGTGGCGCTGTTGGGGGCGGCTGCTCCGTGGTGTGTGTGCTGGAGCACCCGAGAACAGAAATGCCACCTACATGCCCCCTGAGAAGGGGCCTCGGGGCACATGTGGGCCCGTCCTGAGTCCCGAGACCAAGGAAGGGTGCTCACAGCAGCCACAGCTAGCGGGAAATAGTGGGAAGAGCATCCCCACACCCTGTTACATCCCCGCCACGGGATGGGGGCTGTCATCATGGTTTTTAAGAACACTATCTGTAATGAATTTGGAATTTCTAGAAAGATACCTAGAGAAGAAAAAACACATATAATTCCAAAACTGACAGAGCGGCTGTTAGCACTGAGCGTGGTTCCTAAGGCTCTGTCGGGTCTCCTGGTGTGGGTACCTCCTCACATGCTCACTGCTCTCTGGGGACAGCTGCTTGGTGGCTGTGAGTGCTCAGTCCTGAGAGAAGCTTGGCCAGTGGCTGGCCAGCACTCAGACTTGCAGCTTCTCTGCAGAGACCCTGACTGCCCTGCAGGCTGCCATCCCCACCCCAGAACTGCCCCGTGAGGGGGTCCCCACCCTCCAGGCTTTTGCCAGTTTCCTGGTAGAAAGGATGAATGAATCCTTGTGGTTTGCTTTTTGCTGAGTTGAAACGACCTCGGAGCTCCTTGCCTGCTTCCAAAACCTCCTTCGAGGCTCGTGATCCTCATGCAGGAGAGGTTGGTGGCTTTGATAGGCCACTCAGCTTAGGCCTTGTGCCTCCCTTCCTAGGTGAGGGTCCACGGTGCCAGTGGCTGCTCAGGGGGTAGGGAGGGATGACACCGGCACAGGCCCTACTGACCCGTCTCTTCAGGCAGGTGCCTTCAGCCTCCGCAGATGACACACCTGTGGTGCAGACCGCAGCAGAGACCTCAGGAGCAGTCGGCAAGGTACGGATTGCATGCGTGTGCGTGAACAAGCACAAGCACATCCCTGCACTGTCACCACAATTTGCATATCATAACAGGGTAGAGGGTGACCAGGTGGGACACTGCTGCCTCTCAACCCCTACCCCCCACCCCCCCCCATCTTGATGGGACTAGATGAGGCAAAGGCCCCACCCAGGACTCTTGACTGCACGAGATGCTCAAACTGAGCCACCCAAGGTGACATTGACCTCCCTTCCAGGAAGGAACTGTGAATTCTTCGGGCACATTGGCTCCCACCAGCAGTCCATGCAGTGAGCTGACGGCCTCACCCACTAAACCGGCGTCCCCACCTCTGCAGGGGCCAGAGCCAGCCTCAGACCTGAGTGACGAGCACTTCCGAGACCCAGCTGAGGGTACGTTTCCCCTGGGTCATGACTCATCTGTCCCCGCTGTCAATTTGCCTAAAATACGTCCCGTGAGCATGTGTGTTCACTGGCGTTTGTGGGTGATCATGCTACAGGCTGCTCTGTTCCCAGACTTTAAGTGATGCACACAGAAACTTCTGGTTTATCAAAAGATGGGCATTTTCAGGAGAACAGAACTGATAACCTTTATAATATAGGGGATTTCTAGAAATGGGAGTTGTAGACTCAGAGAAACAGGCAGAAGACACAAGTGAGGCTTTGCGCAGTTGCAGGCACATAGTGAACAGCTGGGCCTCACTGATCATCAGAAATGCTGCTGGGATGAGAGCCCACAGTGACAAAATGAGCAGCTCAGGTCTTCCACGCAGGCTGTGTTAGGTGTGGTGCTTCTGTACGACAGACATGGAACAGTCACTAATCTAAGGTGCATTCAGGGAGAACTTGCGGTTTAATTGCTTTAAAAGATGTAAGGCAAGGTAACAGGACCTCAATTTTGGTCACTTAAAATCCAGCAGGCACGGGGAAGACAGGCTGGAACGAGGCATTTGTCTGTGGCAGGATAAGCACAGGGTCCTCACGGTGCAGGTGGGACCAGGAGCCGTGGATGAGCTCCGCCAGGGCAGGCCTGCCCCACAGGGAGCCTGAAGTTACACGTGTGGGCTTGGTGTCTGATTTCTTTCACTGAGAGTGCAGCCCAGGTTCATCCGTGGTGTAGCATGTGCCAGTGTTTCATTCCTTTTCATGGCTGAGCAGTGTTCCACTGCGTGGGTGGACCCCAGCTTGTTTGTTTGTTCCCAAGTTGAGGAACATTTGAGCTGTTTCCACTTTTCAGCTGCCGTGAATAGTGCTGTTATGAAGGTTCGTGTTCACGTTTTTGTGTGGACATGTTTTCCACTTATTTTGGGTAGATATATCTAGATGTAGCATTCCTGGGTCATATGGTAACTGTGTGGTTAGCTTTTTGGGGAATTGCCAGGTTGTCTTCCAAAGCGGCTGCCCCATTTAGCAGTCGCTTTACAGCAGGGCGTGAGGGCTCCCATCCCTGCGCCCTCGCCAGCACTTGTTCTGACTTTCTGATTCCAGTCAGCCAGGTGGTGTGCGTGTTCCCTCGTTCTGATTTGCATTTCATGGCAACTGATGCAGAGTATCCTTTCCTGTGCTTGTCGGCCTCTCCTGTGTCTTCTTTGAGGAAATGTCTGCTCAGATCCTTGCCCATTTTTTAATTGTCTTTTTACTAGAAGAGTTTCTTGTACAGCCTAGATAAGAATCCTTTATTTTCTCCCACCCCGTGGGTTGTCTTTTCACTTTCTCAGTGTTGTCCTTTGAAGGACAAATATTAACTTCGAAGCCCAATTTATCTATTCTTTTCTTTTGCTTGTACTTTTGGTGTCAAATGTAAGAAATCATTACCAAATCCAACGTCATGAAGATTTACCTTTAGAGTCAGAGTTCTTACCTTTAGGTCTGGTCTGTTTTAAGGTCACATTTGTATATGGCATGAGGCAGCCTGAGGTTTTTTTAAACGAAGGTCACAGTATCAGAAATTAAAGGCCTGGGGCCGGCCCCATGGCCAAGTGGTTAAGTTTGCATGCTCCACTTCGGTGGCCCAGGGTTTCGACAGTTTGGATCCTGGGCACTGACATGGCACCGCTCATCAAGCCATGCTGAGGCGGCATCCCACTTGCCACAACTAGAAGGACCCACAACTAAAAATACACAATTATGTACCAGGGGACTTTGGGAGAAAAAGGAAAAATAAAATCTTAAAAAAGAAATTAAAGGCCTTTTCTTTTTTTTCTTTTTTTTTTTTGAGGAAGATTAGCCCTGAGCTAACATCTGCTGCCAATCTTCCTCTTTTTGCTGAGGAAGACTGGTCCTGAGCTAACACCCATGCCCATCTTCCTCTACTTTATATGTGGGACACCTACCACAGCCTGGTTTGCCATGCGGTGCCATGTCCACACCTGGGATTCAAACTGGTGAACCCCAGGCCGCTGAAGTGGAATGTGCACACTTAACTGCTGCACCACCAGGCTGGCCCCTAAAGGCCTTTTCTATGGTAGTTGAAACAGTGGTTCTCAACCACTGCAGTTTAGCCCCCAAGGGGACGCTTTTGGTTGTCATGCCTGGGGGGTGCCACCCACAGAACAAGCAACTCCAAGTGTCATTAGCATGAGGCCAGAAAACCCACTTCAGAGACCCCTGTCCAGGATGGATGGTGGAGTGGGCGGGTCACAGCTCAGTGTTTGCACAGGCTGAGTACTTGGCTGTGGGGCTCCCTCCAAGGTGGACATGGAAGCTGCTGAGCTTGCATTTATTTCACTGGAGAGCCGTGATCCGCCACGTGTGGGCTGGTGGCGGCAGTGCTGATGCGCTCCCTCTCAGTTCTAGGTGCAGGAGCCGAGGTGGACTACCTGGAGCAGTTCGGGACTTGCTTGGTGAGGGCCCCGCACCTTCACGGCTGCCCTTCCTGAAGGAGGTGTCTCCAAAAGGGACGCTTTCTAGACTCGCCCCATGCCACTGTCACAGCTCAGCAGCCACCGCAGTTTTTCCGGTCAGACATCAGCAGTGTCCACATCTACCAGGATGTGGCCGACCCAGTGCCATGATGGTTGTCTGGGTCTCTGCAGGGCCCCTTTTCCTGCAGCTTCTCTCCTGAGCTGCATCCCGTGGTCCCAGTGGGTCCCCTGCTGGCCACTCACCCAGAGGCAGCCTTGAGCACATTGCTCCTCTGCTGGGGACAGTCCCACCTTGGGAGGGGTCTCACTGTGTGTCACAGTCTCCCGGGCCCTTTGCCCAGTGAGCGAGGCCCCACACCCTTGGGGCTGTTGTTTGTCAGGGACTCCACAAACCCATTGACGTGCCCGCCTCCCTCAGTTTAAAGAGTCAGCCCTGAGGAAGCAGTCCTTATACCTCAAGTTCGACCCGCTCCTGATGGACAGCCCTCAGAGACCTGCGCCCGTGGTCCCCGCGACAGACAGGTGCGCCCCTCAGTCTATGGGGCTTGGGGTGGGCGGGCTAGCAGGCGGCCATTACCAGGTGCACCGGCGATCAGAGACTCCCAGGTGAAGGGGGGATGTTCGTGGCTCAGTCTCTGAAAAGCAGGCTCAGAGGAGCTGGGGCCGCTGGGGGGCAGGCAGGGTGACTGAAAAGGAACAGTCAGTGGAGCTCTGACCTGGAAGTCAGTCACAGTCAGAGCAGCGCAGGCAGCAGTGAGCAGGAGGAGTGAGCCCTCTGGCCGTGGGTCATGTCTGGCCCACTGCCTTTTTCTATAAATAAAGTTTTATTGGCACGCAGTCTCACTCATTCCTTTACGTATCTGTGTGGCTGCTTTAGCACTTAAAGCAGCAGAGCACAGGCAGTCACAACAGAGGCCATGTGGCCCACAAATCCTAAAACATTTGCTCTCTGGCCCTTGGGGAAAACCTGAGCAGAGCCCTGCTCTGGAAGAAAACAAGGCGTCTTGATGTTCTGGTCTGGTCTCTCAGTGTGCAGGACGTGGACGCGCCCTCGGGAAATCCGCCTGCCGCCAATCTCGTGGAACTTGACTTCCTAGGCCCTCCGGATGTGCCTGTAAGTGCTTCCTCCCTTCTGTGGTGTAAAGAGATGTGTGTTGTTTTAAGAGCCTGGGTTTTATCTTCCAGGGATGTGCAAGTTTCAGAGGGTCACTTGGGGGCTGCAGGGCCGCTCCTTGTCACAGGTCACTCACCGTGCTCTCCCGGGAACCTCCTAGCCTCCGAGGGCCTGTCTTCCCTGATAACAGGTCGGAAACAGAGGTGAATGCAAGAGGAGCTTTTGCCCAGCTGGTCTCTGTCACCCCTGCAGGTGCTGGACCCACCTTTGTGTGTCCTCGGGCCCGGGGGTCCACTGCTGCCCGTGGGACCCATCGTGGACGTACTACAGTACAGCCAGAAGGACCTGGATGCTGTGGTGAGGACAGGGCGTAGAGGAGGGTGGTTTCCCAGAGTGCTGCCCCCACCTGTTGGTTACGGCCCTGGGTGTGGTGTCCACGGACTGCTCCAGAGACCCATCGAGAGCTAGGAGTGGATGGCTCTGAGCACTGGCCTTTCCCAGGCTGCTGCAGGTGCCATTGCATGTCCACTTACTGAGCCCCCGGCCCATCAACCAGTTAGCTGAAAGTCCTGTTTCCACCCAGCTTCTCACGGAGAACCTGTTCACATGCTGAGGGTCTGAACGTCCATGTGCCCCTGTTCATGTGTCCTCCATAGGCACTGCTCTGAGCCACCCTAGGGATGGCAGAGTAGGACAGCTGGCAGGACTGAGCTTCAAGCCCCTGAGTCCCCTCACTGCCCCAGTGATGCCCTGGGTGGTGTCTGACCAGGCCCCTCCTCGGTAGACCTGTGTGCTGGGCCCAGGCTGGGACATGCACTTGCCCAGAAGCGCCCAGGCTGCCTCCACTGGCAGCTGTGTCCTCCTGGGTCTCGATGCCCCATGGCCACCTGCCTGCTCAGAGTTGGCCCAGCAGCTCACAGCTCAGACCATCTGCGGTCCAGTCTGGCGTTCTCTCTGCCACTGGGCCCCTCCCCTCTGCAGGCTGCTCTCCCAGCCTCCCTGTAATAGGAGGCCTCCCCTACCCATACCCACCACACACAGGCGTGGGCTCCTGGGAGCCAGTGGGACCCCTAGTACACACCTGCCCACGAAGGGGAGCCCTCTGGGCTCTGACAGGTGGACACCCCAGGAGACATGCTCTCTCACTTGGCACCTGCTGGCCCTACCACAGCAGCCACCCTGTAAGGGGACATCTGCCAAGTGAGGCACAAGGCCTGACTGGGCTCCTTGCAGCCCATCCCCTGACCTGACTCGGACACGTCGCCCCAGAGACCAGGGGCCCGGGAGGGGTGCCCAGCACCAACTTGGTGTGTGGTTGTGCAGGTGGAAGCAACACAAAAAGAGAACCTGTCGCTCAGGAGCGAGTGTGAGGCGCTCCAGGCGAAGAACCTGGAGATGGGGAAGATCATGGATGGGTTTGAGAGGATGGTGTACCAGGCGATGGGTGAGTGCCAGGCACCCGCAGGCCCCTCTTCCTAGCAGCAGCCCCCCTGGGAGCGAGAGCTGCCCGCGGCCTGCAGCCCCTGTAGAGGAGCTGCCAAGGCCAGTGCAGGCACGGCTGGCGGTCAGGTGGTGCCATACAGCTGGCACTACTCAGCCCCCAAATTGGTGAGCCCCTGAAGCTGGGGCCGTGGTGGGAAGCAGATAGGGTCCCTCCATGGGCGCTGCATCTTCGCTCAGCCCCCGCACCCCGCCAGGTGGCTGTGTGTCCAGCTGCAGCCTCTGTGGGTGTTGGGCACTGGGTGTGTCCAGGCTGGGGCTGGGGGGTGGGAGCACCGGCCCTTACCCCAGGCACCACTCAGGCTCTCAGAGGCCCCCAAATGTGAGGACCAGCTGCAGAGTCACCCCCGGTGTCCCTGTGGGTCTCGGCGCCACCCCTCTTCCTCAGGACCTCTGCTGTTGGGCCCTGGGTTCCCTGTCCAGCCCCTTAGGCTCCGGCTGGAGCTGGTGTTGAGAAGATGGCTGTTTCTGGGCACTCATGCCCCTGGCCCTGCTCCTGGGAATCACGGGGGAGGGGCCTCGTCACCGTGCCTCTACCAGGATCCCAGGCGAGCCTCGGCCAACACGCCTCTCCTTACCACCACTCCCCTCCCCTCCTGCTCGTCGTTTGCGGCACCCGCGTGTGGGTGACCTCTAATCCCGAGTGGCTGCTCTCCTTTTCTCAAGAGGAGGCTCAGAAACAGAAGGAACTTGCCAAAGCTGAGATCCAGAAGGTTCTCAAAGAGAAAGACCAACTGACTGCAGACCTGAGCTCCTTGGAAAAGTCTTTCTCTGACCTCTTCAAGCGGTTCGAGAAACAGAAGGAGGTGATCGAAGGCTACCGCACGGTAGGTGGTGCCGCACCTGTCCTCCCCAGAGCCCTGGGTGGGCAGTGGTCGCTGACCGTGCTGGGCTGCCCTGTGTCCTCACTTGCTGTGGGTTACAGCCCCAGCCCCGTCAGGCTGGAGGCCGTCTCCACACCCTGGTCCTTTGTGAAGGGAACGCAACTCGGCACCTGGCCGCATGTTCCCCTGCACCAGGGCTGCGAGGCCAGTCTGGCCAGTGGGCTGGCGAGGTGCCGTCTGCCTGGGGAGGCGCCAGGTACGTTAACAGAGGAACCACAGGGTACAGCAGCTGAGGGAGTGCCCAGATGTGCAATGGGCCCCAAGGAGCCAGCAGCTGCCTTCTGCAGGAGGGCCTGGGCCCAGTTGGGGCCACACACAGGGCTGCCAGGCAAGGGACAGCACATCCTAGGCATGAGGCCAGGACAGGGCTCCCCACACACACCGACCCCAGCTGGACCCCTGCCTCCCTTGGCATTGCTCCAGTTCTCTCTGTGAGGGGAGATACCTAAAGAAGCTGATACACCTCCCAGAGCGCAGAGGGAGGGCACCCACACAGCAGAGGGCAGCACAGGGATGACCCACAGTTACTGAGCCGGGCTTGGGGAATGAGCGCGAGCTCGTGGAAGTGGTGGTAGAGGCACAGTAGCCCGGCCTCCTGGGGAAGGGCTGGGCTGGACCTGCAAGACGCTGCCTGAAGTGTGGGAGGAGGAAGCTGGCCGTGACTGCAGAGGGTACGGCTGAGGTGGTGCCTGTCACCACAAGGGGAGGGCCCTTGGGTGGCCCTGGAAGTCTGTTGGACTGGAACCAGCAGGCCCTGCAAGGTTGTAGCTGAGCTCATGGCGTCTCACCTCAGAGTCTGGGGGGCGGTCAGTGGCCGTTTCTGGCTGCCGGGCAGAAGCCAGCCCAAAGGGTCTATGGAAGAAAAGGTCAACCTTCCATTTCTTCTAAGATAGCTTTCCAAATAACGTCCGACACAGCGTAACAAGGTACACAGGAGACAGGAAAGTCCGAGTGGAGATCAGAAATAGTCACTGGAAACAGCCCCAGGGCTCCAGGTGTGAGTGTACACAGGGGAGGCCGGTGGTGGAAGTGCCCTTAGTTCTGGCCGCAAGCAGTCGGCAGGCCTGGCTGTGCCCCAAAGTCTGTCAGTGCTCCCAGCTGGGGTGCGTGGCAGGGATGGGAAGCGGGCCCCTTCTGGGAGAGGCAGACAGTGCATTTGGCTTGAGGGTGCTCCGCCCCAGCAGCCTTCCTGCTGGCAGCGTCCGGCCCTGTCCTGGGGTGGCCAAGCCACAGTCTGACGGTGCGGGCTCCCTCCCAGGGCTTCCTCGCACACCTCATCCCGTCTTGGAGGACACACATACAGACTTTAAAATAGCTGTTGTCTGTATTCAAAGGAGTATTGTAGTCAAGACCTCAAAACTAGAGGAGAACCAGACGGACGCTCTGAACTGGGAAATATGCCAAAACTTAAGATGGGCGCCTGCGGGCGAGCTTGGCCGCCAGGAAGCTTCTCCATGGGCAGGGGAGGGGCCGCCGAGCAAGGGCCTGGCCGCGTCCCTGGGGCTGAGGAGGGAGACGAGGGAGGGGTGGGCTAGGCAACGAGAAGGCCTGACCCGCGTGTGACCGAGAGCTGTGGGGCCACACGGCTCACTTTGAAAGAGCTGGCCGAGAACGTTCCACAGCCCGGAGACAAGGCCACAGGTCTCGAGCAAACACTGTTCTTGAGACCTGGTACCTGATGGGCAAGTGCTGGACGCTGGGGGGCAGGGCATTGAGAGATGGAGCAGTGTGACGAGCAGACGGTGGCAGGGGTGCGATCCTTCACACTGAGTCTTGGAAGGAGATGGAGTGGCCTACTTTCTGCCTCTGCCCGAAGTTGGTGTCATCACCTGTAGCCGGGCGTGCGACTGCCTAGGAGGCCGTCCCCACGTGGCCCTCAGATAGACAGCCGTGTCCCTGTGTCCAGATGTTCCCTACTGTCGTCTTCCCTTCTGGGGCCAGCAGGGAGACCTGGCCCCTGAAGTGGGGGGCTTGCGGGAACTGTCCGTGGACCTGGTGCATGGCCCACTTTCTCCCACGGCGCCTGGGCATAGTGGGGGGGTGCACAGGTGGGCTCTATGTGCCAGGCAGGCTGAGGGAATGGGCAGGGGGCCTGTAGAGGGTGACAGCAGCCGTCGAGGGGTCTGGTGTCAAGCCTGGCTTCAGGGGACCGTCCACAGGAGGTCTGGGGCTGTGTGGAGGGGTCTTTAACAAAATAAAAATGGGAAGCGTTTCCGCGTGGCCTTCCTCATCTTCCGAGGAGGCTCGAGCTGCTGTTCCACTAACGTCCCAGAGGGCCTGTCCACACCTGACCCCGGGACCCCCAAGCCAAGCCTGGGCAGTCGCAAACAGAATAGTGCCCTGTTAGCCATTAACATCTGCGCGTTACTTAAAGAATGAAGAATCGCTGAAGAAGTGCGTTGAGGATTACATAGTGAGAATTGAAAAGGAAGGCCAGAGATACCACGCGCTAAAGGCCCACGCGGAAGAGAAACTCAAGCTGTGAGTGCTGCGGGGAGGGGAGGACACAGCGGGCAGGAGACAGGCGGGTAGGATGAGGGAGCCTCCGCACTCGGCCCTGCCCTCTGCTTCTCCAGGGCAAACGAGGAGATCGCCCAGGTCCGGAGCAAGGCCCAAGCAGAGGCCCTGGCCTTCCAGGCGAGCCTGAGGAAGGAGCAGATGCGCATCCACTCGCTGGAGAAGACCGTGGAGCAGAAGGTGGGCTCAGGGGACCCAAGGCTTCCAGGCTGACCAGGAGGGGAGGACCACTCCTCTTCTGGGACCTGCCCTGTAGCAGGGACGGTCAGGCAGTACCTTCTAGAAAGCCTCTGTGGCCTGCTCCCAGGCCGGGCCTCTCTACTCCTCCTCAGCCCCTACATCCCGGGGCCAGGCCAGACAAGCGCCTTGGCCAGGTGCTGTGCCTGAGGGTGTCATGAGAAGTCTGGGGATCCCACTTTTCTCCTTCAGACTAAAGAAAACGATGAGCTGACCAGAATCTGTGACGACCTCATATCCAAGATGGAAAAGATCTGACGTGGAAGCCCCTGACCCGTGCCCATCCTGTCTGTCTGTCTGTCTGTGTCTGTCCAACTATTAGGTTTCATGTTCTTTCTTCTCTTAACCTCAACTCACTTTTAAACTAGTTTGCTTTAAAAAGAAGACTAAATAAAGTTTCTGTTAAGTTTAAGCACTGAATTTGCCCTGGTTTTGATTAAAATGAAGCTTTCCAGCCTTGGCGGAGCCGACCCACAGCTGCTGTCACCCACTGTGCCTTCGGCCCTACCCTGCACCTCGTAGCTGCCCAGTGGGTGGGCAGACGGGCGGCCCTGCTCAAGGGACGGCCTGAAGGGCTCCGGTTCCGCCCTGTCTGCCCCTGCCTGCCCCTGCCTTCTCCCATCAGCCGCATGGTTCTGGGGTGGGGAGGGTGCATCTCTGCCTTGTGACCACAGAGCAAAAGCCAAAGGGACTCAAGCTGTAGTGTACAGAAGTAAACCACACCGAGCTGAGCTGGTGGTTGGCTTGGTGTCACTTGGCGAGGCTGCAGGATCCCGATAATGGATCACTCACAAGGTTTGGCTGAGGTATTTTGTTGTTGGGGTTAATTAACACAGTCAGTCATAAGGACCATCCTCAATCACGTGGGCCTCGTCCTGTCTGTTGAAAGGCCTTGAGAGCAGAGCATTCGTTGAGGGAGGAGAAGTCTGTCTCCAGCTGTCAGCTCCTGCCCGGCAGACTCAGGTTTCCCCCCAGACGTGCACTCATCAGCCTTCCTGTGAGAAAAGCCTCTTGGAGGAGGATCAGATAAGACAGATGAGGTTGTGGAGATCTGGCTCCTCTGGAGAACTCTGAGCAGAACAGACATTCGTAACTCACGACAAAAGCTCTATCTCTACAAGCGGGGTCTCCGAGTCGACACCCCAGGCCCCAGTGGGCATTCGGGCTGCATCTCAGGCCCCTGGGCCTGCTCCAGAGGACCCTTTGAGTGGCCTGAGCACTGTCCTTACTTTGGTCTCTCATTCACTGACCACGTGGTACAGGGCATGGGGCCGAAGGGGGCCCTCACAGGCTGGGACAGGTACAGGGGGCATGAGGCAGCCCCCAGGAGCCCTTCTGACTGGGCAGAGGCCCAGCCTGCTTTGGTATCAGGGGACTCCGGCCCCTGGACACAGACGGACAGAGAGTTGGCTGGATGCTGGTCTCTGGGGCCCTGAGATGTGGCCCCATACCCTGGAGCCATGTCCTCACACCGTGGCTCCAGAACCAGCCAGAGGTCGTGGGGCCTCCTGAGCGCCTGACCGGTAGGTGTGTGCAGGCCACAGATCTGCATTGCTAGCCCGTGGCAGGTGGTGCTGGTGCTGCTGGTGCTGCTGTCCTCAAGAAGCAGGCAACGGGTGCAGGCGAGTGCACATGCCTGGCCACGGATAAGGAAACGCTGACCCCCAGGCCTGAGGCGACTGCCAACCAAAGCAACGTCGTCTCCCATCAACAGGAATGGGGAGGGGGCCTCCCCACACAGGGACCTGGGCTGAGGCGCGCCCAGTCACCCCACCATTGAGGGTGCCGGCCCAGACCTGCCGCCGTGGTTGGCTGTGACTCAGGGCTGGTGACCAGCCTCCTCAGGGCTGACCCGCAGGTGGACAGAAGCAATGCGCCCAGCTGCCACCAGGGGTCGCTGTGGGCTGTGAGCTGCAGCGAAGGCACAGGGACCCTGTGGTGACGTCCTCGCTGGGGAGCTCCACCGTGGGGCTCTGGCTGGCCAGTGGAGTGTCCAGGACCCCACGGGTGGAGGGTGCATTTGTGCTCAGCGCATTCGGGGGAAAGTGCCTGGTATGGGGACAAAAGGCCAGGCAGGGGATGGGGACCGGGGCAGGGGCAACTCTGGGAGAGGCAGTTCCAGGCCTCTCCCACCTCTCCATCCTGTCCCCCTCAGCCCCATCATCTCCCCCATCCCTGTGGTACTTCCCATCTGGTCTCCCCTGCTGCCCTCATTCTCAGTCCAGACACTAGGAGAGTCCTTTGATAACAGAGTCATGACATCCTTCCTGTGCTCAAGAACCTGCCATGGCTCCCAGCTCCAGGTATAAAGACCAAGCCCATGGACTGGGCCAGCAGGACCATCACTTCTCTGCTTAAAAGCCACTTCTCAGGGAGGCCTCCTTGACACCCCCGATGCAAACCAGGTATGGCTGGGGGTGCTGGCATCTGGGGACCCCTCCCACCATCCCCACCCAGGCCAGACCCAGGACACGGGTCCTCATTGTAAAGAAGGCATAAGTGTTCCACCCGTGCGGAGGCTAGCCCTCACTGCATCCCAGCAGGCAGGCCTGGCTGCCCACATGGACGGATCAGCTCCTCTGCTCAGGGTTCTGTGATCCCTCGTCACACTGGGCCCCTCCCCAGAAGGACCCAGGCTCCTGCCCTCAACATGCAGTGCCCACACAATCCCAAACCTGGTAGCCCCACACCTGCCCCCACCTCATGTCAGCCCTACCCCTGCCCCTCAACAAGAACCTCCCCATCCCACTCACCCTGCAGAGGGACCCCCCCACTCCTGACAGGTACCCCCACATTTCAGCCCACCTCTCAATAGAATAGGGTGCACTCCCACCCAGGAGGAGCTTAGAAGCTGAGGAGACTACAAGAGCCTGTAAAGGCCCACTTCACAGACAAGGAAACTGAGGCCTACGGGAACCAGTCGCCATTGGCTGGGGAGGGACCGAGCAAAGCTCAGGGAACGGGCAGCACCTCTTCTGCCTGGGGTGCGGGGGAGCCACAGAGGCCTGGGTGGACGAGGAGCCGGTAGGGCCTGCAGCATTGGGGCTCAACAGCTGCCCCGTGGCTCGGAGAGCTGTGGACAGCCGAGCCACTGCTCCTCGGTCCTCACCTTCCCACGGGAGAGTCTGGCCAGAGGGAGGGTGGCGGCATGGCTACAGGGCTCCCACTTCCCTTTGCAGGGTCAGGGCTGCTCTGAAGGGGCCTGGAGGGGCATCCTCCTCACCCAGCTCGGCCTGTCTGGTCTCTCCGGCCACTCTGAGAGCTGTCCAGGGCCCTGTCCCCTGCTGGGGCCTCTCTGAGCTGGGCCAGGAGTCTGCCTGTTGAAGGCCACGAGGGGAGTCTGGCCGCACGGAGGACACAGGCCATCCAGCAAGCCGTCCTGGGCCGGAGCCTCTCTCTGGGACAAAGGGGCCTTGTGTGGCTGAATGGGTGTTTATCCTGGAGCCCAAGTGAACAGGCCGCAAGGCCGGGCGGGGGCCCTGGCACTGGCCTTCTGCGGGTAAACACGACCCGAGCCGGGCACACAGCAGCAGGTCTGGACTTCCGCCCCCCTGCGTGCCCTGCACAGCGACACCATCAGCACCACGGGGCCTCCTGCCAGTATGGGGACATGGGGAAATGGCAGCTGTCCTGGGGGGCCACCTCGGAGTCGCCATTGCTGAGTAGGAGGGAAGAATTATCAGTGAGACAGCTTCGGAGGCCTTGTGGACCGAGCCTCTGAGGGGCTGCCTCCCAGGAGCAGGGCTGCCCCCAGCTGCCCAGGCATGGGAGGCGCGGCTTTCCAACCCCTCCCCGTGGCGCGGTGGGCCTGGGCCACCAGAGACCTGGACAAAGGCCCCCAGTCTGCGGTGGAGTCCCCGTATCATGGACTGAACGTCTGTGTACCCGAAACTCGTGTGTTGAAGCCCTAACCCTCACGGGGATGGTGTCAGGAAGCAGGTCTTTGGGAGGTGATCAGGGTTAGACGAGGTCGTGAGGATGGGGCGCCCACGACGGGATTAGTGTCCCTACAAGAAGAGGAAGAGACGAGATCTCTCACTCCCATGTGCAGGCCAGGAGGCAGGTCCTCACCCTGAAGCACATTGGCCATCACCTTAATCTCGGACTTGCAGCCTCCAGAGCTGTGAGAAGTGAATGTCTGTTGCCTAAGGCGCTAGTCAGTATTTTGTTACAGCAGCTGAGCTGACCAAGACACCCACCGAGACGAGGGCTGCCTGGCCTGAGGCCCACCCACTGCCCACCTGTCGTCCCTGCAGCTGTGGCCATCCACACCCTGAGCTGGTGGCCCAGGGGGGCTCCAGCCACTCGAGGAGAAGCCCAGGTCTGCGGGGCACCACTGTCCACCCCCACCCCTCTGAGAGGCTCCCCTGAGGCCGAGCTGGTATGGGTAATCCTCTCACGCCCTCCTCCACCCAGGCCCTCCCTGGCTGAGTGCCCTGGGTGGGGGCGGGATGGGGTGCAGGGAGATGGGTCAGAACAGGCCAACCACAGCACCTCCTGCCACACCCCTCCCCTGGACCCACACCCCACTACCTGCCCACCTGCAGGTCACCCCCAGCCATTGCCTCCCCCTAAAGTCAAGTGCTGCCTCCACTAGCAGCTGCCCCCAGCCTAAGCTGAGCCCCAAATTCTCCTTGGCCCCTCAGAGTCCCAGTGAAGGAAGATGGCTCCAGGGGTTGGCCACCCCATCCATGTCACGCCACCCTCTGAGAAGGACCCGCTGGTGACCTTTGTCCCCACAGGTGCCCATGTGACCTGGGCACTCAAACCTGGGCTCCGACCTCCCTCACTGGCCCCTCAGGCTGCCCTGGAGGGGCTGGGCTCATGCCCCTTTTGTCCTGTCAGGAAGGTCCCAAAGGGCAGAGCCCAGCAGGCTGCCATGCCACTCAGAAAACAGGAGCGTGCTGGGGAACAGCCAGCCTGGTCGCCGCAGTTGCTGGACAAGACCAGAGAAGAGGGTCCTGACACAGATGAGGCTTTTCTTGGGTGTTGGGGTGTGGGGCTCACACATTGGGGTGTATCCACAACGGGGAGAGCATGCCTATAGGGGCTCCATGTGTGGGGGATGGGAAAGTGCATCCTGGCCCTGGCTCCTAGCAGCCTCTATCCTTCCGACCCCATATCCCAGGACCCCTGCCCTCCCAGATGCCAGCTGCCCCAGCCCCCACGCTTTTGGCCCAGGCTGCTGTGGCCGCCCAGGAGTTGTTGGGCCAAGTGACCTGCAGAGGGCGATGTTGGGCCGGCTGAGCTGCAGAGGGCGATGGGCCGGCTGAGCTGCAGCCCTTTGGGGAGGGTCCAGCCTGGCCTCCTGCGCCAGGGTCTTCTGGGTCTTCCAGATCTCTACCCTGGGGCGTGAAGGGATACTTCCCCATTGGGCCCTGCCTGGCTGTCAGGGGCAATGGTCCTCCCCCCCGCCGAGCTCTCCTCTGTCTAGTGGACCCCCGTGTACCACCCAGACTCCCCCAAGCTTATGAAGGGCAGGCCTGGCCACTGTAGGAGAGCCCAGCAGGAGGGCCCAGGCCCAGGGCAGGTGAGGGGCCAGTCACCCTAGCCACCATTGCCCACTGAGGCTCTAGGCAAGCCTGGAAGCGGGGCTGCTGGACGAGGTCCATGGCAGGGCCTCAGCCCCCTCCCTCCCTGCCCCAGTCCTTGTCCAGTGATGTTCTGAGGAGAAACCCCTTGGTGGGGTGGACGCTGCACCCTGACCCCTTGAACCACCAGCCAGGGACTCAGCACAGAGTGTGCTGGGCTCATGGCTCCCACCTCCAGAGTTCTTCAGGAGTGAGCCAGACTCATCAGAGACACACACCCTGTCCCCAACCTGGCACTGGGCACCAAGCTGGACAGTTCACTGGTGTTCATGGGGTGAATGAATGAATGGATGGATGTGCGGACACCAGGGGCCCCCATCAGGCCCCCTTGCTCTAGGGCAGCGGGTAAGATGAGGGCAGCGTCATGCCCCCTGCCCACAGTGGGTGGGATAACAGGACATTTGAATGCATGTGTGAGTGAGTAAATGAGTGAGGGAGGGAGGGAGGTAGAGAGTGAGTGAACAAGTGAGAGAGGGAGTGAGTGAGTGAGTGAATGAGTGAGTGAGTGACTGAGTGAATGAGTGAGTGAGTGAGTGGGCAAGTGAGTGGGCAAGTGGGCAAGTGAGTGAATGAGTGAGTGAGTGAGTGAATGAGTGAGTGAGTGAATGAGTGAGTGAGTGAGTGAATGAGTGGGTGAGTGGGCAAGTGAGTGAGTGAATGAATGAGTGGGTGAGTGAGTGAGTGAATGAGTGAATGAGTGAGTGGGCAATTGGGAGAGTGGGCGAGTGGGCAAGTGGGCGAACGAGTGAGTGGGGTGTGCCCAGCGTGGCAGTGGCCAGGTTCCCACTGTGGCGTCCTCAGGGCACCCCGTCCTGCCAGAGGCCTGTCCCTCCCCTGCAAGCCCTTCCTCGTCCACTGGAGGCCCGTCCGTCCCCCCCACGCCACTCCCTGGCCCCATGGACACTGTCTGGACCCCCCAGCCAGCTCCCGGAGCCCACTCTGCAGGGATAGAGATCGGGGCAGGTAGGACTATGGGGGAGGGCGCTCATGTGAGACACTCAGCCAAGGGGTCTCCAGACCTGGAAGAAAGGGCTACTGTGTGGGGCTGAGTGGGCCACCTCGCCTGCTGACGGGCATGGCCTGGGCCTGCGTCCACCCGCTGGGTCTTCAAAGGCGCGGTGTCCATCCTTTCGTGGGGCTGGCCCGGGCCTGCCTGGGCGCTGTTCTGGCAGCAGCCACCTTGTGGGCAGCATTCCAAGGGGGCAGGGGTCTGTGGGGCAGGGTGGGGGGGTCCTGCACACAGTGTGGGAGAGCCTGAGGGCAGAGAGCTGGGGTCACAGCGAGCTGGGGTCCCACCAGAGGGCGCCCTTTCCCTGGTATGCCCGCCTGCGGGCGATGGGGAGGGGCGTGGCAACCTCAGTGCCTCGGGCTGAATCAGGAGGTCCCACAGGCGGGTATGACCCTCTGGCCTGAGGGGACACAGCAGCAAGGGGGCCGAGGGAAGCCTGATGGGCCCCAGGGCTTCCACCTGGCGTGTCTCTCTCTCTTTTTTTTTTTGTGAGGAAGATTAACCCCGAGCTAACTACTGCCAATCCTCCTCTTTTTGCTGAGGTAAACCAACCCTGAGCTAACATTCATGCCCATCTTCCTCTACTTTATATGTGGGACGCATACCACAGCATGGCTTTTGCCAAGCGGTGCCATGTCCACACCCGGGATCCGAACCGGCAAACCCCAGGCCGCTGAGAAGCAGAATGTGCGAACTTAACCACTGCGCCACCTGGCTGGCCCCTGGAGTATCTCTTGACCTCGGGACTGCCTGCCCCTGTCCAGAGCCGTCTGCCCCCTTCCCCACCCCCCACCCCCGGCCCATGCCCAGGTGCTGAGGCCCCGTCTGCCCCTCACAGGGCCGGCTCCAGAAGGCAGCAGTGGTGCTGAGGATGAGGTGGGGCAGCGGCTGTCAGCACTGAGTAGACCCCCACCCAGACTCCTACCAGCCCCCAAGGCAAGTGTCCCCATCAGTCAATGGCGGGGTGGGACCCTGAGACTCTTAAGATTGCTTCGCACACTTGATTCAGTCATTCATGACAAAGGGGAGCTGACCACCTACTCAATTCCAGGCACTGTTCCAGGCCCTGGGGGACAGACGGGTCCAGTCCCTACTGTGGTGGACCTGACCTCCTGGCTGGGGGTAGGGTGAAGGGAGCAGACAGTGAAGAAATAAACAGGCAAAATCAGAACATGTCTGGAGAGGTGGGGACAGTGCCATGGGGGAGGGGGCAGGAGTGGGGAGGAAAGGGTAGAGGTCATTTGGGGGGCTCCAGGTGCTCTCTGCAGCCAGGAAGGTCTGCCTGCTTCTTCACAGCATCCCTTGCCCCAACCCCTACACACCATGGAGCTCACCACCTCCGTTAAGCTTCCTGGGCTGGGGTACTCACTCCCCACCTATGCCAGCCAGGCAGAAGCTCTGGGATCCCTGGTATGTTCAAGGCCAGAGCAGCAGGGAGCACAGGAGAGGGACCAAGGTGGTCTTACTCCCACCTGGGGAGAGGGCCGGCCCCTGTCCCTTGGCAAGGCCCAACATTCCCACGGGGTGCAGGCAGCCCCATCCCTGACTGGCCCAGCAGCTTACCAGTGGGCCTGGGAGGCTGGTAGTTGGGCTGGCCCAGCTCTGCCCCTGCTCTGGGACCCTAGGCAGGCCCCATGCCCTCTCTGTGCTGCCAGAGGTTGTGGGCCAATGACCCTCAGGCTCCTCTGGACCTGGAAGGCGGCCTCCCACCAGGGGCTAGCTCCCTACCCAGGATGGGCCGGGTTGTCCTGCACCAGGCCAGGCAGACCCAGCACCGGGTGGGCCCGAGGAGGGGGGCACCTCTTGCATAAGTGCCATGCTGGGGAGGCCTTGAGGAATCAGAAACACATGGCCAGGCCGGCCCAGCGTCCCTGTGTCCCTGCGTCCAGCCCTCAGGCAGCTCACCAGCAGAGCCAAGCCAGGGCAGACCCAGATGGCAGGGATCCGCTAGGCCCTCCTGCCCCCACTCTCCCGTCTGCACCAGGGACACGCTGTCTGGTCTCAGCCCCTCCGTCACCCGGTTTGGCTTGCTTGCTTCCTCCACCTCATGCCTTTGCACCCAACCTTGTCGGGTTAAGGTGGGCCCTTGGAGGGTGTGCCTGACGGTCAGGGCTGCTCACAGGCGGGTGCCCCTCCTGGCCCAATAGCCTGGCATCTGGAGGACCTGGGCCGCTGGGCTTCAAGGAATGAATCAAAGACCCCCCCACCCCCAGCCACCGTGTCTTGGTTGTGCAACGCCCGGGAGGCAGGCTCTGGGGTTCTCTCGCTGGAGGACACTCAGCAAATGGAGCTGAGCCTGCAGCCTGTGGAGCAGAGGGCCCAGTGTCCAGGCCTGGTCGCCCCACATTGCTGATGAGGCCCAGGCCTGGGGACTGAGCTATGCTGCTCACCCCTCCTGTCCCTGGGGACACCACAGTGGGCCAGCCTGGGGTTGAGGGGCTTCTGAGAGGAGGGGTTCCTGAGGTGGGCTCTGGAGGGGGAGTGGGCATTGCCAGGCGGGAGCCTCTCTTCAAGGAGGCTTCGAACACCATTCAGTGCCCAACACGCCCGGCCTCTCAGCTGCTGAAGGGGTCGCTGTGTCCCCCCCGGGGAGGCCCCTCCCAGCCCGAGGGCCGCCTGAGCCAGGCGGGCATGGGCCGGATCTGCACCCGCCCCAACGTGCCCACTGTGCGGCTTCCCTCCAGGAGCGCTCCCTGCGCGCCTGCCAGCAGCATGATCTCATCTCACCCCCGTCCCCCCCACCCCAGCAGGGCGGGCCGTGGCAGTACCCCACCCCACAGGCGACGTGACTTGCCCGAGGTCCCACAGCCATCTCGGCAGCTCCCCACCCTGCCCCAATCATCCGCCCTCCTCTGCTTCCTGGAAAGCCCCAAGGGTTCCCAAGCCCCCATGTCCTCGTATGGACAGTGACAACCCAGGGCAGAGCCCTGACGGGGAGCCGAGAACAGCGGGCGGCCAGCGGGCACCATGGTTAGGGGCCCAGCCCAGGCTCGGTGGCACCAAAAGATGCAGTGACAGGGTGCAGGCTGTGCCCAGGGCAGGGGACACCAGGGGCTGGGCCTCGTCTGGTCAGGATCCCTGGGAGGGGAGGCCACCCCCGGCCCTGGGCAGAGGGAGGGCTCCATGAGGGAGGGCAGTTATGGTTATTGTTGTTGTTGACATGTTTCTCCTGAGCTCCAGCAGCCACCCTCTTGCCAAACAGGAAGCGCCGGGGGCTCTCCCTGCGGGCTGCCGGCCAGGCCTCCTCAGCGCTTCTGGGAACCCCCTCCCCACATGCTCAGAAAGCAGGAATGTGCCCTCACCCCGAGCCCAGGCTTGTCTGGTCCCAGGTGCCCCACCAGGCCCAGCCTGACGTGCCCCTCCCCCGACCAGGAACCGCTGGGTAAGGCCAGCTTCCTGGAGGAGGTGCCTTGGGCCTGGCTGGACGCCGGATCAGGGTGGTGGCTGGTGGGCAAGGACTCCGGGCACGGCTTACCTCCGGCAAAGACAAAGCAGAGGGGACCAAGTGACATAGAGCTGGGGCCCCAAGCCGGGGCTTCGCTCTCTCACGGTCCCCTCCTTCATGGTCAGGCTCTGGACCCCATCTTCACTCTGAAGTCCCCAGACCCCCAAACCCGGGCCACTGACCTCCACCAGCGGGAAGGGACCGACCGTCCCTCTAGACCAGCAGTGGTGACAGAGACAATAACCAGTGAGACCAAGCTCTCCTGCTGGGCAGGCCAGCTGTGCCTACACTCCTGCCTCCGGCCCATCCACGCAGGCCCTGTGCGTGGTCCCTCCAGCTGAGCCCCGTGTGGCGACATTGGCTGGGGCCTCATCTGCTGGGGGCGGGGGGCTCTGGGAGGAGGCCCTCCCAGAACAGCTTGCACGGCCCTCTGCCCTTCCAACACTCTCTGCCTGTGAGTCCTGGGCTCCCCCAGCAGCTGAAGCAGGCACATCCCCACTCCCCGGACCAGGAGACAGAGGCTCAGAGATGGTCCCACAGCTGGGGGACGTGGATGGAGGGTGCGGGGAGGGAAGGTCAGTGAGTCACTGCGCCTGGCTGGGCACCCTGCCTGGGGGCCCAAGTTCAGAGACACAGCAGGGGTGAGGAGGGATCTCAGAGAGTGGAGGCGAGGACGGTGAACTCTGGGGCCTGACTTGTGGGAGATGCTGGGGGTGCTGTGGGGACTGGGTCTGGGGTGTGGGCCCCGGTGCCGGGTTGGGGGAAGCCTGGTGAGAGCCCAAAATGCAGCAGCCACCAGGCCCCAGAGAGTGATCATGGCCAGGGACAGTCTCTGAGCCTGCACAGGCTGGGGCAGAGGCTGGGTGATGTGGTCTCCCCAGGCCTAGGCATGCAGGCCTCAGCTCAAACCCACGGGAGGCATGCTGTCCAGCCCATGTCCAGCTGCTCTCCCTGAGTGATGACCAGCACCCCATCCACCCCCAGGGCTTCCTTGCTGCCGAGGGCAGGTGGGGGGCACAGCCAGGCCAGGGCCTGTCACCCATTCTGAGCTACCTGTCCTGGGGGCCTGCACAGAAGGTCCCTGGGCTGGGCTCCTGGGGAGCGAGGTGGGAGCCACCTCTTGGAGGACCAGGGAGCTGGGGGGCCTCCCGATCCTTTCCTGCTCCTTCGCCTCCCGGAGGGGCTGTGGTGTGGAGCCCTGCACAGTGACGGGACACAGCAGGCCTCTCCGGATGCTCAGGGCTGCCCCTCTGACCACCAATGCCAGCCCCAGGCCAGGGAGAGGCCAACAGACAACCCGAGCTGAGGGGCCAGGAGGGCAGCCGCTACTTGAGGTAGGGAGAGGGGACAGGGCCTGTGGCCACCTTGGCCCCCTCGGCGGAACCTGAGCTCAGGGTAGGATGAGAACTGGGCGTGGCAGGCTGACGGAGAGGCAGGGAGGGCTCCCTGGAGGAAGAGGCCTGCCCAGTACCAGCCCTGCGCCTGCCCCTTGGGCTCTGCCCGCAGGAGCCACCAGTTCCGGAGGCTTTGTTGGGCAGTGCTCATCGGCCCCTGGAGCCTGTGGTTTGAAGGAGGCGCCCGGGCTTGGGGATGGGCTGGCCCAGCTAAGCAGGCACCCCCCGAGGCCCTCTCACACCCCAAACCTACCCTGGGCTCACACACACTTCTTAGAGACCAGGCTGATCCTCACATCTCACAGATGGGGATGTACAGGGCAGGGGACTCCATGCTAGGATGGGAGCGTCCGCTGGGGAGTCTTCCTGGGGAAGGTGAAGCCTGAAGGATAAAGAAGCGGGAGAGGGAAGGGAGCTCCTGGGAGAGGAGGAGCAGGACGAAGCTGAGCGTTCTCACCACCGGCCACTCAGGCAGGAGACCTGGCTGGAGGAGAACAGCCTCCGCTGGGGACAGGGACCTTGCTCGCAGGCCTGGGAGCAGCCGGTGCAGAGGATGCCCTCCATACGAACAGGATCACTTGGAGACAAGGGGCAGTGGGCACAGTGAAGCCCTCACCTGGGGCCTCAGAGGCTCCCATGCTGCATGCTTCACTGGAGGCCGTGAAGGCAGCCGGGGTTGGGGTCGGATGCTCCCCACACCCAACGTCAGCACGATCTGGTTTCATAACCAGCCTGGATTCCACTCCAGCCGAGGAAGGAGCATAAAAACCCAATATATTTTAATTATATCTTTGAGGGCCACGAGCACAATCATTTCCAGATGGGGACCCCGTCGACAGCCGCTCTGCACTGGGCTGGGGTGGGAGGAGAAAAGCAGGACAGGACAGGCCCCCTCTAGGGTGACAGCGGCGCCTGTGGCACAAGGCTTACTGCCCAGCTCACTCCCAGGACAGGAGTGGCTGTTATTGGTCATGATTTCCATGTTATAGATGGGGAAACTGAGGCTCAGACCTGCGGGGCTGTACAGCCTGAAGCAGGGATGTTGGTGCCCTGACCTGGGGCCCCGCCAAGCTGGGAGCTCCCTCGGGTGGGCCTGCCCAGACCACACAGTAGGGGCCAACAGGAGCCCAGTGAGTCAGGGATGTGGGTCCCTCACACACTGGTCAGGAAGTGCCATCTCCGTGGGGAAGGGTCAAGCCCACCCTGGCTGCTGAATGCCAGCTCTGTCCTGGCTCCAGGTGAGCGGGGACTCAGCCTGAGCTCCCGTGTTCCAGCTGCGGCGTGGGACCCAGAGCTGGATGGGCCTCCCACTCGCCCCTTCAGCTCCCTTCAGGCAGGGAAGTACCTGGAGACCCGGCTGCCTTCTCAGAGGCAGCAGTGAAAACTGGGAGCTGGCGAGGAGCAGGGTGGCCGCCACCCAGCTGAGGGCACTGACAGGGAGCCAGAGGCTCTGGTTCTACCTGCTCAGGAAGACCCAGCACCCAGGGGCAGTGCACACACAGGGCGGGCGCTGGAGGAGGAAGGTCGCTGGGCGGTCAGTGATGGGGCTTCGGAAGTCTGCAGGCTAATAAGATTTGCCCGCTCAGCCTTCCTGGCTCTCTTCCTGTGGAGACGGTGGCCGGCATCTGCCCAGGACCCCTCCCTTTCTCCTGCTTGGTTGCACCCCTCACCCCAGCTTGGCCCAGCCTGAGTGCTCAGGACGGCCACAGGCCCAGCTCCTTGCATGGTGATCAGGGGATGGGTGGGGTAGCGAGGGGCCTGGAGGGGCTGAGACTCCATTCCTGCCTCTGCACTGGCTGGGGACCACCCTCACCCCCGCCCTGCTGGTAGAGGCCAGGGGCTCAGGAGAATGACGGCAGTGAGGAGGGCGTGGGGGTGGCATGCAAGGGCATGCAGGTGGGACTGCCTCACCCTCCAGATTGTTGGCAGCATTGGGCCAGGGTGGATGGGCCCTGGGCCGGCCTAGCCCTCACCTGGCCCTGCTGATGCTGGCCTAGGCTGGGGGGCTCCAACCCATCAAATCAGGGGCTCTGGAGTCAGTGCTGCGGGCAGTCCCTGGCCCTACCACTGCTTGGCCTCAGTGCCCTGCCTGTAAAATGGGCACAGAGCAGAGGGTCCCTCCCAGAGTGTCCAGGAAGTTGCAGAGGGCTGGCTGTGTCCTGTGGGACCCTAGCAGCCCGGGCGACTGCCTTTGCCTCACCTGGTCCTGCTCTTGGGACGGGCTCCACCGTGACCCCCCACCTTCTGCAGCAGGTGGTGCCCCTGGAGGTGACCCAGCCTGGCCGGGCTTCTTGAAAGCCCCCAGCAGGGGCCTAGACAGGGAGACAAGCTTGGGCCTGGGAAGACCCAGTGAGTCTGCCCAAGGAGGATGGTGGATGGCTCCTTCCTCCTAGTGCCCGCTCAGTAACCCCGGGATGACCCTGAGTGAGCTGAGGCTGGCAAGGTCAAGGTGGGACCTGGCCCAGCCTTGGACAGGGCACCCCAGCCAATGATGCCCCTGGGGTCTGTGCCTGCCGCCAGGCACTAGGGCACCCGTGGCAGACATGACATCATCCTGCAGCCTCGTGCCCGCTGAGAATAGCAACAGTGGAGGCGCTCGCTAGGCCCACTGAGGCAGTGTGGGTAATCTCTCACCCAGGCTCACCCCTTCCCCAACCACCAATGGCCCCCAGCTCTGCTCCTGGTGGGGGAAGCAGAGCCATGCTCATGGGGGCCAGGGACTCCCTGGGCTGGACCCTCCAGCTGATCCTGGGGGTACTCTGGCTTCCTGATGCTTCCCCATGACCCCCACACTGCTAATGCCAGCAGCTGCCTCCCAGCCCGAGGCCCACCTGGCACAGCAGGCCCACAGGTCATGCTCTCTGACACATGGGATGGAACAGGCCAAGCCCACCTTGGACTTTCACCATCACCTTGGCAACTCAGAAAATCACACACACTCCAGGTACCAGCTCCCAGGATTCTGGGAGACACAGACTTCCACTCTCCACCCTCCATATACCCTATTCACCCACCCACCCACCCTCCATAGACTCCTCCAGCCACCCCTCCCCTGCTTGTCCGAGCCCCTATCTGCCCACCGGCCATCCCTGTCTCTTTACCCTGCAGCGTGCACTCAGCCATCTGTACACCATGGCCATCTGCAGACCTATGGACTCACCAGGCACCTGTGTCCACTTCTCTGGCCACCATCCCATCATTCTGCATCCTCCCATCCCGCCACTGGACCAGTCACCCATCGACGATTCCCCTGTTCCATCCGTCCATCCAACTAACATTTACTGGCTGTGCTCTCACCCTGGCCAGGGGAGACGGCCAAAGAATAAAGGGGTGGAGTGCCCACCAGCTCTGACGAATGTAAGGAGGTGTGATGTGACGGGGGGGCAGGGGGTGCCTTCATCCGAGGGACTGCAGGTGAGAGAGTAGGGGGCAGGCAGAAGGCATGAGGGGGAAGTGATGAGAAAGCCTCAGGACAGACCTGTGAGCGCCTGCTGTATACGGGGAGACTCAGAGCCTGAGGAAGAAACTGAGGGCCTGCCTTGGGACAGCTGGGTCTCGGGGTGAGGGAAGGGGACAGTGTTTCTCTCTGTCGAGAGGCCCTAGGGCAAGCCTGAGAGGGACCCCACAGCCTAGGTCTGCCTCCATCCCATGGGCTAAGGGGCTGCACGGAGGGGCCCCGCAGGAATGGGGGAGGGGCGGCACAGACACACACACCCTTGGCACTGCAGCCTGGGGTTCTGGGAAGGCCCAGACGGGACAGGCCTGAGCAGGTGTGGTGGAGGCAGGCGCAGGCTGACCTCCTTGAGCACATGCAAACCTCCGGCTCAGCCTGCTCCGCCCACCTCAACGGACACTGGACAACGGCTGACATCTTCATCCGAACCCTCAACTCCTCCCCTGTGGCTGACCCATCGGCCTCAGGCCCTTGTCCAGCTCTGCCATCACTGCCTGGCTGGAATCTGGCCACAGGGAGTGACAGGGTGGTCCCCACCAGCCCCGAGCTGGAGCTCACCCAGAGAGCTGCCTCTCATGCCTGGCAGCGAAGGTGAGATTCACTGTGAAGGTGCCCCCACAACACGGACATTGGTTCAGGAAAGCCCCCTCCCCTCAGGTGTCAGCCCCTGCTGATCTGGGTCCTTCCACGTCCTGGCACCAGGCTAGTGGGCTAGGAGAGGCCCAGTTGGCCAGCACGGTCTGCCGTCCCCTGGGTGCGCCCACCCTCTGGGCCAGCCATGTGCCCTCCTCAACTGGGGGTCTGCAGGCAGTGGGAGGGGACCACAGCACCCGAGGGTTATGACAGACCCTCTCATTGCCACCAGGCTGGCGAGGGTCTCAGTGGCCCCCGCGAGGTCTGGAGGTGTCTTGTCATTGCCACATGCCCTGGACCAACCTGGTACCTGGCCTGTAGGTAGAGTGTTGACCCTTTCCACACCTGAGAACACAGAGACCGGGCCACACCCGCTCTCAGCCCAGGGAGGGTCAATGGCTCCCCCGATAGCCACAGTCAATGCTGCCCTGGGTGAGGAGTGAGTCGAGGTGAAGGAAAGGCCCCCAGAAGTGGTGACCCTGAGTAGGGCGCTGGAGAATGAGTGGTGAGGACAGTAGGTCTGGCTGGGGAGAGCTAGGAGCCCCGACTGGAGTGGGGTGGACACCGGGGGTCCTCCCTATGTGCACCCGGGCTGGAGCTGTCGGTTCCTGTGACTGCAGGAGTACACGGGTGGCTGCTAAGCAGATATGTGGTGGAGTCTGAGACAGAGGCAGGGTGAAGAGCATCACTTCCTGGCCTTCCTATAGCCCAGGACCCAGGCCCAGCTGAGACAGAGCTGGGAAAAAAGGTTTACACCAAGGACAACCAAGAATGCCAGACCTTTGCCTGCTCTGGGACTTGGCCACGGCCCCTAGGAGAGTCAAGTGGGCTGGGAACTGGGGTTCTGGCAAGATCCTGGGGTCCAGCCGAATCCTACCCCGTTTCCCTCCCCTCAGTGAGCAAGAGGGAGCAGGCAAGAAGGCCCTTCCCTTACTCACCCTCTCTGGGCATCAGGTTCATGCCCCACTGCCCCCCAGGCCACAGAGCAGCTGCCTGGGGAGAAGAGGGCTCTGGGACCTTGAGATGGGCTCCTCTCAGCTGCTGGCCCTCCAGGGGATTCTGCAGGGGCTGCCAGACCTGCAGAGCCCACCAGCCTTTGCACCCCTGGGGAGGGCCAGTCCAGGTCCCCCCTCAAAGTTCTTGGTACCCAACCCCCCCCCACCATGCCTCAGCTGGGCTTGGCCCGGAGGTCCTGCCGCAGCCAGGGCCCTCCCTGCCCCCTTCCCTAGGAAGAGATAAGTGTGGCTGAGGCTGAGATAAACTTTGATGCCCCAGGCCCTGATTAATGGCAAATCCCAGGAAGTTCCCGCCCCATCCTGAAACCCCATCTGCAGCCTGGCTCAGCCAGACAGTGATCCCACCCATCCGGGGCAGGCCTGGCCCCAGAGGCCACCACCGCTGGCACACCCCAGCTGCCTCTCCCTGAGGCCTGGCCCTCCCTGCCCAGAGCGCTGCCTCAGGCCCACTCTAGGAATAAGAGGACTGAGGGTGAGGAGCTGACCCCCACCTCCCCCATGGGCCTTCCTCACTCTTTTGCTCTAACACAGGTGAAAGGCCCCCTGTGACACTCTCTCTTTGGAGGCCAAAGGGTGAAGCCAGGTTGTCCCCTTGGGGTTGAGCCACGGCCCCATAAATGCCCAGTGGAGCCAGCGGAGTCCATGGGGAGGGATCACTGAGGAGGTGTGTGTTTCTCATGGCTTCTTGTGTCCCCAGACACCCCCGTCCCAGCACTGGTGACCCCCTATGGTCCCCACCAGGATGGACTGTTCCTTCCAAGTGCTGGGGGTGCTGTCAGGGAAGGCCCATGTGGACCTGCCAGTGGGGACATGGGACAGGCAGAGACCAGTCCACCTAGGAGGAGGCCTCTGGGGGACCGGGGGGACATTGGGAACAGCAGGAAAGGCAGCTGGGGGCACAGGGTCCTCCTCACTTCCTTCCCTTGAGTGAGGTGGCCCACCTCCCACCCTGGCCTGGGGCCCCATGGCAGCACCCCAGCTCAGACAGGCGCTCAGGATCGGGTCCCTGAGGTGTATGGGGACAGTGCAGCTCTGGCACGGGGGTCTTCAAATGGTCCTCTAGCCTGTAGAAGACGTGGGTACACTGAGGCAAAGGGGCCTTGGCTATGGTCACCTGGAGGTCAGCAGCAGAACTGGGAGCATGTCATGGGCACCTAGGCAGTAGAGGCCACATGGCAGGGTGGGGTGGGCCAAGGCAGACACCCCTGAACCTGGTGGGGGGCCTCGTGCCTGGCCAGAGGGCAGGAGGCTGGTTGAACTATGGTGGCCACCGGGTGTGGGCAGGAGTGCGCCTCACTTGGCTGGGGGGCATGCGTGGCGCCGTTGGGCAGATGACTTAATCACAGGCGGGCTTTGTCCCCTGGCGCCCACCCCCCTGCCCGGATCCTCCGCCAGGCCAGCCGCACACCCCCACCCCCACCCAGCTCCTAGCAACCTGCAGCCGAGCGTGGGCAAATTCGAGCAGGGCTGGGGGCTCTCCGCCACAGGGCCTGGGAACTGCACAGGGGTGGCCGTGGGGTGCGGCTGGGCGGATCCGCCCCAGGCTGGGCTTGGGGGACGGCTGCCTGGCCTGGCCCGTGCCAGCCCCCGAGGAGGGCATCCTGGGAGTGGCTCTCAGGCTGGCATCCTGGCAGAGGAGGCGCCAGGGCCAGGGGTGGGGGCCGGGGGCTTTGTGTGCTTCGGGGCCCCTCTCTTCCTGGGCCCCCACCCAGCTGATCCTGTCAGAGCCTTAGAAAGTGGAACAAAGGCCCTGGAGGCCCTGAGGGGGCCAGGACGCAGGCAGGAGATGGGGTTTTAATGACCCAACTACAGCGGTGGGAGAGGAGGCAGCTCGTTAACCCTGTCGGGCCCTCGCTCTGAGGCCGCCCCTCTGCCAGCAGGCCCCCATCACTGACCCCATGAGACTGGGAACAAAGTGAAAATCTCATCTCCAAAGAGTCAGGCCTGGGAGCCTGGGTCCCTGATGCCCCAACCCAGGCAACCTGTGCCCCAGTCCCCTGCCCGAGGCGCTGGGTGAGACAGAGCCCTGGACGGCAGCCGGACACAAGGCGGGAACGCCCCGTCCATCCGTCATCACTTCCCCTCCACACTTGCGACTTTCCTGCTTCCTGACCTCTGACAAGGAACTGAACTCCGGCCAGGGTGTTACCTGCGGCGTGGGAGCCTGCCCTCCTCCTGACCGGAGCCCCTGCCAGGCGCAGCCCTGCCACCCCTCCCCGGTTCTCACACGGAACCTCTCCTCACACAGGCGGAGGGAAACTCGCAGCCCTGTGGGCCACAGAGCTGGCGGGCGGGATGGCCGAGACACCAGCTCCCCGCTCATTCCACACCATTCAGGGGCCTCCCTGCCCCTCCTGCCTCAGTTTCTCCACCTGTAAGATGGGCACGTGGGCAGGTAGGAGGCTAGGTATGGGGCGCTGTCTCTGAGGCTCCTTAGAGACTGATGGGGGTGTCTCCCCAGGACCCAGGGTTAGGGGTTCTGAGTAGAAAGAACACCGTGGGCACCCCGACAGCCCTGACTGTTGCCCCCCCCCCATTTGATTCTTTCTGCTCCCAGCCCCCTGAGGTTCTCAGCAGCACTGCTACCCCCCCACTCCCCACCCATCCCCTGCCTAGAGGGGCAGAGCTGGGCCTGGGCCTGTCACCAGCTGTGTCCTTGAATTTGTCGTGTGAACTTGGACTTGCCATGTGACCTTGACAAGGCCTGGGTGCCCAGAGTCTTACTTTTCTGGAGGAGAGGTGTCCAGGGACCTAGGGCAAAAGTGGGGCAGCAGACAGAAGTTTCCAGTCCAAGCCACACTGGACAATCCACAGAGAGCACCAAAGAGGGGAGCCAGGAGAAAGCAGCCCCTCCCAGGAGGTGGGCAGGCCAGGACTGGGGAGGGGGGGGGCAGGGGGCAGCGGCAGAGGGAGGAGGTGCCATCGAAGCACTGAGTTCCCAGCACTGCTCACAGCAGCCCCCTGCGGTGGGGACCAGATCAGGAAACAACGGAGGCCCAGACAGGGGGCCAGGCGCCAGGTCCCTGTGGACAAGAATCTGCTTCCTGGGCCTGAGCCCCCCACCCCCTGGGAGTGGACCCCTCTATCCCTCCCTGGGCCAGCACCCCGCATAGGACTGGGGTGAGGACATGGGGCTGCAATCACAGACTTCAGGAAATGGAGAGTGACGCAATTCCTGCTCCGCTGTTGGGCCGACTTCTCACGGTGGCTCAGGGTGGGGAGCCCAGCCCAACGCAGCCAGGGCACCGGGCAGAGGTCAGGGTTTCGCTGCAGGGCCTCTTCTGCTCTCGGGACCTCAGCCCCGGCAGACAGCCAGGCACTCAGCGGAGGAGAGTGGCCCACCCACATCTCCCCCGGACTCCTCCACCAAACAGACCATGGGGACCAGGTGGACACAGGAGACCAGTGAGGGGTGCCTGCCATGGCCCAGAAGAGTATAGACAAGGCTGGTCTGAGGGGAGGCCAAGGTCCAGTGGGATGCCCTAGTGGTTAGAGAGTGGGCAGGCTCAAAGAGGATGCTGGGGTCAGGCCTGAGAGCTGGGTCAGGTGTGGAGCTGCCAGTAGCTGAGCTGCGTGGGGTTAGGGGTTAGGAGCAGGGCATGACCCTGCCAAGCTCAGGATGCGCAATCAAGATGCCCATTAGCTGGGTCCAAGTGCAGGCACTGACTAGAGGGCACATCCGTCTGTGTCCACGTGTGTGCATGTGTGTGCATCTCTCTGTGTGTTCCTCTGTGCAGGTGACATGCGTGCATGCCCATGGGCCCATGTGTGCCGACCTGGAGTTGGGCCTGGGCCCCGAAAGGCCACCAGGGTGGGTTTGTGTGGCGGGTGCTGAGGTCGAGGCACTCATCATGCATCCGTGAGTCACACGTATTCCTTTCCGGGAGCACCTGAGTTCTGCCCACCACAGCTGCCCCCTCTTCAAGGCCCTGAGCTTCAGCCCGTCTCCAGGGTCTCCCAGGCCCTCTCGTAGGAGGCCGAGCCCTGGTTTGGGCACCCCCACACCTTCCTCCTTGGGGTGGGGATCCTGGATGGGCAGCGGCCCTGCCCGCCCTGGCCACTCCATGAGCACACCACGAATGAAGCCATTCCCTGGCCTTAGGCAAGCAGGCCCTGGACCCAAGAGCCTGCACACAGGACGACGCTGCCGGGACGTGATTGAATCCAGTCTCCTCCGGGCAACCGTCTTCCTGGGAGGGAACTTACGGCCGGCTGACCAGGACAGAAAAACGGAAACTCCCCCCACAGTGGTCCAGGTCTGCTCACCTGTGGAACGGGCGGCCGAGGGGGCATCGCTGTCCGGGAGGGGATAGTGGCCCGCCGGGTTAGGGGCGGTGGCCACACGCTGCCAAGGCACAAACAGCCCAGCTTGTTTTCACCCACGGGGTTCCACAGGGTTTCCAAACGTCTTAATAAGGAACGTGGCCTGGGCGGGAGTGTGGCGGCCGGGCCGTGAATGGCGCCTGTGAGCGCGGAAGAAAGGCTGTCCTCGGCGGCCGCTGGGGGGGCTGGGGATAAATGGCCCCAGTCATGCCGCCGGGCTGGCCCAGCGCGAGTGTGCTAAGTTGAAGCTATAAATTACCGGCCGCGGCCAGCGCCACCGCAGCGCGGGTGGGGCGGCGGGGAGGGGGCGCGGGGGCTCCGTAAATCGGCTCTTTCACCACTGGAGGCCGCGCACGAAAGAAAAACTTTGTTTTATTAAAGCAACATCAGGGTTGTGGCCGCCGGGCCGGGAGGCGCCGACAGGAGGACTGGGCACCGGGCAGGCGGGGGGTTCCCGCCACACCCCGGGGCCTCAGAGAAAGGCCCCTTCAGGAGGGACCAGCTCCAGCCAGTGGGGCTGAGGACTTGCTCTGCACCCAGCCCAGCAGACTCCTGCTGCATGCTCTCCCAGCGGCCTCGCTCTTGCTCCTCCAGACCCAAGAAATTGCCCAGGGTCCCTATGAGTCCCCTGAGCTAGCCTGTGCCCAGCCAGAGGGGTCTACTCAGAGCAGGGTTCCTGGGTGAGCCACTTCCATCCCCAAGAGCCACGTCTTCCCTTCAGCGTCTGGGCTGGGCCAAGGGCAGCCTGGGGGCCAGAGAAGGAGGGAGCAGGGGAGACCAGGCCCTGTGCTCAGGCCCCGCTCAACAGAGCAGCTCTCGGCTGTGAGGGCCACAATGAGGCCAGCCCTTGGGCACAGCCCCCCAGCCAAGGCTTCTGCCCACTCCTGCCTGCTCCATCTCCGGGTCAGGGAGGCCAGGGAGTTGCCTAGGGAAATAGTTAGACACTTTAAGTGGAAATGAATGGAAACTAGGGGTCTTCTCTCCATTCCTCCAGTGGCCACGAGGGCTCTGGAGTCCTATAGACCCTGGCCTGTGGAGTGGGTGGAGACCCAGGAGGCAGTGAGCGTGGGCTTCTCCTGCCACACATCACCCCCCCGAAGGAGGCCCCTGACGGCCCACAGCCCTGCCCCCTCAGCTTGCCTTTGCAGCGGCTCCCCCTGAGTGAGGTCCTCTGTCCCCCCAGCCTCTTCCAGAGCCTCCTCCAGAGCACCCCCAGCCCCACAAGCCACAGTAGGGGCTGCAGCCTGAGGCCCACCCTCCCTCCCTCCTGCCTGCACCTCTGCCGGGGGACAGGGCTGAGTTGCTTCTCCTGAACCCGGTCCCCTGGCAGGATGGGTGCCTGCTAGTGGGGTCTCAGGCACCGAGTCAGGCAAGCAAGGGCTTGTTTGTAGCAGAGGGTCATCTTGGCTCTCTGTCAAAGTTGCAGCCAGCTGTGGCCTGTGCCGTCTGGACTTTCAGACCCCTCAGCTGGGAACGGGGTCTGGCGGTCAGGGTTGGGGTTCACTCTGGGCCTCTCTGTGAGCTGAAGTCCACCTCCCTCCAGAGCCCTTCTACCTGCATCTCCCCACCAGGCTGCAGGGGCGTCCTCCTACTTCAGCCAGATGTCCACACTGTGCCCTAGCCCTGGACTGGGGCTGTCCCCTTCCAGGTCATATCTGGCTTCCCTGGCCCTTCCAGTCCCACAGCCAGGGCCCTCCTGTCCCCTGGCCCATACACTCAGGTGAGTGGAGGTTCCCAAGACCACAAAGAGCTGGACTGAGTCAGAGCCTGGTGGAAGGAGGGGCTGCCGGGACCAAAACAGATTGCTCAGGCAGCTCCTCCTCCCCAGGGTCCCCAGGCCAGGCAAAGCTCTAGGGACAACCTGGAGTCCCAAAGCCCAGGCCCACCTGCCTGGCCCGGTTCATGAGGCCACCTCCTCCGCTATCACCCCTCACACTCAGTCCAGGGAAGCCCGCCTTACTTGACCAGACCAGAGTGGGCACCGTGGCTCATACTGACCACAGCCCACCTCTGGGCCTTGACTCCCTACCCTCTCTCCTGGGAGAAGGTGGAGGAGAGGTGCCGTGCAGGCAAACCCCACGGTGGGCCTGGGTGTGGTCCCCACTCTGCAGCCCCGCTCAGTTGGGGCCTGGGCCAGCACGCAGCAGCCCTGGGCCTGTCTGAGCACGTGTGGTGTTCCCCGCTCACCAGAGCCTCCATTTATGCCCTGTGAGGATTCGGAAACCCAGACTCCCAGCTGAAGAAATGGGCTTCCCAGGGGTCACACAGCCATTTGCAGATGTCAGCCCCATGGGGCACCAATGACTCACATCTTCCCTCCAAGCTGAGGTGGGGATCCCATGAACGAGACTGACTGGAGCAAGGCCTGCCTCCCAGTGGGGACATTTAGATAGTGACGTGAGTAGGGGGGAGCTGGGCAGTAAGGGGGTCAGGGAGGGGGCCTCAAGGAGGGTACTCTTGGGTTCAGACCTGAATGATAAGAAGGAGCCAGGCCTGAGTGGCCCTGAGTTTCAGGGCACCTGGTGGCCCAGTGGCTGTAGCAGAAGGAGCCAGAGGGTGGGGGATGGGGGGATAGCAGCTGGGGCCGCAGAGCACGGGTGCGCCAGCCTCGTGGCCACTACAGGGACTTTGACTTAGACTCAGAGGTCACAGGAGCCACTGCGGATGAGAGTGGCACATGGATGGAGGGGGCAGGGTGGCAGGCGGAGCAGCTCAGGCCCTGCGGAGAGGCTGGGGGCTGAGCAGTCGTGGGGAGAGGTGGAATTCCAGGCCCTGGTCTGCGGGCCCTGGGCCCGCTCTTACCCTTCTGTCCCCTGACTCTGCCTGGGGTTCTTCCCTGATGTGGTGGGCAGAACCCAGGCCAGGCTAGGGTGCTAGGTCCTACGAGGGTGCCAGAAGGAATGGCCTGGGAGGCGGCCCTGCCCCCAGGGATCATCCAGCCCTGGCCCACCACCCAGGAGATGAAAAGCCTTGGCCCTGTCCTCTGCGGGCCCCACGGTGCCCTGTGAAGGCTGTGGGAATGCCCGCAGGGGAGGCTGGTGCTGGGCACTGGGAGGGGCTGCTGGTGCTGTGGCTGTGGCCCAAAGGGCCTCCTGGCTGAGCCCTGGCCACCCTTCGGAGGCCACACTGTCATGGCCTTGCCCAATCTGAGACTCTGGTGGGCACTGGGGAGCAGGACATACCATCCTCTTTGACCCAGCCACAAAGAGCAAGCCCTGTGAACAGTGCCTCAGTCTCCCTACCTGGACTGCTGATAGACACAGAGGTTCTGGGAATGTAGGGGGTGGGAGGGGGAGTAAGCCTACTCCCCAACCCCCCCTGAAAGCGCTGCCTTATTGATCACAGTGTCGCCTTATTGATCACAGTGTCGCCTTATTGATCCAGGAGAAGGCCAGCCTGGGAGGACCCTCTCTAACCTCCACTCTCAGGTCCACAGTCCAAGGACACATCCTGGGGCCATCACCACTGAGCAGTCAGCACAGAAGTCCAGCCAGAACTGGGGCACAGAGCCTGGTCCCTGCCCTCTTCAGGCCAGGCATCCCGACTGGGGAGAGAATGCCCTGCCCTGGGAGGGTGGGCAGCCTCCACCATCCCTCTGCTCTGGCTGGGGACCCCTGACGGTCTGACTGCGGCTGCCACCAGGGTTGGGGGACAGGCTCCCAAGGACCTGCGGGCAGTGGCAGGCGTTGTTGCTCCCCAGGGCTGGGCTGGGGCTGGAATGTTTGCATTCACTGTTTGCCCGCGGGGGTGCCCTCCCCAGCCTAGGGGCCCAGGCCCAGCTGAGTCTACAGCTCGAGTCAGCTGGGGAGGAGGAGGGACCCTCTGGCTCCGATGGGGAATTCCAGGGCCGGCTTTGACACAAAAGGGGCCTTCCTGCTTCAGGCCTGTCCCCTGAACTGGGAGACCCCAGCCCAAAGAGTCGCTCAGCCCGCTCCTCCCCCGCCGGGCCCTCCCGTCCCGGGGCTTCCCAGCCCGGCTCGGAGATTATGCAAATCCCCGGCGGCTCCTTAATTAAATCCCTAACGAGGCGCTGGGGCCGGGCCAGGGGTGGCGCTGAAAGCCGGGGTCACGCTCCGGAGGGGCCGGCCCGTCTGCGCCAGGAGGGCCCCGCGCGCCCCACCGGGCCTGGGAACCGCGCGGCCAGAGGGGCGGGCCGGCCCACGGCCCTGCAGTGCCCCCGCCCCCGCCCTGCCGGGCCTCAGTCTCCCCGCCGGACGCGACGCGCACCCCCGCTCCCGCGCCGAGATCGGGGTCCGGGCGGGAGGCCGCCGGGGCGGGGCGGGGCGGTCGGGGGCAGCGGCCCCCGCGCCCCGCGCGCCCCTTTCAGACGCCTGTTGTTGGGCCAACAGCCCGGGCCGCGGCCGCTGAAAGGCCGGGATTAGCGAACATTAGCGGCCCTTTGAGCGGCGCCCGGGGCGCCCCTTCCGCCGGCCCGCCCCGCCCAGGCCGGACCGCGGGCAGGAGGGGCGCCCGGGGAGCAGTGGGGGGACTGGACCGCGGGCGGGAGGGGGGCGCACCCGGAGTGGGGGCTGGACCGCAGGCGGGAGGGGAGGCCCGGGGTGGTGGGGGGGCGGACCGCAGGGTGGAGGGGGGCGCGACTGGGGTGGGGCCAGACCGTGGGCAGGAGGGGGCGCCTGGGGAGGAGGGGGGCAGACCAGGGGCGGGAAGGGGCGCCCGGCAGGGGGACAGGGGTGAGCAGGAATTCCCCTAGTCAGTGTCAGGCATCGGGTCGGAGTTTTGCCCTCGTTGGAGCCAGGCGGCGGCTGAGGCGGGAGGCCAGTGGGCCACAGCACGGTGGACCTGGATGCTCACCCTGCTTACCCGACCCAGAGTTGGGCAGGCTTGGAGAGGCCCACACCCCCTTATCCTCCACGGCTTCCTGGGGGTGACCTGGGGAGCGCCCCAGCCACCTTCTACTAGTCCAAGGTGGTCTCCAAATAGGAGGAGAGAGTGCTGCCCACTAGGCCAGGGTGGCCTGGCACAGAGTCTCTCAGTGGCCACCCAGCCCCATGGAACTGCTGCAGGGCAGTTCCCGCACTCACCTCTGGCCCTTGCTTCCAACCTTCTGCTGCCAACCCAAGCACTGCCTCCTCAGCAGCCTGCCTGGATTCTCCCTAGCTGAGCTCCAGGCCCCAGCTCCCCAAAACCCGCTCCCCTCCTGGAACTCCTGGCCCCGAGATCACATGAGTGGGTTAGCATCCCTCCCCTGGTGCCCAGCTGGGATCTCACCCTTTTCTCTCAAAATAATTCTTGGGCCCTGGGGCCAGTGACTCCCAAGGGCACCAGAGAGGACGCTGCAGAACAAAGAGGACGCTGTCCCCAGATGGAACTCAGGCATGGCACAGTTGCTGAGTGCTGCCTGCCTGCTGCACCCTGTCCCAAACACCTGACACAGATTAAATGACGAGGTGGTATTACCATTACCCCACTTTATAGATGGGGAAACTGAGATGGCGGGAAGCAGCCAAAGGTCACAGTGCCAGTGGGTGTGGAGTGAGGACTTGACCTTCAACTTTCACACCCACAGTCTCCGTTCTCACTCTCATCCAGCCACCTGCCTGTTTAGGGCAGCTATTGGTCCAGGAGCACTCAACATCTGCCTACATTACTGGGTCCTGGGGTGGGGGGGGGGGTGTCTCAGCCTGGACCATGCAGCACTGACCTGCCATCCCAGGGTGTGGTCTGGACTGGGCCTTTCCGCTCTGAGCTCTGTTCCTGCTCATTGCTGGAAGCCGGTTCAAACCCCACCTGCTGCCTGGGACCCGCATACAGGGACCCACGTGTATGTGCATGCACACACATGCACACGCATGCACACGCACCACAGCAAGCGCCCCCGCCCCAGGAAGAGTAAACATCTCCACCAGAGGAAGCAGCAGGCCCGTCTCCCAAGAGAAAAAATGTGGCTAAACCAGACCCAGGCGGCCTGTGGGCCCCACTCTTGCTACCACCCTGGAGTCACGATGGTCTCTCAAGTCTGGTGGTAAAACATTGACAGCTCCCCACTCCAGGGGCCTGGCACCCACATGGGCAGGTATTGTGGGGGAGCATGGGGCTGGGCGGGCCTGTAGGACCAGGCAGGTGGGCACCAATGTGGCAAGGCAGGTGTTGGTATTCGAGCATGTGCATGCAGCTGGGCCACTGTGCATCCCCCGCCCCCTGGCCCCTGTCTAGATGAGTGAGCCTTGGGACCTGTGGGGCCCCCGGGGCTGCCCCATCTAGCCCTGGGATCTTGCCTGACAGAAATCCAGGCTGCCCTGCCTATGGGCCCATAGCTTTGCTGCTTGTGCCTCCTTGTGCCCCTGCCCCCGAGGCCCTAGATGGCTCAAGACCAGCTGCAGGCAGGCGTGGGACCTGT
The DNA here is from genome assembly GCF_037783145.1 of Equus przewalskii. Taxonomy (NCBI): domain Eukaryota; kingdom Metazoa; phylum Chordata; class Mammalia; order Perissodactyla; family Equidae; genus Equus; species Equus przewalskii. The sequence goes on along the minus strand of NC_091833.1, from coordinate 118,408,956 downwards.
GGGGCTTGAGAGGGCACCCCTACCTGTGGGAGGGCCAAGACAGGGTCTCCCTGGGTCCTGGGCCCCACTGGGATGACACAAGTCCCAGAGTCTCGCCTTGCTGGCTGCAGGAGATTTTGACCGACTGTGACCCTTTCGCCTCTGGAAAGGCAGGAGAGAGGCGGGCCCAGGCCCCCCAGGGGCCCCCACCCCCCTGGCCAGGACAAGGACAGGCCTGGCCAGATCCTATGACTCTGGAGAAACCACACGGAGCCTGGGGTTTGCAGCGAGAAACCCGATCAAGTAATGACAGGGTTGGTGTGGGGGTGACCAGCTGACGGAGCCGCCCCATCACGGGCCTATCAGCAACAGCAGACCCCCATACCCTCCGCTTCCCACTGACAGCAGACACCAGAGGCCAGGTTCCATGGCCTCCTGCACCGTCCCCCTCTGCCTTTGCCTTCATTGGGCCCCCCAGCATCTTACTCAGCCTAGCCACCTACCTCCTGGCCAGCCCCTACCAGGGCCTTCTGGAGCTTCTGGGACTGCTCTTCTGGAATCATCCCCAGGAGGGGTGTCAGAACGAGGGGAAGCTGTGCCCCCTGCATTGTTACCTGCATCCCTCCTTGTGCCAGGCTGGCCCCTCTGTCCCAGGCCTGAGTTGCCTCCAGGCCCCAAGGCTCTGAGGTGAGGGCCTGGAACAGTGAGGAACTCAGGCGAAGTCAAGAGGAACAAAGGATCCCAAGTGTCCTGCAACCACTCACCCACTGGGAGCCCAACCCGCAGACGGACTTGTGTACAGGGACCACACATGTCCCCATAGGGGCTCAGCCTGGGCCTCCCAGAGCCCCATTGGGCTGCCTCTCTGTTAGGGTCTGGTGCCCAGCTGCATGGCCAGGCCTTTGGACAGCTCCTGGGAGGCCCAAGGCAGAGGCAGGCCTGCGGAGGTCCCTGGAGGGTCCTGGACTGGCTGGCCACAGCCACACCCGCACTCAGAAGCCAGAATCCACTCATGAGCCTTACTTTACCCACCACCTTGAAACACCTTATGACAGGCCATGTCAGCCCAACTTTCAGGGGAAACTGAGGCAGGCTCCAGTGTGCAGCAACTGCCCTGGTCACCCTGGCGGGGAGGGTGAGGGTTGGCTGGGATGGGCAGTTGTGGCCTCCCAGGACTTGTGGGCGCGGGGCAGGCACTGCAGGTCCAGCCGGGGCGAGCGCCAGAGCCTCCGTCGGCTGCTGCGGCCCGGGCGGGCAGCTTTAATTACCGCTCGCTGGGCCCATTGAGCTGTGCTAATCTGGGGCCGCCGCCGCGGGCGGCGCAGGCGGGTGCCCCCTCCCCCTGCGCCCGGGCACGGGGTCCCCGGGTTCTCACGTCCCGCCGGCCCCAATTAAAGCGAGCTCGACAGGGCTGCTGCGGCGCTAATGAGCTCCGCGGGCTGCGGGCTCCACGCCAGGGGGGCAGGGCGGGGTGGAGGCGGAGTTGGCATGGGTGGGGTGACTTGGGACCATTCCTGAGGAGAGGCCCAAGGGACTCCCCTATCTGTGCCCACCTGCCGAGCGGAGCTCTGTGACCCCCCAGGAAGAAGTACCTGACCGTGGGAAACCTGCAGCTCCCGCCCCAGTGCAAAGCGCCCCCTTAGCCTGCAGGAAACGCTCTCAGAAGTCAGGAGGCCCACAGACAGAGCAGGGTCTGGGGTCCGGAAGGACAGGACGAGTGACCTGCCAGGGTCAGTCCTGCAGAGCTGGGCTTCCTCAAGTGGACAGCCGCCCTGAAGGCAACTGTGGGCCATGAGAGGTGCACATCCTGGCATTGGTCTGGGGCGGCACCTTGTGGGGCTTAGACCCAGGGGTGCCCCTTCCCACTTAGAGGAGTAGCCCGGGCCCAGGGGGATGGTGGTGAGGAATAAGGGATCCAAGGCCATGGCATTCTAGGCTCTTCAGCTCTGGGACCCAGCAGGGGGAGTGGCAGGACCAAAGGAATTTGCTAGAAACTTCTGAGGCTGTCCTGGGGTGCCCAGCTCAGACTGGGTATGGGACTGCAGGTCGGGAGCCCTCCTCCTCACCCCCAGCCCACCAGATGGGGGCTCTCAGTGCCAGGGCCTCGAAGGGCCTTCAGGTCTGCCTTGCAGTACAGCCCCCACTCCTATCCTCGTCCCCTCCAGTTCTGGACCCTGCCTGCGAGGCCCCAGCCTTTGAAGGGGGGTGAACAGGGGTCTTGGCAGGCAGAGGCCCCATCTTAGCCCACAGAGGCCCAGAGAGGAGTGGCAGGCAGTGTATGGGGGGTGGGCTGGGAGCACAGGCCTTGGTCCAGCTATGTGTATCGGGACCCTGACTCTGCCAACCCAACCACTTAGGGGGCCCCAGGGCCCAGAGCCTGATCAGCAAGTCCTAGCAAGGACTCTAGCCTGTCCTCCCCTCCCCCCATGCACACAGACACACAGCACATGCATATGTGGATGGGGCTCAGTGAATATTTGTCATGTCATGGAGGAGGTCAGTCATGGAGGAGGCTGAGTTTGTGCAGAGGGATCTGGAGGCCGTGCAATGACCTGGTTTACTGGGGGAGCCAGAGCCAGGCAGAGAGCCCAGGATGGGCTAGGGCACCAGGGGATTGGCCAAAGCCAGCTCCAAGCCACACAGAGATGTGGGCACCCAGACACACACATGCCCAAAGACCCAGCAACGGTGGGGGATCCAGGGACAAACCAGTAGGAAACCAAAGGTGTGGGAGGGAGGGTGTCACAGCCACTAAAAGATGCCTATGGTCCCCTGCTTGCAGCACCGGGCCAGGAGTCACCAGAGCCAGACTAGGAGCCGGGTCTGGGCTGGGCCCCGATCCTGTGCCCACCCAGGTGCCATGCTGTCACTGGGCCCGCCAACCTCAGCCTCTCTCCACCTCCTCCTCCGCCTCTTGGGCCACTTCATTGACAAGGGGTTTGGGGCCTGTCAGGTGTAGGGGTGGTTTGTGCTCTGGAGAGAAGGGGACCCCCGTTGGACCCCCAAGTTTGCTCCGCCCTCACCCCATACCCCTCCAGGCAGCCTCCCCTCCCTGCAGTTCCCTCAGGGCACTGGGTTTTGTGCTCTGGGGGCAGGGAGGTGCATGGGAGCCACTCACGAGCCAGGAACAGTTTGAGCCCTGAGAGAAGCTGATGGGAAAGGGGGCAGGCATCTCTCTTCCAACTGCCCCTCCCTTGGGCCCTGGCCCACCATGCCCACCTCCCTGCCCAGCCAGAGCCCGATGCCAGCCCTTGTTCCCTGGACAGCCGGTGAGCGCTGGAGGTGCTATCTGTGACAGCAGCAGAATGGGCCCGTCGCACCCAGGACAGGTGTCGGCGCCTGGGAAGGGGCCAACTGGAAACCCAACCCCACCCGCCACCCCCAACCCCCGCCGCAAACCTGGCAGGCTGTCCCCCAAGAGTAGAGATTAGCAGGACCCTGGTCCCGGCCCCTCCCAGGTCGATCTGCCCTAGATATAGGCAGGGGCTGGACCCAGGGGGACCCGGAGCCACTTCCAGAGTGAGGGAGGTGGGGAAGGGGAGGTGGGGGAGGGGAGGGGCTCTCGGGTCTTGGTCTCCCTCCTGCACAGTGGGGCCCACTCTCATCCCTGAGTTGACAGGGGCCCAATCTCAGATGGCAGCTCCCTTCCTGCTCAGATGGCAGCAAGATCTGGGTCAGGACGGGGGCCGGGAACAGCAGTGAACACCGGTGTGGGCTTACAGTTCTCACACCCGCCTCCCTCGGGCACCCCGGGCCCCCACTGTCCCCAGGGTTAACACGACGGGCCAGCTTACACACTGTCTGCCGAGCCTTTGCCCAGCTGTGGCCTCCTGCCGGAGCCCTCCAGTGTCTCGTAGCACCCCCGCTGCCCCCCCAGGCCCCTTCACTGGCCACGTGCTTCCTCATTCCTCAGACCCCGGCCCAGCTGTGGCCTGCCGTGGGAAGCCCCATTTGATCCCCCCAACTCCAAGCCCTGTTCTTCTTGGCCCAGCCTCACGACCCTGTGATGGGAGCTCCCAGGGAGGGTGGCTCCACCCCGGGGTTCCGTGTCTGGGGGTGTGCTGGGGGTGTGCGTCCCACCTGGAGCACTGTCTGCTCTGATCCCCATCCCCAGGCACAGCCCTCCCTGGGCCACGGGGTTGAGGCCCTCTGCTCGCCCTCTAGAACGGCTCTCAGCTCACCCTGAGTCCGAAGCCCTCCCGCGGCTGTCGGGTCCAGCCACCTTGCTGGTCACCTGGGTGGTGCTTCAGTGTCTTCCCTGCTTTCCTGTCTCCATGCTCCTCGCCCACCCACCTGGCTGTTTCCCTGCACCCTGCAGCTGTTGATGACCCACTTCTTCTGCCAAAGCCCTCTCTGGGGCTGTGTCCCAGCCACCACCCTGGACCCTGGTCCAGGCTGGGCCCCTCCCCACAGGTCTTGGCCCCAGCTGGGCCTTCTGCTTGGGGCACCTCTCCCTTGCCTCCTCTTCACCCCCGATTCTCAGGGATTCGTCCGGGAGCCCCAGCTGTCCACTCACCTGCTGCCCTTCATTCCCCCGACCCAGACCACACACGTAGTGGGGTCTTTAGGACACCCCCCCCCCCCAGGCTGACCAAAGGCCTCTCCTGGGCTTGGCCACCTCTCCCAGACCTGCCCCTTGGACCGAGAGCAGCCCCACGGCCGTTGAGCCCAGGCTGCTGGTCCCAGTGGCTATTGTTGACATTTCTAGGCCCCGGGGGCACTTGGACCCCAGAAAGAGGGGTAGTACAGGACCCACCTGAGCCCATAGTCAAGCTGCAGCATCCCCAAGAACCCCATCCCATCTGGGCTCTGTCCCTGGACACTAGCCTGAGGGTATCAAGGCCACACAGCGTTGGCTTTATGAAGGCACCTCCTGGACCAAGTCGGGGTGGGCGGCCGGCGGTGTTGAGGTGGGACTGTGGGCGCTGTGGAGGGTAGTGGTCATGGCAGGATGGGGCTGCCTGAGACCCTATGCAGGTCACCCAAGGGATAGTGCCTACCTTCCCCTCGTGTCCCCTACAGCCTGGGGTCTGAGACAGGGTCTTCTTGCTGTGCCCTGGTGGGCAGTCCAGGGCTGGGGCAGAGGCAGGGCTGATGATTCCAGGGCACACAGCCGCTGCACATCCAAAGTCAGATTAAAGCAGGTGTCCTCCAAGAGGGAGCACTGCTAGACCCTCAGGTCCAGGGGACACTGGTGCACAAGGGGTCGAGGTGGGTCTGCAGAGCCCCACGGCTCACCCCTTCGAGGTCCTTGGGTGATCTATCACCCTCAGCATCGGGGGAGGGGGTCCCTGGAGGGAGCTGACCTTTGCGACTTAACTGGGAGCTCCTAGCACCAGCAGGTCAGCCCGAGGGGGCCTGCGAGGCGGCCCTGTCCACAGAGAAAGGCCAGCTGGGATGCTAGGGTCCCTGAGCCTACCCGCTGGCCCTGGGCAGTGGGGCTCTTGCTATCCTCAGACCTCCCCTTCCATGGCTTCCTGCCCGGCCTGCCTGCCCTGGCTCCCGAGAACACAGTCGCGGTGGCTGAGGCCGCAGCTGGGAGTCCAGCCACCCTGAACCAGCCTGGCACAGCCAACCTGACATGGACAAGATTGACAAGTGGATGCTGGACAGACAGCCCAGGCCAGCTGCGGCTGCCCTCACACTCCACCAGGCCAGCCGGCTGACGCTGATGCCTCCTGACTCCCGGCCTCTCCGGCCCGTGAATGGGCGGTGTTTGTGTCTGGGGCGGGCGCCGGCGGGAGCAGCGCCCGGGATGAGGCGGCCAGTGCTGGGTCAGCGTTGCTGCCACCCAGGGCAGGCAGGGAGCCTCTCCCTCCCCTTCCTCACCCCCTTGGGCCAAGGGCCCAGGCCATTCCCAGGAGGACACATGCCACCCGCCTCAGCTCCTCAATTATGCTTCTTTGCCTGCTTCCCGCTCCAGCCATAGACGCCTCCACCAGGAAGCCCTCTGGGAAGAAGACGGCCTCTGCGTCCCAGCTCTGTCCAGTGGCCTCCAAGGTCCCCACCCAGCATCAGCCCTGAGCATGAGCAGGCATCGTGTGGGGGGTGAGTCCTGACCGCGAGGGACTTCGTTCCGTGGGGTGGCTGGGGAGGCCAGGAGTGAGGGGTCAGCCGGCCTAAACCTGGATCCCTCACCTTCTCCTAAACATGCCCCCACCTCTCTCACATCCACAGGTAAGCCGTTGGCAAGGCCACTTGGCTCTACCTTCAAGACATACCAGAGCCTAACGCGTCCCGCCGCCTGGTCCCCTCCCGCTGGGACCTGCGCCCACCTCCTCACCGGCCCCTCCTCTGCACACAACCTCTGGAAAACCTTAATCAGGTCATATCCCCGCCTTGGCCAGGCCCCCCGGGCTGCCGTCTCACTCCAATAAAACTCTTTATAGTAACCCATGGGCCGGCCTCCTCCCTCTTCCTCAATCTGCACCAGCCTCGGTCTCTCACTGTTCCTCAGACTTGCCAGCAGGCCCCAGCCTCAGGGTCCTTGCAGAGGCTGTTCCCTGGGCCTGAAGCGCTGTTCCTTGCACATCAGGATCAAGCTATCTAGTGGTCAGGGACCAGACTTTGGGCCATTTACTCAATGTCTCCTCTCCCCACCCTCAGCTCAGCTGCTACAAAGATGGAGTTGGTGCGCCTGGCTGGCCATGATGAGCGCAGTGGCCGTGGACGCTAGGATTTTGCTCTTCATTCTTCCCCCATGGGGCTTGTGGGGCTGGGGATTGGGGTCTGTGTCCCCTGCTCATGGGCGTCTATTGCTCCCAGAGGGCTCATGACGGCCTGGGGTGAGAATGCCTGGTGTCTCCCGCGGCGGGCTCCGTGCTGGCCGTGCGCCCCACCTCCGGCCTGGACCACTGCCCCCCCCCCCCACAAACACACACACTACACTTTCCTCAAACACAACTCCATTTCCATTTGTGCCACTGATTGTCTGCGCGGACAAAGGCCCCTTTCAGGGACGTCAGAGGTTCAGCAAATAAATAAATGAATGAAGTCTCGTTGGAGGAAGAGGTGGTGGGAAGGGGCTGTGGGGGCAGCCGGCGTCCTGTCAGCTGGCCCAGCCCTCGGAGGGCGCCCAGGCTGGGGACAAAGAGGACGGCCAGAGGTACCGGGGGACATGCCCACCCAGCACGGGGGTCTTGAGCTGTGTCTGGGAAGGTTTGCAGGTATCAGCCCTAGGAGTCAGGGGTGTCCCACACAGAGGGCTCCCCCAAAGACTCGGGGCTAGCCTGGCCTGGAGTCTGGTGTGTCCTGTGTCACAGCTTGGGTGCTCTTGGAAGGACAGGATTGGAGGCCCGAGGCCAAGGTGATGGGGGGTAGACTTGCATGTGGTCCCCTGTGTGTCCCAGCAAGCCAGCTGACATCCTTGACCTTCCTGGGGTCCCAGCTAGGACCCGGAGACAGCCCTGAGCCCAGAGGAGTGACCCTCCTGGCAGAGCTGAGCTCTGTGGTAGGCAGGCAGGATTTGGGGACCCCGACGTGCCACCTTCCAGGGCGGGAGGCCAGTGCTCTGCCTGATCTTGGGACCCCCGCTCTGCGAATCCAGAACTCGGGGGACACGTGACTGGGCACCAAGACGCTGGCCTGTAGGGGACTGTGGGCTACATTCATTCCCGCTCTGCTCAGAGGTCAGCCCTGCCCCCACCCCTGCCTCCTCTGCCACCACCACCAGACTCGAGGGTGCACAGAAACCTGCAGCGAGCCTTGAGAGTGTGGCCCTGAGCTGCTGCACCCTCCTGCCGGGGCCGCCGACACCCTGCGCTGGGAACCCAGGAAGGGTAAGGGCCACGCTTCCCAGAGGAGCCTGGCCTGGCCAGTCTGGGAGACAGCAGGCTGTGGGTGAGGCTCCCCAGGTAAAGTAGAGGCCACAGTCAGGTTCCAGCCCTGTAGCGCGTCCTGCTGTCCTGCTGTCCTGCCCTCCAGGAAAGACAGAACCGGAGCTGCAGTGGCTGTAGAGAGGGCTGGAGAGGTCCAGGAGGGCTGCATGGAGGAGAAGGCTGGGGGAAAGGCCTACAGGGGAGAAGGGGCCAGCCTGCTCCGTTGGCCACTGCTCCTGTCCAGCCTGGCGCAGGACCCGGGGCAGTGCTGACTCCTGGCCATTCTGGGGACAACAATGGCCGGCATTTAAATTCCAATTGAGTCGGCCTGAGTGGCCGCGGGCGTGAGAACAGGAGCCCCCACCCCCAGCCTGAGCCCCGCCCGCCACATTCCTGCCTCCCCGGAGATGGCCATGGCCGGGCCGTCGCCAGGGGGCCGGGAATGCGGCGCTCAATGGCCAGGGACAAGGGCCCATTGAGCAGTGACGGGCGGGATTGAGCCGTCAGCACCCCTCCACTCGGAACCCCCTCCTCCGTCCCACCTCCCTCCGGGTGTTACCAACGTCAGCGACTCAGCGGACCCTGCTCAGGCCTTCCTGAGCCTGGGTCCCCTCGACTGCCCACTGCCCCAATGGCCTTCACCCTCTCACCCCTCCCCCGAAGTCAGAGAGACGGTGTCTTAATCGGATTGTGTCACGCTCCTGCCTAGAGCCCTCGGGGGCTGCCCAATGCCCTCAGGAATCGAAAGCCACGCTCCTCCTCTGGCCACAGGGCAACTGACCGCTGACTCTCCTTGCCCACCCTGTGGCACCCAGAGGCCTTGTCTGACCATCCGGTCCGGTCACCTGCTCCCATCCTGTCTCACTGGTCTGCCTGTGTTCTTTCACCACATCCCCCCGCTGTCAGCCCCACAGAGGCAGGACCCTGTTCCCTGCCCTGTGTCCAGCGCCTGGCATTCAGGGGCACCCACACGTATTTCAGGAATCAAGGTTTTAATGCAAATGAGCATGGCATGGCCAGGACCCATTGGCCATGTTTCCCGGGACCGCAGACAGGGCACGTTGCCTTCATGGCAGCCCTATGAGAAGTGAGGATGACGGTGGCATGGTGGCAGCCCCTTCTCCTGGCCCCACGTGGGCCCCAAGGGCTGAGGCCTGTCTCATCAAGCAGCTCAAGTCCCCGAGAGCCTGTTCTCACCTCCTCCTTGGATCTGCCCTCTGCTCGTGGAGCCTGCCACAGGCCAGGCACCGGCCTGAGAAACGTCCACCCCCACCCAGACGGTGAGCAGCGCCCATCAGTGTCCACCCCCACCCAGATGGCATCACAGGACAAGAGCCTGGGCCTCGCTGCCCTCTGTGGCTGCCCACGGCCCCCTCCTCTCCTCAGGCCATGTCAGTGGCCTTGTCTCAGGCCAGGGCAAGAGGATGTCAGGCAGGGTGCCAGGGAACCTCAGCCCAGGATGGGGTAGTTCCAAGGGGCACAAAGCCCTGGTAGACAGGGCCCCCACCTGAGAAAGAACTCGGGGGACATAGGGAGGCTGGTGCAATGCCTGCAGGCTGCAGGGTGTCCCTGTGCCCCCACCTCCTTCCACCCTTCTTGGGAAGATGAGCTCACCCACCTGTCTCCTAGGTGCACTGGGGATGGGGGGCGCTGGCTGGGGGATGGAGGGGGGGCATCCTTGGCCGGGGTGGGCACAGCAGCCCATGTCCCCAGACCAGTATCAAGGAACCCCAGACAAGTAAGGTGTGATGGTGCTGGGAGTGGAGTTTGGGCTTCATGGGAGCCCCCAGGGAAGTGCAGATGTGGGGGCCCCAGGCAGGCATCTCCTCAGGCCCTGGCCACCCAGACCATGTGGACTGCCACCCCCAGGCCTCCCTAGAGCGGCCTGACCATATCAACCTCAACCTCAGGACCAGATCCAGGACCACACAGCGAAAGACAGGGAGCCCCCTCCCCTGCCACCAAGGACTGCCACACCAGGTCACTACGGGGCTCCCACAAAACGCATCCAGAACCCAGCCTGCACTCTACCCTCACTGTCCACACCCCAGAAACCCCCTCCAGCCTCCAGCCACTGCCCTCGCCCTGAGACCCCCGGTCAGAGCAGCCCCTCCTCGGCTCCAGGTCCCCCAGTGGCTGCCATCTTGCTGAGGAGAGGCCAACTCGCAGGCCGCCCGGGGTCCCCACTGCCCCGCCCCTGCCCCGTCCTGCTGGAGCCCTTGGCCCCAGGGTGCCTGGCCCTTTGGGCCATCCGTCCGCCTGGAGCTCTCCTCCGTCACGTCTGGGCATCAGTGGTCAGCATGGTGTGGCCACGTCCCCTGCATGCTGCCGCCAGAGCCGCACACTGTCCTCACCACCGAGGGGTTCGGCCTGCAATTTGTCCCTAGCTGTCTCTGCCCTGACTGTCCAGGCCTGGAGGGCAGGCCTTGGTCTGTGCTGCTCACGTGAGGCCCCCAGTGCCCAGGGCAGTGCCAGGTGCATGGAGGGTCTCGGGGACAGCGTGGGACGAACGGATGAATGAATGGCCAGCAAATGATCCCTAACTCACAAGTGTGGGGCGGAGGCAGGGAGTGGAGTGGAGCGGGTGGCCCCTACATGGCCTGTGAGGTCCCCAGGTGGCCCTTCGCTGTCCCCGTTGTCCAGAGAACACCGAGGCCTGTGAAGGCCACCCCCCACCCCGCTCCACACAGGCATCCCCGTAGTGGTCAGAGCCTCTCGAGCCAGGCTGCCCTGGCTGTCCTCACAGGTGTGGGGACCCCTCCCCAGCTTTGTTTTTGAGGGGAAGCCCTGGGCCAGCTGGCCCAGCAGAGTCAGGATGTAGAGCACGCAGGAGGCCAACCCCCAAGGAGCCACCGCCCAGGGGCCCCTGTGGCCTCGGTCCCCCCACCTCAGCCGGCCGGGCGGAGCAGCGGTGGCAGCCAGGCCTCGGCTGTTGAGGATATGCTGCAGAGCTCTGGACTGCCTTGGGGGCCCAGGGAGCCCCCATACCCCAAGGCCCATCTACCACTCCGCTGCCTCAGGGTCGAGCCAAGCTCCGCATTGCAATCTCTTGCTCCTCCTCACAAACCCGCAGGGTCATTTTGCCCCTCAGGGCCTGCGTCCAGGCTGTGCCTGGGGTTAGGAGGCCCCCCCCCGCCCCCCGCCGGGGGTAGGCTGCCCTGAGGGGCCCCTCCCCATGGCTGAGAGTGAACAGGACAGCTTTGCTGAGCCGGAGGCGCCTGAACAGCCCTGAGTGGGTGAGGTGGGTACCAGGGAGAGGGAGAGCTCCAGGGAGCAGGAGCAGACGTACAAAGGCCCCGAGGTGGAGGTGGACTGAGCGTATCTGAGGAGCAGCCAGCAGGAGCGTGGTCAGAGAGGTTGTCCTGTGAGCCCCCAGTTGTGCTCAGACTTGGGCAGGAGCCCAGGAGCCACAGGGGTCTGAGCAGAGACTGGCGTGGTCCACTGCGGGTCTCACCAGGACCCTCGGCTGCCTGGGGAGGAGGGACTGAGGGGCAGGGCCCGAGGGGAGGCATGTGGACGTCTGTGTCAGGTGGCTCTGGGAAGATACAATAGTCAGCAGGGCTGGACCCATCCAAGAGGTGCCACCCCACCCACGGCCCCACCGCATGTCCAGGCCTGGGCCAGCTCCTTGAGCCCCAGATGACCCTGCTCGGAGTCCCTCGGTTCCCCCTTGCCTGGAGTGAGGTCCAGGCCCAGAGCTGGTTATGACTGCACAGTGGCTCTGCCCCTCTGTTGTCAGGTCACTGAGGTGGAGCAACAGTGCACTGTAGGGCACATCAGCAATGTGGGGGCCATGGTCTCAGCCCTGGGAGGGGAAACATGGCCACAGAATTCCGAGGGGCCCTCCATCTTGCCAGCCGAACCCTCCTGCACTGCTCTTTTCCAGGCATGGGAGCCACAGCAGCATCTTCTTTCTCTCTTTGCCCTGGCTGCCAGGGAGCTCAGGATCAAACCAAGGGCTCAAGGGTAATAACAGTCCTTCCCCAAGTTCTGGAGTGTTTCTCTTTTCTTGGCCTAAATAAATCCAGTGTGAAAAGCTGTATTTTCTCAGCAGCTTAAAGCTCAAATCTGCACAGCAGACATGCCTGGTACCTCCTTCCCCGGGCTGCGCTTTCCTTCTGTCTCAGCCCCAAGGCCCAGACAGAGTGGGGGCCCAACCTTTCCCTGGCCTCAGCATAGCCTCTGCCCTAGCTGAGCCATCACCTGGCCCTGCACCCTGGCCCTGGTCAGGAGAGCCATCAAGAATGAGGCTGGAGGCAAGGCAGCCCTCAGCCTGGTTCGTGTTCATACAGAGCCAGTCTTCAGGCCCCAGGGAAGCCGCAGATCCCGTCCAGTCCCCAAGGGCATCAACACACACAGACACACAGGGCACCTGCCGCACAGGTGGCCTCCCTTGTCAAGGGCCTCAGGACCTACCTGAGCCCCGAGCTGCCTCCTAGGTGGAAGGGGTGTCCTGAGCAGGCGTGAGCTCCCTCTTCCTGAAGGGCTCGAGTTGAGGCTGCTGGTGTCCAAGACACTGACAGAGTTGCAATGGCAGGTGCTGGGCTTGGCAAAGTGCTACGCCCTGAGTGGGGAGTGGCAAGACGGCCAGACCCCGACACCTGGTGTCCCACGTGTCTAGCTGAGGTCTGCCTGCCTGGATGCTCCCAGAGGGCAGGGCCCTGGGTTTTGGGGAGATAGCTGGGGGCTTGGTGGGCCCAGGGCCTGGCAGGCATCCCGGGTAAAGATGGCAGTGCTCAGGCCACTGTCAATGGGCCGTTGTACTCCTCAAGGGCCTCTAATCCCGCCCACCTGGCAGGACAGATGTGTCCTTGCTGGCAGGCCCCAGCTCCAGCTGGCAGCAGCTGGCAGCCGCACACGGCCCGGATGTGGGGTGCCTTGACCAGGGACGGGTGTGCATCCTGGGGGCTCCAGAAGCCCCACGCAGGCAGTGAGTGAGCCCTGTGCTCTGCTACCCCGCCAGCCGTCCTCAAGCCACACTCACTGCCTGGGTGGGCAGGACAGGCAGGCGGCTGATTACAGCCGTGTCCAGCCCGAGCAGCCACTGACCTTTCCTAGGGGCACAGGGCCTTTCTCTTAGCGGCCAGAGTCCTCCTATCCCGCTTGAAACTACCCCCCAGCCCCAGATCACCTCCACGAATACTGCACGGGGCAGGGGCTCGGGAGGGCTCCCCGGCATCCTAGGCCCCCTCCTTCGACGAGCGGCCCCAGTGGTCCCAGACTGAGGACAGAGCCCTGGGGAGCAGCACTAGAACCTGGGGGTGGGGGGTAGGGTGGGGTGAGGTGGAGGGAGGACTGGCTGAGACCCCCATAGCAGAATAAATCCCCTTCCAGGGGCAGCCTTGGTGCTCTGAAAACATGGACCCAGATTTGGCCACGTTTCCGATCCATGAGTAGGGCAGTTGTGTGAAGAAGGATTCTGAGGCCAAGACCCCAGCCACAGTGGGAGAGACAATTCTGCAGTTGACTAGTGATGTCTGCCATGGGGGCAGGTTGGCACATGATGGCACGCATGCCATATAGTTGTCACCCCTGAAATGGTTTCTGACCTCCAGCTCTAACTTTCTAGGGTCACAAATATACACCCCTGAGACCTCAAAGACTCCACCCCAAGGGGCCTGTGCCCAGATTCTCCTTGGCCCAGGATCTCTGAGTCAGCTAAGCTGCTGGTGGAGGCTGCCTTCTTCTGGGTGAGCAGATCCTGGGCTGAGGGACCTCAGGAAGCGCCCGTCTGGGTGTCCCTGGTGGAGGACAGTGGGCAGGGTCTGACCTCATGGGGGTGATCCCTCCAGCAGGGAGAGAACAGGGCTGAACTGCAGGGGTGCTGGAAGGGTCTGAGGCCAGCCCCTCTCCTGCATGGCCCAGGCACCCCAATAGAGACCCTAGTCACTTTGCCCCCTCAAGTGGCATGTTTACTGTCCCCATTTTACAGATGTGCCTGAGATCACTCAGCAAGTGCCAGCAGAGCTGGGACCCCTACACCCAGTACCATCTGGGCTGGGACCACCTCTGAGACAGGAAGGGTGGGGCTGTGGATAGCCAGGGGTAGTGATGCTGAGGCCCCAGGGTGGGGCCTGGGGCCCCGAGATGTTCAGAGGCTGGGAGAGCGGAAGGGTCTGCAGCAGAGGGGCCTGCGGCTCATGGGCCTCGCTCCCACTTCTGAAGGTCATACTTGGGGTGGGGGGGGTGGCGGGGCAGGGCAGGCTGGGGGGGACCTGAGCAGAGAGGCCCTGGGGAGGGAGCTGGCCCCCATCGAGTCTCCACCTGCCTGACGAGCTGGATTTCTGGCGCTACCAGTTCTGTGAGCTCAACGGTAGCAAACAGCTGGGAATCCTTTAAGCTCTTTACAAGGAGAACATGGTCTCTGGGCCGTGTCTGTGTGCATAAGCGTGCACTCATGTGTGCATGCATGTGTGCACGCGTGCATGTGTGTGTGCATGCTCAAGCACATCTTAGGGGAAGGAGTGGGCATGCTACCCCAAGTCCGCCAGGTCCTGCAATGCTGGGCAGCACAGGGGCCTCCCAGGAGTCGGGGGCTGCAAAGCTTCAGGAAGCTTGGGCACGGCCAGCCTGGGAGCTGGGCGGGGTGGTGGGCCTGCCACGCACCTGTGAGCCCTGGCCGGGCTGCCTTGTCTCAGGGTTGGACTAAGGGCTTCCTGGCAGTGAGGGTGGATGGACAGGGGCAGGACAGGGTTAGGGCAGGGGTGGGGGCGTGGGAGGGAGGGGATCTTGGTTTTGGAGATTTGCTGCTTCCTCACCCCTCAGTGGGATGGACGCAGCAAGGGAGCGCAAAAGCAGGGCCAGATCAAGAACGGGGCCGGGGGGTGGGGTTGCCCCCCAGCCCAGCATGGTGTGAGGACAGCCCCACTCTCCTGGCCAGCTGTGGTGAGGTCTGTCCCCCAGCCACGCCCATGGACAGGGAGGGGAGCAGAGGAGGCACCTGGCAGAGGGTGGGGGGCAGCTGAAGCCCTTCCCCTCTGCGCCCCCCACCCTCGGTGAGGTGGGGCCTGGGACCAGGCTGGTCTGCTCCCTTCGCCTGCCTGGGGCTGGGCCTCAGGGTGTGGGGACCTGGACCTCGGCCCTGAGGTGCCTGTGACGTTGCACCCGCAGGCCCGCATCGCCAGGAGGATAAACGTTTAGCCCTAATGAACCCAACAGGGTGGGGCTGGCCCCAAGCCCAAAGGGGACAGGCCTCACTGAAGCCCTGGAGACCTCTCTGAGGCTGCCGTGGGCCTCAAGGCCACTGCAAGTCAGGCCACTGCAAGTTAGGTGCCTGGGAGGGCAGAGACACTTGTCCACAGGCATGCAGAGGGGGCAGCCCTTCTTGACTTGCTGTGTGCCCGGGGCAGGTTGCTGCACTCTCTGAATCGAAGCAGATTCCTCATCTGGCTACCTGAGATCATTCGTCTCCTCAGCCCCAAAAATCCAAGGAACCAGGGAAGAGAGTCCTTTCCTGAGCCACCGGGGATGACCAGCATCCCCAGGCTACCCAGCTTTTGTGGGCTAGCCTGGGAACTGGGCTAGGCTGGAGTCTGCACTGGCCAAAGGTTGCCCTCAGCCAGGTTAGGGGCCTGTGGAGCAGAGGGACGCTCAGAGCCCTGAGCAGAGGCTGTCAGCCGAAGCCTCTGACCCTGCTCATGCCCCCCCAAACACACACACACGTGAGCGTGCACACGCGTGCACCCAGGCGAGTGTGCTGGGATCTGAAGCCCCTGCCCTCGCCGGGGGCGTGCTCATGTGGGCATGTAGAGCCTGCCCAGCCTTGCTCTGATCTAGTTTTCCAGGCCCGGCCTGTCCTCCGTGCCCAGGCGGCAGGCGGCACTGTCAGGGGGAGCTCGCAGAGCTGCTCATCGGCAACTTGGGTACCCTGGGCTCACGATGGCTTGTTGGGGGCACCCGGCTGGCTTGATGTGCTGAGGGCTTTGGCACAGGCTGCACCCTGGGGACACCTGAGGCCAGCATCCACACACGTGCACGCAGACATGGGCTTGTGTGAGCATCCCTGTGTGTGTGCTCAAAGGGGCGTCCCTCTGAGGCTCTAGGCCCTCACTGAGGACCTGCTGGGGGTGGGCGTCCCTCCTAGGACTCAGGCTGCCACTGGGCCCCCCTGTATCCAACTTCTGCCATGGTTACCAGGCCGTCCTGCCCACTCCACCTTCTACCCGCAAGATGAACCAACATATCTTCCAAAGACCAAGCCCTGTGGCCCTCCACTACCCACCTGGCAGGGTGCTTCCCTGTCACCCCTCCTGGAGGCCAGTCGTGGTCCAGCTGGAGACCAGGATCCTGGGAGGTCGTCGATATGGGGCTGAGCCATGGAGCCACCACAGCTGGGAAGGCCTCAGAAGCTGTCTCAGAGGACAGGCTGGAGGCAGGGTCTGGATGGGGAGGCCGCAAGAGCACTGCAGAAGGAGGAGGGGTGGCTGTGTGGAGGGAGCCCTAGCCTGATAAGGCCCTTTGATCTTCACTGAGGCAACACAGACCTCCATCCTGAGATAACTGGCCTGGAAACTTCAGTGCTGCCCCAAGCCGCCCTCCCCAAGGGCGCTACCCTCGCCCACTCTAGCCCTGGGCAGACCTGGTGCGGAAGGTGACTGGTCCTCAGGGTACGCTCTGAAGCTGGGGCAGGGGTGACAGAGCCAAGACCCCACGGGGACCCCACAGAGAGGGCCTGGCACCAGGGAGGGGAGCCCAGTGTGCCCCCACTCCCAGGAACTCCCTGGTCCTCACCTTGATCCACAAGGCGGCCCTCAACCCCAGCCTCACTGTACCCAGCCCTCTCTGGCCCTGCTGGCCTGGGAGTGGACACCTCTTCCTGCCTCCCTATCTGGCTCCCACTAGCTTTCACCCTTTGCCTGGGGGCTTCTGTGAGGCCACTCCCTGGTTGCAGCCCATTGGGTGGCCCTGTCTGTCCTGGGTTACTGACCAGTGTGGGCACAGGTGTGGACATGGCTCTGTGTAGGGTGGGTGCATACTGCCTGGGCACCCTCTCCAGGACAGCTACCCTCTGCCCGAGTGGTAGTTGGTGTCCCCCACGCCCCAGGGAGCTATCCCAACCATGCCCTCAGTCCCTGCAGGGCAGGCCAGCTAGACAATGAAGCTGTCAGTGGTCATGGGAAGGCAGGCAGGCGTGGTGGGGGAGGCAGTCTTGGGAGGCCCGGCAAAGACATCTCTATTAGGGGGCCGCAGACTCTGCCCGGCCCCCGCCTCCGAGTGCTGGGAGGAATGGGCCAGCATGGGCAGAGGTAGCCATCAGGCTTGGGGCAGGCAGGGGGCTCACTGTCCATCAGGCCCCCCATCCCGCCCTGGACTCGGCTCACAGGAGGGAAGGCCCATTAGGCAGAGGGGCAAACTGAGGCTGGGAGCTGCATGGTGACTAGGCATCAAGTGCCCCAGTACCCCCCACCCCCGGCCCCAAAAGACCTCCTGAGGCACCTGCACCCCACTCCTCCCCCTGAGTGGGAATGCTCTGGAGAACCATTCTGCCCCAGCTCCTGGGCAGACCCTCAGCAAACAGTTTTTGGGATAGAACCCTTGTGAGGTGTTTCATGATGCTGTGCCTCAGTTTCACCATCTGTAAAACCATGCGAGCTGACCTCATTTGGCGTACCCCCCTTGGTGCCCACCTAGGTGTGCTCAGGCTGAGCTAGGGCTGCAGGATGGCGCACATAGTCCCACCCCTGGGCTGCCACAGATCAAGGTTTCAGGAAGCTCAGGGCCCAGGGGACCCACAGAAGCCCCAGTCTCACAGGATGATGGGACCAGAGCTGACTTCCTGCAGGAGCTCTGGCTTCGGCTGTGACCCTGCCTGCCCCACCCGAGTCAGGAGCTGGCAAGACCCCACATGAACTACAGCCCTTCTCCTTAGAGGCCCAGCAGCTGGTCTGGGGAGACACTTCCCATGGGCCAGCCACTCTGCATCTCTTCTTCCTGGGGGCTGGGGAGGGGCAGGGGCTGGGGTGTCATGGGGATCCTGGATCAGCAGAGCCCAGCTAACGCCTTCTCTCCCAGAATCCCCAGAGCCAGGCCCCCTTCTCCGGGAAGCCCAGGACACCCAGGGGCTCACCTGCTCCCTGCGCCCTCTCTGAGCCCTTTCCCCCCGCCCCAACCCCCACCCCCTGTCTGCCTCATTCTCCCAACCGCCGTCTGAGCAGGTGCTGTTAGAGCCCTTTACAGACGGGAGAGCGTGGCCCTGGGTGAGCTGCCGCTTGCCCAAGACCACAGAATGGGGCGCAGCGGTGCTGGGCTCTACCCCGGGCTCTGCCTCAGACACCAGGCTTTGACCTTTCACCCCAAGCCAAGCGCTGCTGCAGCCTCCAGCCCCACTTTCCAGTGTCACTGGCATCAGCTAGGGACCCGGACTGGACCGGCTGTCGGGGCAGCCAGGAGCAAGAGCTGTGTCCCCCATGCTGCGTTCTCTTGGGCAGAGGGGACACTGCCAGTGTATGTGTGGGGGGCGGGGGATCGTGGCTCATGGTGGGCCTGGCTAGGGGTGCACCCGGAGAAGAGGGCTCCTGACATGGCTGCCCGGTGAGCTGGTGGCCTCTGCCCAGGCTCAGTGAGTTCACTCTGCCAACAGCTGTCTCCTGCAATGAGCTCCGTGTAGCCCTGCACACCAGCATCCGGCGGCTGGGCCCGGGGCGGGGGCATGGTCCAGCCTTCCCTCCCACTTCGCCCCAGCCTGAGGCTGGGGGTCCGGCCTGCTCTCCGGGGCTCCCTAAGTCCTTCAGAGAATACCCCACCCTTCCCAAACTCAGCAGAAACCTCCCCAGGGCAGGGTAGCCGCATCTGGTCACTGTGTACCTGGGCAGACCATGCCACCTGAGGCTCGGTGCCTTGGTTTCCCCACCTCTCAAACAGGGCTGATGGGGCTGGTGAGGATCCGGCCCCCCGGGACTCTTTATCAGGAGCTGCCATCCCCACCAACCTCAGGCCTCCATTCCAAGTCCCACAGCATGTGGGCGTCCCCAGTCTGAGTCTTGGAGGGGATTCCCTGGCCCCGACCTGGGCTGGACAGTGTCTACAGCCTTCGGCAACAGAGGTTGTGGCCCCCACTGCCCACTGGGCCCAGCTGGCCACACTGAACTCGTGGGCTCCGGCTGGAAGTGTGGCTGAGGTTAGTCCACGGGTGACCTGTGCGGGGACCAGCAGGGTCAAAGGGCTGGGGATCAGGGCCCCGAGGGGCTGATCCCCAGGCAGACCTCGCACACAGAGCCTTCTCGGAGCAGGTGACACCCACCGGGAAGGGCCAGCAGGACCCAGAGAGAGGGGCATTCCGAGGAGGGCAGAGGCTGCCAGGCTGGAGGGAGGAGGGCGTGCCGTGGGGTTGGCCCTGCGGCCCGAGGCCTGGATTCCTAATGCAGCCAGAGCCTGTGAGCTGGAGTTGGGGCTTGTTTATTCTTGGCAGGAAGGCTGCTGCTGGGGGGTGGTGGAGGGGGTAGTGAAGTCTTTTCAAAAAATAATAATAATAAAAACGCTCATTTAGAAGGCTTCTAAGACGTGCTGAACTCCAAAAAGGGTCTTGGAAAAAATGCTGAGAAGGTTTAAGTGTAAATGGACCCAAAACACCATAATTAAATTTCCCTTAAATTTACCAGAGTTTGGGGTCAAAGAAAAAATAAAACTTAGGGAAAATACACTTGAGGTTTTAGGCGAATGCCAAGTGCTTAGGAAAATAGATTTCTGAGCTGCTCAGCGGCTACTGGCCTGGCCCCCGCCAGCCCCGGGAGCTGCAGAGGCCTTAACCCCTCCCTGGCCGGCTCTGGCCGCCTCTCCACTGCCCTCATTCCCCTGCCCACCCCCTTGAGGGCCTTCCCCACACCGTGGCTGGCCCTCCCTGGCCAGATCTGCCCCCCTGCCGGCTACCTCCTGCCCCTCTGCACTACAGAGCAGCCCTCCGTGCCAGGCTCTGGGTGGGGAGCTGGAGGCCCCTCACCCCCAGCCTGGGTTGGAGCCCAGGGAAAGCCTGAGCTTTCATCTCCTCCTCACTCCACCCCATGACACCACTTTCATGCCTCTACACACAGCCCTGCTCTCCTTTTTTTGCTCATCTGGGAGCAACCACATTTTCCAAACGTAAAGGCAGGATTTGAGGTCTACCGGTCTGAGTGAACCAAGGGGCAAAAAGGCCAGAATGTTTGGACTGAGGCTATCACAACACGTCCAAGAAGACAGCCTCCCAACAGCACATGATTCATGGTGTTGCCCTTTTTGCTCAGCCTGCCAGGAAGCTCAGAGCTAAAATTAAGGATCCTGTGTAGTAGCTAGTGTTGGCCAACAGATTTTGAAATATTTTCTCTTCCTCATGTTCTTTAAAATTCCATTTCTGTTATAACGAGCAAATCAATTGTGCTTTTTATTTTAATTCTCCTCAAGTTTTCTGAGAATAAATTAAAAAGGCAGAAATTACCCAGGATCCACAACAGCCACAGCCTTTCTCAAATCTGCTCTTTCTTCTTTGGAGGGAGGGGGTCAGCCAACCCAGCTCAGCGTGGGTAGCAGGGCCAACCCCCACCGCCATCCCATGGTGGCCTGCCCTTCCTGAGGCCCAGCCCTACCCTGCCAGCAGGAGAGGCAGCAGTGGTTTCCAGAGAAGGTGGGGATGCATGTTGGCAGATGGGGAGCTCCCAGGGAGAGATCGAGTGGCCTCCTGGGGGTCCCAAGAGCCCCCCAGAAGGGTGGACTGGCCTGAGAAGACTTGAAGCTACCGTGGGGCCTCAGTTTCCCCCATGTCTCCACTCAGCCTTGAGACAGGGAAGCCCCACCTCTGGGCCAGGCACTCCATCCCGGAGAGGGAGCTGAGTCGGAGGCTTTGGCTGGGGGTTCCACCTGCCCTGGGTTCCAGGCCCGGTCCTGGCCCTGATGGGCGCTCCTCAGGTACCAGGACAGCCACGGCCTGCCAGAAGTGCTGTGGATAGCCGGCGGGATGTGGATTCAAATCCACACCAGGAACGTCCCGACTGCTGAGCACACCTCACTGCCATGTGGCCAGCATCAGTCCAGGCCTGGCAGGGGGAGGTGAGGAGGGGTGGTTGCAGGGCCGGCTGCTGACAGCCTGCTGTGATCCAGTACGCAGGGCACACGGCAGCCAGCTCCCCTGCCACGGGCATCCCTCTTCTTGCTCAGCGCACAGGCCCCAGCAAGCCGGGCCGCCCAGCTCTGAGTCACCCACTGGGTTGGGCTGGGCCAGGCTGGGCTGGTCTGCCCATCAGCCCCCCGACTCTTGCCTTGCTCCCAGCCTTCCACACTCACCTTCACTCAGGACCCTGGAGGTGTGGGCCTTGGGAGACAGGGTGGGCATGGGGGGAGTGGGCAGGGAGATGTGAACACTGAAGGGGAGTCTGGCAGTGTGGAGAGCCCCACAGGCAGGGCTGGCCACCCCAGAGACCCCTCCATCACCACACTGACCATCAGCAGACTCTCCCCCCGCTGCCCCCCCCACCCACATATACCTTGCTCACCTGTCCAGGGGCCCATGGAGGGGACACCTCAGCGGAATGCCAGGTGGACTGAGCCAGGTAACACAGCAAAGGCTCTCAGTGGAGACACTCCATCAAGGGGGCTCTGATAACACAGTGGCTTCTAATGGCTAATTGATAGGAAGCATTGCCAAAATTGGAAACACGACGCAGAAGGCACCACGAACAGGCCTCGCCCTGATGTCAAGGGAAGGCCTGTGAAACACCTGTGCTCCATTCCAGCTGAACCCACTGACTTAGAGACAATAATTGTCAACAGTGACACTATTTTGTCAATAATAACAATAATGCCTTGAAGCAGTGCCCTCCTCTGGTGGTGGGGGTGGGGCAAGGTGGGCAGCGACTCCTTGGGTATTAGCAACAGGCAGTGCTCAGACCCTTTGGGAGGAATTTGGCAGAATCGGCCCAGAGCCATGAAAATGCTCCTGAGATTTGACCTAACTGCCACCAGACAGTGCCCCTGGACCACTTCAGACTGTGGGTGGCACCAAAGGAACCAGACACCATGGGGTGTGTGGTAGGCAGAATGGGGGTCCCCAAAAGACTGGTCCACATCCTGACCCCCAGAACCTGGGAAAGTGAACTCATTTGGAAAACGGGTCTTGGCAGATGCCATTAAGCTAAGCTCTTGAGACAAGATCACCCGGGATTATTGGGGTGGGATCTACATCCAGTGACAAGTGTCTTTATAAGAGACGGGAGGAGGAGAAGGCCACGTGCCGAGGGAGGCAGAGACTGGAGTGATACAGCCACAAGCCCAGGGACCTGTGCGGCTGCCAGAGGCGGGAAGGATGCTTCCCTAGAGCCTCCCGAGGGAGCGCGGCCCTGTGACGCCTCGATTTCAGGCTGCTGGCCTCCAGACTGTGAGGGAGTTTGTGGTAATCTGCTCCAGCAGCCCTAGGAAAGGAGGACAGGGTGTGAAACACCCAAGGGTCACCCCAGGCCTGTCACTGGAGGAAGAGGAGGGCTTACCCCTTGCCCTGCAGGCCCGAGGGAGAGGCAGCAGGACAGAAGTGGACAAACCCACAAAGAATTGGAAAGCAAGGGAGCCTGTGAAGCTGTGTGTGAGGTCAGGCTTGTGGGACGGACAGGAGAAGGGGCGGGGGGCATGTGGGGAACAGTTGGCACAGGCCCACAATCCCCCATGGGCACTTTTGCCAAGGAGACAGTCCTGGGGGTCACGAGGCAGAAAGCTGCTTGCTTGAAGACAGATGGATGCTCTTCTCTCGGAGACCAGGGAGCACAGGACGCCCTTCTTGGGGGTCCAGGCAGGGGCTGTGGGCACCATCCTGGGAGATGATTCACAGGAGACAATGCAGAGCCCTTCCTGGGCCTTAGAAGGGTCCCGTGGGAGACGATCCCTCAGGCAGCTCCTCCTCCCTGCCCCACCACAGGCTAACTCCTGCCACAAAGGAATCTGGAGGGCGGACCAATCCAGGCCCCCAAGAGAAAGGGGGCCAAGGGGGAGAGCAGTCTACACCCATCCTGACATATTAAGTAACTGATTAATAGATTAGAGCAGAATGTGCTGCTGTGGCCCCTGGGATGCTGTCCCAGCAGAGGACCTAGGTGGGGGCGGCCTGGGGCTGTGCCTTGGAGGGGTCTGGACAGCTCACTGGGGTTCAGCGGGCCCCTATCCAGTCTGGGGGACACAGGCTTGACGAGAGCAGGCACCAAGGGTGGCATATGGCAGAGGTGCTGATCTGTCAGGTGGGCACAGAGGGGCTACGTAAGGGCTCCCTGGGGGTGGGGTCCTTCCAGGGCCCTCAGGTCTGGCCTCAGAAGCTGGAGTCTCCAGGCTGGCTGCTCGCAACACAGGCTTCCCTGGAACTGGGGGAGGCTGGAGCAGCCAGGCACAGACGGGCTTTCACTGCCCATTTCCTGAGGAGCAAACCGAGTCCCAGAAGCCACAGCCAGCTGGGCCAGAGGCACTTGGCTGGGGCAGCCCAGAGCCTTGCCCAGGTGTCACCCTCTCCTCTCCCTGGCTCCTGTAGGCTCCCAGCCCCCCTGGGCTTGTGTGATAGTGGGAGAAGAGCCCTCTTCCTTGTGAAGGTGGACACAGAAGCCACTGCCACAGTGAGTCCTCCCTAGCTTGGATTGGTCCCACACCTTGGGCCAGCTCAGGCTCCCTCCTTGTCCTTCCTTAGAGCCCAAGCTTTGGCATCCCCTACCTGGGCCCCCAGCCCCTGCCCTCCATTCTGATGCCTGGCAAGCACCCAATCTCTAAATTTGTTTCCTCCTCGGGGAGTGGGGCAATGACCCCCTCCGGCAGAGAACTCAGGCCGTGCGCTTAATAAATGCAGCAGTGAGCACAGCTTCTGGGGTGCAGTCCCCTTGCACTTCAGCCCCAGGGAAACAGTCCTTCACCCCCAGGCCTTTGCACACGCAGTTCCCCCACGAGGATGCTGTCCTGTGCTCCTCCACCTCAGGATTGGCTGCTCACACCTCGCGGCTCAGCTTGAGCTGCTACTTCTCCGTGCAGACTCTCTGACATGCTTCACTCACCGAGACCACCCCTCTCTATGGCCCCGCGATCCCCGAACCTGAGCCCCTGATCAGCGGCGGGTGGTATCCCAGACTGCGCGCTGCGCAAACGGAGGCCTGCACACGGCCTCTCTGAGCGCCCGCCCGGCGCGGGGCCGCCCTCAGCGCGCTGCCCAGCGGTATGGCTGGGGGCCTCGCCCGCCCAGCCCCGGCTCCCACGCCCTCGGAGACCGCCCGGCGCCCCCGCCCGGCCCCGCCCCCTCTAATCCCCTCCGCGGGCGGGGGCGAGGCGAGTCGCGGCCCCGCCTCCGGACCGCCCCAGGGGAGGGGCGTGTCCCCGCGCCCCAGCGAGTCCGGGCGGGCGTGGCCGGGGCGGGGCGGGGCGGGGCGGGAGCGGGCCGGCCCCCACTGGCTGCAGCGCGCCGGGCCGCCGGGGCTCAGAGCGCGGCGGCGGCGGCGGCGCGGGCAGCTGGCGCCGCGCGGTCTTGCTCGGCCAGGCGCACGGGCGCACCGGCGAGCCGACGGCCGGAGGGACGGAGAGCAGGCGCTGGGCCGGCGGGCACTGAGCCGGAGTAAGAGCCGCGCTCAGCGAGTCGGGCGCCGGCGGCCGCCAGGTCGGTACGTGGGGGTCGGGCGGGCGCGGAGGGGTCCAGGCGGGCGCGCGGCGGGGCCGGAGCGCGCGGGGGGCTGGATCCCTAGCGGTCTCTGCGGCGGGGCCCGGCCGGGGCGCAGGCTTCCCGCTCTGGAAAGTTTGCCGCCGCCGCCGCCGCCCTGGGAGGGCTCTGCAGCAGCCAGGGAGGGAAGGGGGAGGGAGGGAGGGACCGCGGCGGGGAGGAGGCGGCCGGCGCCAGGCGGCCCGGGAGCCCAGGGCGGCGGCGGCGGGCGGGGCGGCCGGGGGTCGGAGGGGCCGGGGCGCCGGAGCCGGGCCACCGCCGCTTCCGCCCCTGCGCGCCCGGCCCGCCTGGGTAACGAGCTGCCTGCTTTCTCTCGCAGACTCCAGAGCGGCGCCCTCCTCCCGCCGGTGCCAGAACCGGGCCATGGGGGGCAGCATGCCCGCGCGCGCCGCCTGAGGACGCCGTGACCCACGCGCCCGCGATGGGCGCCCCGGCTTGCGCCCTCGCGCTCTGCGTGACTGTGGCGGTCGTGACCGGCGCCAGCTCGGGACCCCCGGGCATGGAGCAGCGCGTCATGCGGAGAGCGGCAGGTAAGGAAGGACTCGACGGGTACGCAGAGGAGCCTGCGGCTCCGCAGGCGGAGGCGTCGGGGCCCAGGAACAGGCGCCTGGGTGACTGGGGGGCTCCAGATCTGAGTGGGCCCGAGGGCGCGCCCTGGGCTGGCACCGCAGGAGCAGTATCTGGGTTTCTGCCGCCCTCCCTCCCTGGGGATCGCGGCCAGAGCTGGCGCGGCAGTTTGTGGGGCACCTGGAGCCGCAGGGCTACCACCCAAGTGCTAGGCTGCGGCGGGGAGCTGCGCGCGGCGGCGGTGTCCGCAGCCCCCGCCCCCGCAGTTCCCCAGTGGGGCGCAGCGTGCCCTTAGGCGCCGTTCGGAGGGCGCGAGGCTGCATCTCCACGATTCCCCTTGTTGCCCGGCTGGTTCTGCTCTGATGGAAAGTTCCTATTGTTGGTGCCGCTGCCCCAACCCCTCTTTGGGCCCCAGTTGATGGCCAGCTTCGGCCAAAGCTTGATGCCGGACTTTGGAGGGAGGTATGAGAGTGCGTCAGCCCGCGGCCCGGCCGCTGACCCCCAGTGGCCTGCGTGACGAGGTGACATCTTCCAGTGCCTCGGTTCCCCCACCCTGCTCTCACGCCCTGTGGATGAAGGTGTCTGCTCCCCGGGGGTGCGCGCCGAACGCCAGAGGGGCGCCGGGAGGTGAGAGGGCGGATCTTCGAGGGGGCGTGGAGCCGCGGATCTTAGCTGGCGGTCAGGGTCCGGCGGGACGTGGACGGTCTAGCAGAGGGCCGGCAGGCCGAGGGCAGGGGAGAGGCGCGAGGGTGTCTTTGCTCTGGGCCCCGCCCCGCACACGCGCCGCGGCCCTCGAGGTGCGGCGCGCGCGGCCCCCCGCCGGGTCCGGCCGAGTGCTCCCGCGCCGCCGCCCGTCACTCGGACTTCCAGGCTCCCGGCTGTCGGGCAGAGATGGGCGTCCTTGGCCCCTGGGGACAGCCAGCCCCGGGGCCCTGGGAGGCCCGGCGCGGGCGAGGGGGCTGCGCGCACCCCTAGCCCCGGCCCGGCGGCCGCGCCGAGGGAGGCCTTCGCCTGGTGAGCGCACGCCCCACCCGGGCGAGACCCGAACAGCCGCTCCTTTGTACCTCGGTGCGGCCACAGACCGAGCATTGATGGCGGCCGCCGCAGCAGCCTCGCGGGGAGGTGTGAGTTGAGCGGCTGCGGGCGCGCAGTGCCAGCGAGGCGGCGGCCACGGGCAGGACGCAGGCAGATGGCGGCCCGCCCCTCCCCGCGCCCCCGCGCCCCTTTCTCCGGCGGCTGCTGCAGCCTCCCGGAACAATGTCATTTTTTTATGAATGAAAGTGGGCCCGGCGCTTGAATGTGCGTGTCATTCAGCGGCGTGACAGAGGCCGTCGCGAGGTCAGCGCGCGCTTTTAGCGCCTGCTCGGGAGGCCCCCGCTTCCAGGAGTGCCGAATAGGCTGCCGCGGGGGGAGCCCCGCATTAGCATTCGCATTCAGATGAAGATATTACTCCCTACGGCCCGGGAATGTCAACTAGCCCCGGGGGAGGGGGCAGTGAGCGGGGCTCAGACTCTCTCCTGGACCCCCTGCGGCGCACGGGGCGGAGGCAGTGGCTCCCTCCATCCCCGGCTCCGGGACCTGACAGAGCCTGAGAGGCCGGGTCCTGGGGCGCAAAGCCTGTGGTGCCCCACCAGATACAGGCCTGGGGCAGAGCTGCTGGAGGACCCCAGGGTAGGGGGTAGGAGGCGCAGGGCCTTCTCCCTCGGCCAGAACTGGCCCCCGCCCCCTCCCCAGCCGCCTCTGCAGTAGAGCTGGTGAAACAGGTAGTGAGTTGATAGGTCAATAAACTTAATCCGGTTCCTTAAGGAGAGGGGCCAGGCAGTAAAAATACAAAGGCCTCGTGAAATTTACAGAGGTCCCGGCTGGCACTTTCCCGGGGAACATAAATTATGGAACTGGAGCTGGCTGGGGTCAAGGACTGCCTTGGCCACCCCAGGCCCCATCAGGGCAGCCTCCCTCTCCACGCGGGGCTGTGTTCTTGGGCAGGGGCTCTCACCACCAGGGAGGTTGATGGGGGCCACTCTGCCTGCAGTCTGACCTCACCCAGCCAGGAGGGGTCTCTGGGGTTTGCAGGGCATTTCCCAGGAAGGTGCTGGCTGCAACTTTCCCCACCCCCCTCCTCATCTGGGTGGACTTTGAGCCCCACGGGCCTCTGGGTGGTTCATTAACCTGGGCTGAGCCCAAGGCTGGACTTCTGGCCTCTGAGCCCCTGCGCTGAGCCAGCGAGTGCCCCCACCCCCCAGGGCCTCAGATCCCACATGGGGGGCCCAATCTGGGGCCTGGTGCACCCTATTTACAGCTGAACCCAGAGAGTAGTGAGAGTCTCCTTGGGGAAGTGGGACCAGAGTCTGCCCAGGCACGGGTTTTGGGTGCGTTTTAGGGGGCAGTGGGGCAAGCCTGAGTGATTTACAAGTGAATGAGCTGTGAGTGGAGGAGGGGGGCCTCCCTGACCCCAGGCCCTGCTTGGGGGCTCTGAGTGTCCTCCTCAAGCCTCAGTTTCCTTACCTGTCTGAGAGGATGGATAATGGACCGGTTTTGGGGAGGATTAGGCTGGGTAATCCTGGAGGCCCTCATTAGCCTGCCCGGCCTCCGGATCCCCCCCTTTTTTTTTCTAACTTTGTTATGGAATTTTTCAGAATGTTTGCAGGTGGGGAGGTGGGAAGACTAGACCTTCACCCATGACTTCAGGGTCCCTTTGGGGTGCCCCTCCTCTCTTGGGCTATTTTTGAAACATGTACCTGGCATCAGGGCCCCTGGTCGGGAGAGTAGTGGAGAGCTGCTCCCACACCCAGAACCAGATGCTTTGTTCCTCGTCTCACCCAAAAACCCTGGATCCCTCAGGGTGGCCGGCTCCAGCGAGTTCCTTTGAGTTGGGGCTGAATTTGATGCCTGTTCTCTGGGGTCACCCCTACGGCCCTTCTGATGAAGTGCTGCCCAACCCCTGTGCACCCCCATTGCACTGGGGGGACCTTACCTGTAGGAACCCCAAACCGGAACAAGTTTCCCCTGGTGGGGATGCAGCCCTCCTGAGCAGGCTGGCCCTGGCCGTGGCCTGGTGGACGTCAGTCCTGGGCAGTAGACCCGGGCAGGGAGCGTCATGTCCCCGTCCTTTCACATGTTCCAGTGCCTTAACTGTGGTGGTTTCCCTGGCCCGCCTGGCAGGATTTTTACCCTGCTCCACAGTGGAGGAAACTGAGGCACAGGCCAGTGAGTGGAGGGTCAGGAGGACTCTGTGACTGGGAGATGTGCCCACAGGCCCAGCTCGGCTCCTCCAGGACATAGCACTCCTTGGGCCGTGTGGACGGGCTGCTCTTGGCATGCGGTCCCTGATGGAGCTCAGTTCCATGTGGGGTGGGAGCACAGGCAGAGGCAGACATTCTGCCTGTGCTCACCCCGCCGTGGCACGCGGGCCCCCTCATGGCACGATGTCTGTGGGCCCTGTGCCTGTGTGGGTGGGCCCCCCTTTTGTTGATCAAGAAAGACCCCTTCCTGGGGCCACTTTAGGGGCCGGTACCAAGGGGCCCTCTCTCCAGGTAGAGCTAGACCCTGGCCTCTTAGTCCCCCGTGCCTGTCATCACAGGCCCTGACCATCATGAGATGTTCCCCTGCCTGAGGCCACCCACTCAGATGCTGCTGGGTCCCCCCGGGTCCCCCTGGATCAGGGTGGGTCTGGTGGATTAGACCTGCAGGTGGTGGAGACTGCTGCCAATCTCTTCCCTGGTCCAGGGTTCCCTGGCCTTTGCAGGCACCTAGTGGCAAGGGTGGTGGGCAGGTCAGGGGTCGGCCCTCGGTTGACTGCAGGGCCCTACCCGCTACCACCGCCGGCAGAGGGCTGGCCTGCGGGCTGCTCTGTGTCCCCCGTCCCCTGCTGGACCAGGCTGAAGTGAATACTTGTGCGGATGGCTTGATCTGCCGTCGCTGCCCAGACCAAACCGGAACCAACCGCTGTTGCCCTTGGGCTGGGGCCTGGCGCTGAGGCCGCCATGACCAGCCTGTTCTCAGCCTTCTGGGGGGCCTCAGTAGGCTTGCGGCACTGGGTGGTCCCCACAGGACACGGTGGCCAGGACTGGGGGTCTGGAGGTCAGGCCAGGAGCCTCTGGGGATGCAGACGCTGTGGACACTTTGCTGACCCTTCTGGTGGGCATGGGGCTTGTGGGGCCACCTGAGGTGGGTGGGCAGAATTAGGCCTGTCCAGGGAGCCAGGGGCTGGTGTGGCCAGAGTGGGCAGCTGGGCCCTCGAATCTAGGCCACGCGTCAGCAGAATGACAAGTAATGGAGCCACCGACCCAGCTGGGTCTGGGGAAGGAGGCCTGCGCGGCAGGACCACCCACCCCTGTCCTGGGCCCCAAGCCCAGGCTGCCCGCCTGCTCCGGGCATTGTCTGACCCTGGCAGGAAGGCCTCGGGGGAGGGTCAGCCCCGCCAGTGCTGTGTCCTTGGGTGTCAGGCCTTGTTGGCCCCTTGGGATCCGGGCAGCCCCTGGGCAGGGGGGCATCACCCTTGGCAAGGACCCTCCACCTCAACTTCTCAGCCCCTGCAGGGCAGGGTGGGTTGGGGCTCCTCAGCCTGGCTCTAAGGGCTCCCTCTCTGATCCGCTCGCCGGCCGAGTCTGGACGTCTTCCTCCCCCTAGCCTGTGTCCTCATCTGTAAAATGGGAGTCCCAGGCCCCCTCACCCTACTGGGCTGTGAGGCCCCGCTGGCCAGACCTGGTATTCTATCTGTTTGTGTTTCTGATCTCTTTCTTAGTGTGTGTTTCTTCTGACTTACTGCTGAGATGTAGTTCACACGCAAGACACTCCCGTCTGAGTCCAGGGACAGGGTGTTCCACGCCCCGTGAGCCCCCAGCCCGGGCTGGCCTGGCCTGTGTCGGCTTTGGGGAACCAGCCTGCAGCGAGTGCTGTTCTGGGAGGTTCTGCCACTGCTGCCTCCCGCAGCAGCTTCCTTCTTGTGTGGGGAATGTCTGTTCTCTGGTCCTGAACTGCTTTGGAAGCCAAGACGAGGGACAGGGGTGTGCCAAGTGGGACCCCCTTCTGGGGTACGTCATCGCCGCCACTGAGGCTCTGCTGTGGCAGCGGGTCTGCAAAGTATAGCCCACCCATGAGCTCAGAGTGGATTTTGCGTTTCTAAATGGTTGAAAAAATCAAAGGAAGAATAATGCTTTGTGACACTGAAATTTGGGTTTTCTGTGTCCACATGTGAAGTTTTGTTGGGGCACAGCCACACATGTTGATTTATGTCTTGTCTACGTAAGCACCACAATGCAGAGTTGTTCTAGGGACAGAGACCTGTTGGCCCCCAGCCCTTTGCGGGACAGCTTACAGGTCCGCAGGCTCTGCGGGCAGCTCCCTCCCTCATTTGGGGTCACCTTGGCCTCTACCCAGCCCCCTGGGCCCCTGCTGCAGCCTGTGCTGGCACGTCTGTAAAGGGGGATGCCGTGGGGCCTCCTGGGGGGTCAAGCACCCAGTGTTTCTGGTTCGGGGGCACTTGCCTCATGGTCACCCGTCTCCCCCACAGAGGGACCTGAATCTGGCCAGCAGGAGCAGTTGGTCTTTGGCAGTGGGGACACTGTGGAGCTGAGCTGCCACTTGCCTGCGGGTGGTCCCATGGGACCCACCGTCTGGGTCAAGGATGGTGTGGGGCTGATGCCATCGGACCGCATCCTGGTGGGGCCTCAGCGGCTGCAGGTGCTAAATGCCTCCCATGAGGACGCCGGGGCCTACAGCTGCCAGCAGCGGCTCACCCAGCATGTCCTGTGCCACTTCAGCGTGCGCGTGACAGGTGAGCGCCTGCCAGGGCCCACTAAGCTCCTTGTGTGGCTGAGCGCCTTGGGGCAGCATGGTTGCTGCACACCACCCCGAGTGTCTTGGTGGTCATTGGTAGAGTGGAGGGCACAGCCCAGGAGGTGCTCTCTGAGCGAGGGGGTTCCAGCCCCACCTGTGAGGGGCACGTGGGGCCCTCCTGGGCAGGCCAGAGACAGACCCGGGAGGAGAGGACACTGCCTCGCAGTTGAGAACTGCAGGCACCTGGAACTGGGCACCAGCTCTGCCTGTCACGGGGCCAGCTCCTCCTCCATGTTCCCTCTCGCCTGCACTGCAGATGCTCCGTCCTCGGGAGATGACGAAGATGGGGAGGACGAGGCCGAAGACACAGGTGAGATCAGGTGCCAGACACACAGGGCTGGCTGGGGTTGACGATCTGTCTTCCCAGCCAGTGGGTCTGCTTCCCGCATACCTCCCCAGGTATGGGGCCTCCTGCTCATTGGGCAAGTGAGAGACTGAGGCCAAGGGACACCTCCCCGTGGCCCAGTGAGTGTGGGATCCCCTCAGTGTGAGGTGGGGGTGGATACGCGGCCCTCAGCTCTGGGTGGCAAGCTGGTGGGGGAGGGAGACGCCATCTGCAGACGAGGAGGAGACTGAAGTGTGGGGCTCCAGGGTGGCGAGGAGGCCAGTGTGGCCAGGGCTGGAGGAGGGAAGCCTGTGAGTGAGGTGGTCCATCCAGGCGTGGGTACACCAGGGCAGGGGGGCTCAGGAGTCTGCAATGGCGCCAGTGGACTGCGGGGTTAGGGGCAGTCAGAGGCAACCGAGACAGTCCAGGTAGAGAGGGAGGTGGCTGTGGGCCACCAGGGACACCAGGTTTGGCCATAGTTACTGTAAAGGGAGTGCCAACAGCGTGTTCCGGTGACAGGCTTTGAGTGTGAGAGCAGCTGAGGTGATAGCACCCAGGTATTTTGGCCTGGAAAGCTGGCAGGTGGACTTTGCCCAGCTGTGGAGGTGGAGGGGCCAGTTAGGGAAGAGGTTTTGGAGGAGCCGAGTTTGAAATGCCAAGATAAGCGGTCTGTGTGGACAGAGCCTGGGGGTGCTGTGGGGTCTAGTGGGCAAGGAGGTGAGGAATCAGCCAGGGAGGCGGAGCTGGGAGGAAAGCTGGGAGAGGAGGGGTCCTGGGAGAGGCTCTAGGGGCTCGTGTGAGCGCCCCACCTCTGGGGTGGGCTCTAGGACCCACTGAGGCAGGAAAGGCTCCCACCTAAGGAGCTGTTGGGTTTCTCCTCTTTTCCCTTTTCCCTTTGGCTGCCAGGAAGTTTAGAGCCAAACTCCTGCCCGGCTGCCCCCATCCGCCGCCCCCTCTCACCGCCAGGCGCTCTTGGTGCCCCAGCCACCCTGGCCATCCCAGACAGGTGTTTGATGTTTCTTCCCTTGTGGGCTCAAGGACACTGAGGGTCCCTGGCAGGGCTGCCTTCCAGAAGGCCTGGTCTGCAGTGCTGAGTCATCGTGGTCTCCCAGGCTCGGGGTATAGCCCCTGCCACAGCCTGCTAGGCTCTCGGGGTTGCCTTGGGGCCTCTGCCCCCCAGCGTTCAGAACCCTAGGAGGCACCTCTTCCCAGCGTTTGTCCACACTGCTCCCCCCAGGCCTCAGTGCCCTCGTCTGTGAGATGGCTTCTGTATGGCGAGGGGGCTGCCTCCCTCCCTGTTCCGGGCCTCTGCTGCCTCCCTCCTGGGATATGCAGCCCCCACCCCAGCCTCAAAGAAGGAGAAAAACCAGTTGGACTGTGAGGGCGAGTGTGAGGACAGTCCTAGAAACCAGATGAGAGGGAACTGCCACGTCACCTGTCCCCACGTGCTGCCTGTCAGGCCTTGGAGCACTACAGAGGGTGGCTGGGGTCCTGTAGTTCTGGTGGGTGCCCGGCTGCCTCCAAGGCTCCTGGTTCTGTAGGTGGCTGGGCCTTGCCTCCTGGTTAACTGCTTGTCCATCCAGCTGGGCTTCGTGACCTGGGCTGACCTAGTCCCTCTGCCAGCTGGGTCTCCCCCTTGGTGGGCCTGCCCCAAGTGTGCCTCCCTGTGTGGGTGAGTGCTCCCGTGAGAGACATCCTGTGTCCTAAAGGCCCCTGTGCCAGGGTGTGGTGCCCTTGACCCTCTCGGCTGGAGTGTGTTTGGGAGAAGCAGACAGGGAGGGGAGGAGACATGTGATCTGGCTTTGAGAGTGCCAGGCGGTAGTGTCGAGGCTACTGGAAACCTTCTCCAGCCCAGGCAGGGGTCCTTGAAAGGGCAATCAATACTCCCTACTCAGGAGGGGAGACTGACGCCGGCGGGGTGGACAGTGGGACAGCTTTTGAAGCTTAAGTCAGGTAGGCCTTTCCTCCCCACCCTGGTTGTGGCATTCACGTGTTTCTCCGCCAGCAGGGGCCCCTTACTGGACGCGGCCCGAGCGGATGGACAAGAAGCTGCTGGCTGTGCCAGCTGCCAACACTGTTCGCTTCCGCTGTCCGGCTGCTGGCAACCCCACTCCGTCCATCTCCTGGCTGAAGAATGGCAAGGAGTTCCGAGGCGAGCATCGCATTGGGGGCATCAAGGTGGGCCTGGCTGTGGGTGGTGCCAGGGCCTCTGGGTGCCGGCTGGTGGAGGCTGCAGCCTGCTGTCCACTCACCCGGGTGTCCACCTGCAGCTGCGGCACCAGCAGTGGAGCCTGGTCATGGAGAGTGTGGTGCCCTCTGACCGCGGCAACTACACGTGTGTTGTGGAGAACAAGTTCGGCAGCATCCAGCAGACATACACTCTGGACGTGCTGGGTGAGGACCAGTGCTGGTGGGTGTGGGTGGGTGCATGCCAGGGCAGCCCCTAAGCCCCTGTCTGCCCCGCAGAGCGCTCCCCGCACCGGCCCATCCTGCAGGCGGGGCTGCCAGCCAACCAGACGGCAGTGCTGGGCAGTGACGTGGAGTTCCACTGCAAGGTGTACAGCGATGCGCAGCCCCACATCCAGTGGCTGAAGCACGTGGAGGTGAACGGCAGCAAAGTGGGACCCGATGGCACACCCTACGTCACCGTGCTCAAGGTGGGCACTGCCGCCGGCTGTGCACTCATGAGCTGTCGGGCCTGGCTCTGCTGGGCCCCCTTGGCCGGGGACTTGGGAGGGCGTCCCAGGCAGGAGGCCCGTTGGGTTAAAAGGGTGGTGGTTGGGGATCAGGCTTTGGACCTGCACGGGGTGGGGCGGGGAGTCAGGGCGGTTGGGCTTGGCCCTGCACGGGAGCGGGGTTGGCTTGGGAGGCCCTGCTTTGGGCCACAGGCAGGACACGACCCTGCAGTGAGTCCTCAGTTTCCCTGTCTGCTCTTAGGGTCAACCTCAGTCCTGGAGGCAGGCCTGCACATGGCCCCAGGGGTGGGCTCCAGCTCAAGGGCCCAGGGCAGGCAGGTGGCAGCTGAACCCTCCCAGCACGCCCTGGGCCTAAGAGGCCCGGCTTAGCCCGCCTGGGCGTTGTCAGTGTGTGCAGAGCGTGGCTGCCACCCCGCCTGCTTCCCTCCCTTGGCCCTCGGGGCAGGACAGCCTCAGCTTTGTTCCCACGGCCCCAGGGGTGGGGGGCCACCCGAGTCGGGATGGTTGCAACACTCGCAGCCCAAAGAGAAACATCTGTTTAGAGAAAAGATGGGCTGATGGGGGCAGGGAGCAGGCGCTCGGGCGGGGAGTGGGAGTCTGGACCCGACTTGGAGAGGCTGCTGTGGGCCCCGTTGGGGTGGGCAGGCTGAGCACCAGCCAGGGAGGACCTCTCTGAGGGGTGCCTGCCAGGGCTACCCTCTGGGCTGTGGGGGGCGGACGTGGAGAAGGCGTCTCCTCTGAAACCACAGCCCACTGCTGTGGCATGCCTCCATGCCTCCTCCAAGCAGCCTTCCCGGCTGTCATGACCTAGCTCCCCATCCATTCCTTGGGGGTCTCCTGCTTCTTGCCTCCAAGCCTCGGGATTGGGGGTTGCCCTTGTGTGAGGTCTGGACTGGGGCCGCTCCTGCACGGCCGCTCGTGCCTGGCTGGGCTGCCGCGGGCGCACCTGAGCCGGGTCTCTTGTCCCCGCAGTCCTGGATCAGTGAGAGTGTGGAGGCCGACGCGCGCCTCCGCCTGGCCAATGTGTCTGCGCGCGACGGGGGCGAGTACCTCTGTCGAGCCTCCAATTTCATAGGCGTGGCTGAGAAGGCCTTTTGGCTGCGTGTTCACGGGCCCCAAGCAGGTAACAACTCTGTCCCACGCCCGCCTGGCACGCCGAGCTCCAGCTCCGACGCCCTGGCCATGCGCCCGTCTGCACGCCCCTGTCCTGCTCGCTCCCTACCCACCGGCTCACACTTCAGACGTGGCTGCCTCTGCAACGCTGGCGCCTCTGGCCTCCGCTGAGACTGCTTGCTTCAACTCCTGCGGCCTGTGCTGACCCTGCTTGCACCCCCACGTGTGCCCCCTGAAGGCCCTCAGCCCCTACGGGGGCTGCACCCCTCTGTCTGTGAGCATCTGCCTTCACTTTCTCTGGCCTCTGGCTCTGCTGCCTGCTCGCTTCCTGTTGGTCGGTCTGTGTGTCTGTCCATCTGCCCACCCGCCTGCACCCCCTCCCTGTATTCAAGCTAACCCCGCATGCTGTGTTTGCGCGGCACGCTGCTGGCCACATGCCTGGCGCTCACCTGGGACAGAGGACTCTCCGGTGGAGGGACTGGCTTCGGGCTCGGTGTGGACGCACGAGGCGGAGGACCCTCGGCGCCGTGGCCGTGGCCGTGGCGGTGGTGGCGGCGTTTTCCTTGCAGCCTGGCTGGATCGTCGCCGTGTGGACTCTGGCTGTGGTGCCCATGGGAGGTGCTGGCGCTCGCCTATCGCGCTCTGTTCTCTCTTTGTAGACGGCGGGCGCTAACACCACCGACAAGGAGCTAGAGGTTCTGTCCTTACGCAATGTCACCTTTGAGGACGCGGGGGAGTACACGTGCCTGGCAGGCAATTCTATCGGGTTTTCCCATCACTCTGCGTGGCTGGTGGTGCTGCCAGGTACTGGCTCCTGCTGCTGCTTGCTCTGCACCTGTCTTCTCAGGGCTGCTGGCTTGGGACACACCAAAGCCGCCAGGGAAAGGCAGGGGACCCTGCGGCTCATGGCTGCCCTGCTCCACGGAGCCCTCGCACCAGGCCCTCTGCCTGGTATGGAAACAGAGTTGACACGACCTTGTCTTGGCCGAGAGGGGCATCCCTTGACCCCTTGTTCTCAGCCAGGTCCCCAGTAGCCTATGTGGCGGCTTTGGCATCTCCCTGGGTGGCGGGTGTGGGTGCTGCTGTCTCCGCTGGGCTCCTTCTCTCGTGGGTCTGCCCTTCCTGGCTCAGGCGTTTCTGACCGCAATATCCTCAATGAGTGCGGCATTGAGGCCTCGCAGCCCCACCAGTGGGGCTCAGCCCCCTTTCCCACCCCCACTGTGCCTGCGGCTCCAGCCTGGGGCGGCCTGTGGGGGCTCTCGTGAGGCTGGGCCAGGCCCCCAACGCCCGTGTCTTTGCAGCCGAGGAGGAGCTGGTGGAGGCTGGTGAGGCCGGCAGCGTGTATGCAGGTGTCCTCAGCTACGGGGTGGGCTTCCTCCTCTTCATCCTGGTGGTGGCCGCCGTGACGCTCTGCCGCCTGCGCAGCCCCCCCAAGAAAGGCCTGGGCTCGCCCACCGTGCACAAGGTCTCCCGCTTCCCGCTCAAGCGACAGGTAACAGAAAGTAGATACCAGGTTCCGAGCCACCTGTCTGCCCACCCCGGGCCTCCCAGACCTCCCCGTGACCCACTCTTCTGGGTTCCTGAGCTCAGGGACACCCTGTGGTGTCCAAGGCCTAGGGCCTGCCCCGGGACACGTTTCTGCAGTGGGCAGACCAACCTCTCCCATGTCTTCATGGTCACCACATGGAGCCTGGGTTACTTTGGAGCACAAAACATTTAAAAAGTCTTTAGTTGGCCCTGTGAGAAAATCAGACACCCCCTCCCAGGCAGGCCCAGCACAGCCATGGCCTTGCTGTCCTTGGGGGCCCCCCGCAAGCTTCGTGCAGCCCTGTGGCACCAACCTTCCCTTGCCGACCCAAGCAGGTGTCCTTGGAGTCCAACTCGTCCATGAACTCGAACACGCCCCTGGTGCGGATCGCCCGGCTGTCCTCGGGGGAGGGCCCCGTGCTGGCCAATGTCTCCGAGCTCGAGCTGCCCGCCGACCCCAAGTGGGAGCTGTCCCGGGCCCGGTCAGTGGTGGCACTGGGATGGTGTGTGCTGAGGTCTGGGCCGCATAGGGGTTAGGGTTTCCATGGTTGGGGAGAGGGGCTACCACTCAGTGATCTGATTCAATTCAGATCAGAGTCAGGTAGGAATCAAGGCCATTGGCGGTGTGGCAACTGTTGGATGTGCTGCTGGGGCCTGGTGGAGGAGGCTGGCCTGGGGACAGATGCTCCTCAGGTGGAGGTACTGGGTGAGGACCCACCCGTACAAAGTGCTGTGTCTAGAGGACACGGCACAGGGCAAGGGGCCAGAGGAGCAGTGTCCTTCATCCTCCTGAGCAGGCTTATAGGGGCAAGTGTGGGAGGGCTTCCTGGAAGTGATGGCACTGGGTCTCAAAGGCTGCCTGGGACAAGGCTGCGAGCGGGTGGGAGTGCTCATTGTCTCTGCTTCTGCCACCAGGCTGACCCTGGGCAAGCCTCTCGGGGAGGGCTGCTTTGGCCAGGTGGTCATGGCAGAGGCCATTGGCATTGACAAGGACCGGGCCGCCAAGCCCGTCACCGTGGCTGTGAAGATGCTGAAAGGTGAGGGAGGAGTGTGGCAGGGGGAGCCTGTGCCAGGCTGGGGCAGCGCCACCTGACGCACCCTCGTCCCCATGCAGACGATGCCACAGACAAAGACCTGTCGGACCTGGTGTCCGAGATGGAGATGATGAAGATGATTGGCAAGCACAAGAACATCATCAACCTGCTGGGGGCCTGCACACAGGGCGGTAGGCGCCACGGATGGGCGGGCCTCAGGACCGGAGGGCGGGTGGCCCCTTCTGGGCCGAGGCGTCCCTCTGAGCCAAGGCGTCCCCTCTGAGGCGCCTTTGCTTGCAGGGCCCCTGTACGTGCTGGTGGAGTATGCGGCCAAGGGCAACCTGAGGGAGTACCTGCGGGCGAGGAGGCCCCCGGGCATGGACTACTCCTTCGACACTTGCAAGCTGCCGGAGGAGCAGCTCACCTTCAAGGACCTGGTGTCTTGCGCCTACCAGGTGGCCCGGGGCATGGAGTACCTGGCCTCACAGAAGGTGAGAGGGCTGGGGAGGAGGGGACAGCTCGCCACCCATCACAGGCCACAGCAGGGATCCCTTGGCCTGCCAGGGCTCTAGGGGGCACAGGCCAGGGCGGGCCCTGGAGTAGGGGGTCCAGGCAGGGCCATGTGAGGAGCAGGGGAGCAGCTGGCAGGGGTCAGCCTCAGGCCTGGTCCTGCCCCCCAGTGCATTCACAGGGACCTGGCGGCCCGCAACGTGCTGGTGACTGAGGACAATGTGATGAAGATCGCGGACTTTGGCCTGGCCCGAGACGTGCACAACCTTGACTACTACAAAAAGACCACCAACGTGAGTCTGGCCTTAGGTTGGGGGTGAGGGGCGAGCTTGGGGGGCCTCCTGGCAGCCAACGTGCCCCTTCCTCCTCTCAGGGTCGGCTGCCTGTGAAGTGGATGGCACCCGAGGCCTTATTTGACCGAGTCTACACCCACCAGAGCGACGTGTATGTGGCCCCAGACCTGGGCTGGGGAGGGGAGCTGCGTGGAGCACAGGCTACTCCAAGGGAGGGGTCATGGGAGCTCCCGGGGGAGCCGGGACCCCAACAGGAGCCTGCACCTGGTCCATTCCCTTTGGGGTCCACGGGGTCTGTTCTGGGGCAGGTGGGCCCATGAGCTTCAGGGCAGGCTCATGGTGCGGTGCCCCCCACCCCACAGCTGGTCCTTTGGGGTCCTGCTCTGGGAGATCTTCACACTGGGGGGCTCGCCGTACCCTGGCATCCCAGTGGAGGAGCTCTTCAAGCTGCTGAAGGAAGGCCACCGCATGGACAAGCCGGCCAACTGCACACACGACCTGTGAGTGCACTATCGCGGCACCTGTCCACAGGGCAGGTCCCACCAGGGCCCCGAGCTCCCTGCTCCCAGTGCGCCTCAGCCCCCCGGGCAGGGTAAGGGGCCCGTGGCCCCCAAAGCCATTCCTGAGGGAGAGGTGTGGACGCTGGCACAGGCTTGGTGCGGGTGGGCTCTGGGCCAGGAGCCAGACCTGAGTGCTCTGCCCCCCAGGTACATGATCATGCGGGAGTGCTGGCACGCTGTGCCCTCCCAGAGGCCCACCTTCAAGCAGCTGGTGGAGGACCTGGACCGCATTCTCACTGTGACGTCCACCGACGTGAGTGCTGGCCCCCGCTCCATCTCGCTGTGGGATGGCCCACGGGGGGTGCCGCCTGAGCACAGCCCTGACGGCTGCCCGCCCGCCCGCAGGAGTACCTGGACCTGTCGGTGCCTTTCGAGCAGTACTCGCCGGGCAGCCAGGACACCCCCAGCTCCAGCTCCTCGGGGGACGACTCTGTGTTTGCCCACGACCTGCTGCCCCCAGCCCCACCCAGCAGCGGGGGCCCGCGGACATGAAGGGCCACAGGCCTGGGGGCTGAGCCCCCACCAATGTGAGAGCGGGCCCCCGCCCAGCATGCTGCTGCTGTTGGTGTGCCGCTGACCCCTGGGGCCCACGGGTCCAGGCCCGAGACCTGGGACGGATGGACGGATGGACGGACAACTTCACATCTGTGTGTGCGTGTGCTTGTATGTGAGAGTCTTGAAACCTCCCCCCCCTGCCCTGGTGCAGGGTTGCCCACCCTGCTGTACAGTGACCTCCTGGCCACCTGTGCAGGCAGCGCCAGGGGACTGAATGTAGAATGTAAAGGGGCTCCTCCCATGAGGCCCCTCAGGGCAGAGCTGGGCCCCTCCCAGGCGCCCTTGCCCTCCCAACTGCTGCCCCATAGGGTGTACCCGGGGTGGGGGGGTGGGGTCCTGCATCCAGGGTGGGCCTCCGCCCCTCCCAGTGCCCAAGCTGAGCCTCCGTGTGGCGCACCTCCTGC
Organism: Equus przewalskii; assembly: GCF_037783145.1. NCBI lineage: Eukaryota > Metazoa > Chordata > Mammalia > Perissodactyla > Equidae > Equus > Equus przewalskii. The sequence continues at coordinate 118,369,102 of NC_091833.1, read as the reverse complement.
CCAAGTGGCACCTTGTGTCCGGGGGTGTGTTAGTGCACAGCCCCCCCTCCAGGCCTCCCCATTTCCCACCCTGCTCCTCAGAGACTGAAATTACGGGTACCTGAAGGCGGGAGCCTTTAACTTCTATCTGAAAGGTTTATTCCAGAAATGAGTGTACATTTATATAAATAGATACTGTGTGTATGATATACACATACATATATATATAAATATCTATATGGAAGAAGAAAGCCTGGTACAACTGAGGCACGGGACCCTGAGGGTGCAGGAGACAGGGGGTGGGTGCCCTGGTTGCGGGGAGGACCCCTGGGGAACTCACTGAGACCAACGCAAAAGCCAGCAGAGGATAGAGGGGCTTTTCCGGCACCACAGTTTTGTTTTAAAAATTGTACCTGGACCTGTATATTTGTAAAGCTATTTATGGACCCCCAGAACTCGCATCCCTACCCCATTCCTTCCCCGCTCGTAGTGTTTAGCCAGCCGTGTGGCAGAGGTTTGTTTTAACTTATTAACAGCCGAGAAGGTTTATCCTGAGAAAGTGTGGCGGCGCTGGGTGCGCCCAGCCCACACCCCGAGGCCAGAGCAGCAGCCCCCTCTCACCCTGAAGGGTCGTTAATAGTTTGAGGTGATTCCAGTGAAGATATTTTATTTCCTTTGGCCTTCTTTTGCAGGGGAATTAGATTTCTATGGGATTTTTCTTTAGGAGATTTATTTTTTTGGACTTCAAAGCCAGCTGGTATTTTCGTACAAGTTCTAATTGCCATGCGTTCAGGGCGGGGAGGCAGTTTCCAGTGGGGGCCAGTCCTGCATGCAGGTTCAGATGTTATTAGATGTTACAAGTTTATATATATCTATATATATAATTTATTGAGTTTTTACAAGATGTATTTGCTGTAGATTTAACACTTCTTACGCAATGCTTCTACACTTTTATAGCCTGGACTGCTACCTTTAAAGCTTGGGAGAGAAAGCTGAGAATTCATTTTTGTTACTTTTCATACTGTTAATGGCCCCCCTACCAAGTTCGGATGGCTGTCCTCTGCTTGTCAGCTGGCCGGCCAGGCAGTGGCTTGGGGCAGTCTCTGTTCTCAGGGCCCCCAGCCTTGTGGGGGCCAAAGGTGTTGGCCCAAACCAGGAGTGTGCTTTCCAAAAAATAAACAGGGACAACTGGCTCAGATCCCTGCTTCATGCTTTCTTGTCTCCTGCCCTTCTGGGACCCCAGGCAGCTCAGTGTCCTCACTGCCCGCCTGGGGCAGGTTCTCTCGTCTGCCCCTCCCCAGGACGAAGGGATCACAGCTGTTGCCAGGTGGCCCCCAGACTGGGACTGGCAGCTTGGGCCATGTGCGCTCCAAGGATTTCCTGCCCAGGTCTCTGGCTCAGATAGGATGAGTTCTGGGCAAAGCCAGGGTGAGGATGGGGGTGGTCCGATGTGTCCAGTTGCATGGGGGCCGAATGCTGGCAGGGCGGAATCTCAGGGTCACCAGTGGTCTTCATTGCCTCGGTCTGGCACCCCCAAAGGCAGGGAATGCAGGCAGTGTGGTGTCCATGGGAGGGTGCAATGAGACCATCATGGGGGTGGGTGGTGCAAGGAGGTCTCTGGCTGCCCCCAGCTCACAGAGTCTGGGTGGGGTCATGTCCAGGCACCTGCAGCTGGTTCTGAGGCCTCACCCAACCCCCTGGCGTCTGCCTATCCAGTTAGCTGGGGATGGGGAGGTTTCTAGGTGGGTCCCCTCACAGAGCTGCATGTAAGCAAAGTCCACCTGGTCCCCTGATTGAGCCAGACCAAGGGTCTACAATGCTGGCCACACTCTTGCTCCTGGCTGGCTGCCCTCCCCCGCCCAGGCCTGGCACCCTCCCTTGGATTCTGTCAGTGCCCCCTGCACTCCAACACTCCTGTAACTTGGCAGATGCTGCATGCTGATTCTTGGCTAGTTGGGGCAGTGAGGACCAAGTGACAGAATCTCGTCCCCTCTGCCCCCGAGTTCACAGCCTGAGGGAGTGAGGAAACAGGACAGGAGGACACAACAGGGCACCTGCTGGAGAGCAGACGAAGCTGCTAGGGTTTTAGTTCCGAATAACTGGTGCCATCCAATACCTTAACCCCACTCCGGGAAGCTCTCCTGGCACTGTGCACCAAGCTCCCAATCCCCGACCCTCACCAGCCTGCTAGAGACCCCGTGTTTGTGTCCAGCGGGCTGGGGACACGCGGCGGCAGTGATGAGGACAGCGAGGGAGGCCAGCGAGGGCCTAGGCCTGGAGGGTGGCCGGCAAGGCCACAGCCTGGCGGGGAACCTGGCGCGGGAACGAGGAAGCAGTGCCCAGGCCGGGAGGGTGGAATGCAGGCAGAGGCGCCCTCTAGCGCCGGCCAGGTGCGTCCCCGCCGCACCCCCCGTCCCTCTCCTGCCGGACCCGGCTGGACTCCGGGTGTGCGCTCGGGACTCCGAGGGGACTGGCAGCCGGGGGAGGGGCGGGCCCGGGCCAGCAGGTCGGGGCGCGACAGGCGGGAACGGGCAGCTCGGTACTCCGTGTCGCCCGCAGCCTCCCCGCCCTCACCTGCCTGTCCCCACCTCCTCCCGCAGCCCTGCCAGCCCTCTCTCGTCGTCTCTGAGCCCCAGAGCCGGTGGGGTCCGGCCAGGCCCGGGGCGGGCCACAGAGGGTTCTTAGGGAGAAGGGCGCCGTGGAACCCCTGCCCGCCGTCGGAGTGTCCCGAGCCCCGCCTTCTCGGACATCCAGGCCCATCTGGCCATCTACCTTCCCCTCGGGGCCTGGGTGGCTCACCTGTTTTGTGTGACTCCACATCCTTCCAGGCCTCCTGGCCGGCGGGGCCTTCGGAATCTTGTTCCCAACCTGCCAACGGCCGCCTCCTACCCAGCTGGGCTGGACCCCAACCCTGCGCCCGCGTCCTCTTCCCCAGGCGGTGGTGCGAATACACTAATACCAGGTCTGGGTCCCAGGGTCTTCAGGGGGCACGTCAACACATGTAAAGATGTGTGCATCCAGCCAGAGCGGAACGTCCCCAATCTCCCCCACCACAGTTGGCAGGTGTTTTATTTACTTTTGTGAGTAAGATTCGCCTTGAGCTAACAGTCTTCTACTTTCTATGTGGGATGCCTCCACAACATGGCTGATGAGTGGAGTAGGTCAGCACCCAGGATCGGAACCGGCCAACCCTGAGACACTGAAAGGGAGTGCACTGAACTTTAACCACTCGGCCACGGGGCGGCCCCTGGCAGATGTTTTAAATCAGGGTCCCATCAGGCTGTTTCTCTTTAGTGTCTAGTCTAGAACAGCCCCTGCCCATCCTCCCGCTGACTGTGGTTTTTGAGGGAGTCAGCTGTGTCCTGTGGGAGGCTCTGCCTTCCTTTCTGGACATGCTCGTGGCTCCTGTGGGGTCATCACTTTCCTGGCTGGGCGTCTGGGGCAGGAATGCTGCCGGAACTGGGGAGGAGGCTGGGAATGCCAGGGGCACATGGCCAGAGGCCCTCATAGCCAGCTCCCCATCCGGGGGTCACCCCACAACCCCCAGGCAGCCATTCCCCAGGGCCTGCAGTGCAGGGTGGGTGGATTCTAGTGTTTCTTCTGGTCCATCAGCTGGAATTCTCCCTAAAGAGCTTCCTGGGATGGACTTTCTTTCCTCCTGAGAAGACAGGGTAGTATCAAATTTTCCTTTCAATTACCTATTTTCACAGTAAGAAACTGGTGTAATCATTCCCATCAACAGGGGCAGACAAGACTTTGAGTATCACCATGGATGTGTGGATTTTTGTTTACAATCAATTCTCTCTGCACAGTTTTTGATATTCATTTTGTCCTCCCTTTGGCCGGGGGTGTCCCTTCAGGCTGCTGTGTCCCCTGGACGGTAGCTCCACCTCCACATGCAATCCCTTCCTTCACCCTCAGTCAGAGCCCTGGTGCCTTTACATGGCCTCCGGAACTGTGGAAGCGAGAAACATGCTGCAGCCCAAGCCTTGTGTCCTGGGGCATCCTCTGCAGTCCAGCTCAGGCCTCTTGCTGCCTGCAGGTCCACATGGACCCTGTTCCTGGCCACGTACTCCCACAGCCTCGCTGGAGGAGGGATCCACAGAGTGAACATATGTGGTCCACAGCCTGAGGGGTCTGGGTGCCTGCCAAGGGCATCAAGATGAACCCAGACAAGAGCTGCTGGTCTGGGGGCCAGGCAGGGGGAGGGCAAAGGCTGAGGCCCAGCAGCCTCCTGCCCACACCTGCACCCACAAAAACAGCATCTCTTCCATATGGTTCAGGAGTCATGTCTGAGCACTCAGGACCTGTGGGGCAGATGGGGACAGTGGCCAAGGCCAATCTCAGGGAGAGATGGAATGCAGGTAAGGGTGGCACCAGGGCAGGGTGTCTGGACTCAGCAGGAGTGGAAGAAGTCCCCACTGAGCCTGGTGCTGGCACAGGGGTGAGGCCACCTGAGACAGGCTGGACATCCTAGGTTCAGAGTGGGGTAGTCTGTCCACTGAGGGGCTGGGATGATGAGGAACAGGACATTGTGCCTGTCCTACTGCTGGGATCCTCTGCCTGGTGGCCCTCCAGGGCTTCTCTGCCCACCCTCCGAGCTGGGCCTTACCTCTCCACCCCAGGGTAGGGCATCTCCTGCTGGAAGCCAGCGATGTGGGCGGGGGAGGACAGGGGCAGCCTTGCTGCTGTGGTGGGCCAAGTGGGGGCTGTGGGCTGCCCACAAGCCCTCAGACTCTTTGAACCTTGCCCAGGTGTTGGGGAGCAGGCTGCGGCGTGGGGAGAGCCCCTGCCTCCTCTGGGACCCCCTCAGACAGCGGAGGGCACAGCCCTTGGGCAGCGTTGTCCCCACTCCCCGGGGCCCTCAGAGTCTTTCAGAACAGAACTGCACCCTTCTTTCTGAGTCTCCGTAAGGGTTACTGGCTCCTCCCTGGGACCCCTCGAGGCCGGAGGTGTCCCCTGAGGATTGTGGTGGGAGGACAGCATGGTCAGGCAGTGGCTGCCTCACCAACCTGGACAAACAAACCATGTGTGGCAGACAAGTCATCAAGACAGAGCTTTATTAACCCTTCCCCTTACAGCAAACTGCGTGTCTAGTCACTAGCACAGGCAACAGTCTGGGTGCACAGTCTGACGGCAGAGCAGGGCCCAATGTCACAGAAGATGGGGAACACCCGAGGCCACATTTGAGCTCCAGAAGGTGAGGCTCCTTCTGGAATTGGGCATCGCGGCAGCATGCCAACCCACAGCCCACTTGCCACCCGCTTCTACTGGGAGGCCAGAACCAGACACTGAGCCACACAGCTGTCACAAAGCAGACACTCAGACAACTGACATTTTCCATCTTGACTTCTGATGTTTCACATGGTTCAGAAATCTTACTTTGAGTTGTTACAAGGACAATAACTTGATATTTTAATAAAAATGCTTTCTAAAAAAGGTTTTTACACATGGCCGGCCCAGGACAGAGGGTCAGGCGGCAGCGTGCTGGGAGCCGGGCCCCCTGGAGGATACATAGAGACAGAGCTGGTGGCATGGGGTCTAGGAGGTGCCTGGCCAGCCCGAGCTCCACTGTGAGAACCACTGCCTGGAGGTTATGCCTCAACAATTACAAAGTGCCCTTCCTTTTTAAAAAGTCTGGATTTTGATATTCCAAAATGACTGTGGAAGCCACATGCCCGTTTCCTGAATCCCTACTAAAAACATGGATGTTTGGGTAGAGTGAGGGAGGAAACACTTGCTAGGAATCTGTTTCATTTTGAAGCAGGCGTAGACACCGCAGGCTTCTGGAAACAGAGGAGTGCCCCCAAGAACGCACAGGGAGGGAGCGCGCCGGCCAAGCCCTGATGCAGCACAGCCTCGTACAACCTCGTCACACAAAACCCTCACATCTCTAGACCCACCGTCTGTTACACCCGCACCCGGACCTTCATTTCAGCAGCAATAAATAAAGTCCAGGACAATAAAAACAAACCCAAAATGAAGGGGGAAGGCCTGTAGTAGAACATAGCCCACATTACACAAACTGAAGAGAGCGGGCAGTTCCCCAGCAGGGGGGCAGTGGGACTGCCTGCCCGCAGGAGCGGCTGCTCTGCCGTGACAGCAGCAGTGGGGACACCCAGGGCGCCTGGCAGAGGCAGCAAGGGTGAGAGCAGGAGCCGGCACAGCTGCCTGGGCCCCAAAGTCCGGCTCACAAGAAAGAAGATCACACGCGGGGCACACTGGCAACCGCAAAGCTCACAAGCAAGCACGCCTTCCCAGTCGAACAGGCCCCCAAAGCAAGTGCGAGACAATTCATAAATACCAATTAAGCATCTAGAACAGACTTCTCAAGTAAGTGAAATAAAAAACCTTTAGAACCCAACTGTTACTTTACAAAGGTTTACGTTTCAGAATATATAATCTTATTCCTATTTTGTCAAGTTTCTTCTTTAACGGCTGAGTAAAGGGTTTCAAGTAATTTAGAAGCTACTGCTTCTGAGTCCCACTCCTCCTCTCCAGGCTAACCTGGCCACTCTATTCCTATGTCTTCCAAAGCCTATGTTTGGATTCCCCTGAAAGAACACTCTTGCCAGCAACCAGACCCAGCCTTTGAAGGACGAGTCGGACAGGGCTGAGGCCACATGAGCCAGCCCCACCCACCCCACCTGCCCCATGGAGTGCCACCCCATCTGAGCTGCCAGGCGTTGAGATGCTGGACACTGAGCCCAGGGAAGTGCGCCACTGCACCCAGAGGTGCACCAGGCAAGCCCTAGGCTTCTAACCCAGGCCATGTGCTGCACAGGCCACTCCAGGCGTTGCCTTTCTGCAAGCCCCCAGGAGCTCAGCCAGCAGCATGCTTGTTCCAAAGGAGCCTGGGGCCGAGGGAATCAGTGTCGTGAGGACGTGGTGGCCCTGATGCTGCAGAGCCGCGACAGGGGCATGCACACTCAGAGTACCTGGAGCCTGCTGGGCTGCCCCAGGGCCGGGCCCATCACTGGACACAGTGAAATCAGTCCCAATCACCCACAGGGCAACAAGATGCTAACAACCCAAATTAGGAAACTTTCTAAAAGCCACAACAGCACACAATAAGTTACTCAATATCTCAATATGAAATGCTTAACTTCCAAGGGCTTCATTAGTTTCTCAGCTTAATTTACATTAGCTGCGACTCACGAGTTAGGCAGACTGTTGTGTGTGAAAATTCTGTAGGAGTTAATTGGTTAAAGGATTAGGAGAAAATCAAAGGTAAATCAAGAGCGATCTCTGAGACACACACAACAGGAACTTGCACGAGACACTCCTGTCAGAGAACCACGATTTTCCAGAGGCCACGGAGAGACGGACATACGTTCTCAATCACGACAGAGATGATCGGCAATGTGCACGAATTGATCCTATTTACACCGACATTCAGGAACCCAAGTCCACAGACTAACAGAGGTGTCTTCTCCAGAGCTGAGGAGGGCTGTCTGTTTCCATCTAACTCGCATCTGCAGGCCTTGGGCTCCATGGGCGACTGGCACACGCAGGGAGGCACCTTCCTGCCCCAGTCTGGCCCAAGCTGCCTCTGGAGCCAAGGGGCCTGTGGGTGGTCATGATCTCTGGGCCGCCGGCAGGCTGCCTGCTTGGCCACCACAACTGGGGCCACTGCAGCAGGGTGCCAGTGAGTCCAGACACGATTCCCTGGAGGGGCTCAGGGATTCCAGATGAAATGAAATCTTCGTGGAATGATGAAAATTAAAAATTACTTGATTATGGAAGTTTCTGATTTATTCCAGACAAAATAAATTTGTCACTAAGAATCACCTCAAAGCAATGACTCTCACGGTAGGACCGCAGCGGCCAGGGCAGTGGGATGGAGGCAGACACAGGGAGGGCCACCAAGGTGCCCGAGAGCAGGGCTGCCCTAATTCTTCCCCTCCGCAGCCTCCCTCTCAGCCTTCTCCTTGGCCTTCTCCTTCTCCTCCAACTTCTCTTCCTTCTCCAGCAAGGCCACAATCTCGGCCACCTGGCTGGTGGAGATGTGAATGTCTTCTTTGTCTACCAGCTCGATCACCTATGCGGGAAAAGAGACAAGGGATTCAGGGGAGACAGGACATGGCTCCTCCTCCGAGCCATCTCCTCAGCCACTAGGCTGGGATGGCCACCAGGCTGGGTCCTCCAGCTGCCCTGTTCTCAGAGTACCAGATTCCCCACCCAAGAGCCCCACCCTGGGGCTCCAAGGCCCAAGGCTAGGTTGCAAGCCACCGGAGAGAGGGGCTTGGAGAGTAGGAGGCATGTGGTCAGCCAAACCCAGGCAAGGATGCCAGGTGTGCTTCCCACGGGGCCCAGGGCTGCAGGAAGGAGGAGTGCGACGGAGGTGGGCCAGGTCCTTGCTCAGGGCTGGGGAGGGGGCCTGCTCTGGACAGAGGCACCCCCAGGGCAGCGGGCAGGGGTGTGTGGGGTGCAAACATCCGAGCTGCCATCCACACCAAGGAGGGGCCCCAGAGAAGGAACAGGTGAGGTGGGCATGGCCCTCCTAGCCTGTGCTGCTGGCAAGGTGACAATGCTCAGCATGTACATCTTGTAATACCCTGCTTTTCAACCAAACTGAAATAAGTTACCCAATATTCTTGGTAAATGTTGAAAAATCACCAATGGGTTGGATACATAGGGAGCCATTAGAACCACCTCTGAAGGCACACGGCTCAGAAACACCAGAGTTCACAGACGACCTCACGAAGGCAGAATCTCGCTCCAAGTCTCCTGGGCTGCCCAGGCTCTTGGCCCCAGGGACCCAAATGGCACCTTGGGGTCACCTCTCAGGACTTACAGGGCCCAACGCCCACCAGCTTGCCACTGGGGTCCCAAAGCTCAGCCCTGAGGATCACCCGGCACATCTCCTCCCCTGGGGGTCTGTGCACCCCAGCTGTCCCATGATCACTGTACTTCCCAGACCTGCCAGGGCCCTGCTAGAGCCCAGGAGAAGCCAAGAGTCCGGTCAAAAAGCAGCTGGCATGCTCCAGAGGGACACCCTTACCGCACTTTTCTTAACTTCGTGTGAAAAATAAGCTAAATGTTTAGAGTGAGGGCTGAAATCAGGCCATGGAGGGGCCTTGCAAGTGGAGACACATGTGGAAAATGCTCTGGGTAAGACCCCCACCAACCCCAGAGCAAGATGGGGGCAGGCCAGGCAGTCCTGACTCGGCTGCGACCCACCTTGACAAGGTCGTCGATGTCGACCTTGCCGTCCTTATTTTCATCTAGGGCTGAGGCCAAGCTGATGAGCTTGTTTTCAGGAATGTGCTTGATCTGCTTCATGGCGCTGATGAGCTCAGTGACGCTGATGACAGTCTCCCTGCGGGGGGGGAGGCGGGGGGAGAAGGGGGGAAAACTGCTTATGGCACAGCTGGCTGCAGCTGCAGCCTCACTGGGGCTCCCACAGTTAGCCCCAACCCAGGCAACCCCTCCCTCCAAGCTCCCTCGCCCCTTCCCTTGGGAATGCTCAGCCAACTCAAGACACAAAGACAGGAAGCCGCACACGGCGCAGGGTCTCGTGCGTGTGCAGTCCCCGACAAGCCCTGCCTCTAAACTGGAGAGCAGGACAAAAAGCCTCATGGTTACTGGGTGCTGTTCCTCAGGCCTGCCTGTGCTGTGGTCAGGGCCAGGGGACTGAGTCTGGCTGCGCTGACTTCTGACAAGTGAGCGCAGGTAGGCACAGCAGGTCAACACAGGAGGGGACATCTGGGGGTGAAGGACCTCCAATCTGAGGACAGCAGGGGCTCTGAAGCCAGTCTGCCTGCCCCCTGGAGATGTGGGCACAGCGCCTTGCCCATGGGAGCGTGCAATGTCAGCTACTACGGCCTGGTTGTGTCACTCGCCAGACAGCTACTCATGCAATACTCAGACATCTGGGACACACCAGTGCAGAGGCAGCCCTTGACCCCATATGGGGGTCATTATTGAGTGCCTGTGTGTAGGGGGGTTCAAGAGGAGGGAGGAGGCAGGAGAGAGCCTGATGATTCGAGGAAACAGGAGCCAAGTGTGGCTGAGGCTGCGGGGAGGGGAGAGTGCCATGGAAAGAGAGAGCAGGGAGAGGCCATGGGTTCACAGGGAAGCCATGATCCTGCATATATTCTGGAAGGACCAGCTTGACGACAGCCTGGAGAGGTGTGGGCCAGGGTGGACATGGAGAACCCAGCTAAGCCACAACTGTGGTCTTCCAGAGAGATGACAGCAGCCGAAGTGTGTGTGAGCATGTGTGAGTGCATGCACGTGTGTGTGAACACACACGTGTGCAGGGAAGAGATGGCTCTGAGAGCTACTTCAGTAAAACCATCACCAAGAAGTGGAGACTGATAAGGTGTGGCTGAGTTTCTGGCTGGAACCGTTGGGTGAAAGGTAAGGGGCAGTGGGGCACCAAAGCTGAGAAACGTGCTTCGGAATCAGAAAGACCCTGAGGGTCCATGTCCCACACTCACCCCACAGGCGAGCCCTCAGCAGCCGGGCCCAGCTTGCCGGCCTTCTGACCCGTCTCCAGCTGCGAGAGCAGGCTGTCAATCTGCCCGATCATCTGCTGCACTCTCTTCGTCAGCCTCTTGCTGGCTTTAGACTCTTCTACATACATTTCTTCTCCAGTCTTTGATAGTTCCTTCTTGATCTCTTGCAAGTCCTAACAAAATGATTTAGTTGTAAAAAGATAGCCTTTTTTTCTGAGGAAGGTTAGCCCTAACATCTGCCAATCCTCCTCTTTTTGCTGAGGATGAGTGGCCTTGAGCTAACATCCATGCCCACCTTCCTCTACTTTATACGTGGGACGCTTACCACAGCATGGCTTTTGCCAAGCGGTGCCATGTCCACACTCAGGATCTGAAACTGTGAACCCTGGGCCGCTGAGAAGCAGAAGGTGCACACTTAAGCGCTGCGTCACCGGGCCGGCCCCAAGTAAAAAGATAGTCTTAAAAAGCAAAGGGAACCTTATAATTAAGTTTACCTTGTACAGTAATTAAATTAACCAAACTAGCATCATGAGGGTAAGACGTTCCAGGTTGTGCATGAGGCAGAAACCCACTGATTCCAACCACAGAGTTGCAAACTCTTATTTGTATCTATTAGACAAATTTGTTCTCATTTTTGCAAACTCAAACATTGTTTTTGTAGCAAAGGAAATGGAATCTGTTCTGAACCTCAACTTTCATCATATTTGTTAAAAGCATAAATAAAGCAATGAACGAACCAGGAATGGTATATGCCGTCTTCAGTTCCAAGTCAGTTTTTCCGCATGAGCAAACACTATGGGAAGCATGAGAGGTGGGGTGGGGAGCACCAAGGCTGAGGGTTTCTACTAAGTACCTGATTTCTGACAGAGAACCCAGCAGCAAGAAGGCTGCCACGAGAAAGTTCAGAAAATGGCAATTTTTACCAATCTCAAAATTAGTCATCTTTTCCTAGTAGAGCTGTGAAAACATAGTTGTTTTGAAATCAGATTAGGAAGTGATAGCTATAAATTGAGGAGATGCTTTCCTTAAAAAAAAAGTACTACTATGTATAAAGAAGCCTCTTTCAGGGAATCACGAATGAAAATAAGATTTCATTTATCAAGTGACCAGACTATTAATCTGATACCTTTATGTGTTTAGAAATGAAAAGAGATGTATGCTTGTCATCTGCAAGGGTGAATGGCCAGATTCCAGGAGAAAACTGACCTGCTGGAATGGCTGTGGACAAGTTGTTGAATAAAATTTACTTAGAATCCAGTTTTCTCTCCAAATACCCTGTGTCCAGCTTATCAAATATTTGATGGAGGGGCTGGCCCGGTGGCACAGCGGTTAAATGCGCACGTTTCGCTTTGGCAGCCCGGGGTTCACCGGTTCAGATCCCAGGTGTGGACATGGCACCGCTTGGCAAGCCATGCTGTGGTAGGCGTCCCACATATAAAGTAGAGGAAGATGGGCACAGATGTGAGCTGAGGGCCAGTCTTCCTCAGCAAAAAGAGGAGGATTGGCAGATGTTAGCTCACGGCTAATCTTACTAAAAATATATATATATATATTTGACGGAGGTATTATTTTTCAGTCTTAATCTTTTTCAGTCTTAATCTTAGGAGCAAACCCCGCAACCTTGGTCACCTGAGCACAGCTGAGAGAAAAGGCTGTGGCACCTGCCCCCTCACTGCCCGCACCTGGCTGTAGTCCTGGACGTCCTCCTTCAGCAGCTCCAGCTCCTCCTTTTCCTTTGTCAGGGACTTCTTCTGCTCCTTCAGTTTTGAACAGGCATCGCTGAGTACGTTTATTTCCTCCTTAGTTATTTCCTCTGCCTGTAAAGAAAACAAGCAAACCCCAAAATACCCTGGGTGAAGGCTTTTTTCCCCAAAGACTGTACCACTTTTCTGTTCATGTCGTATGCTGACATTGCACTTGGTGCGAGGCCAACAGAGCCCGCACACAGTCGCTCTTCACTCTCCGCAGTGCCCTCCTACACCAGAGTGCACGTCTGTAAAGTGCGTATCTGACATACGTGTACACCCAGGAAACCACCATCGCCCGAGATCGGCCACCCCAAAAATCTCCTGGTGCTTGTGACCCCTCCCTCCATCCCTGTCCCCTTGCAAACACTGACCTGCCTTCCCTCACGACAGACTAGTCTGCTCTGCCAGAGCCTTACACAAATGCTACCAGGCAGCACAAGCTGTTTCACATCTGACTTCTCTCACTCCCCTCTTCTGAGAGCCACCCATGTTGCAGTGTGCTCCTTTTAACTGCTGAGTGGTATTCCACTGTGTGGACACACCAAACTTGCTCAGCCATTGTCTTGGCTATTCTAGGTCCTTTGAATTTTCATATAAATTTTAGAATAACTTTGTTAATTTCAACAAAAAAGCTTGCTGGGATTTTGATGGTCTTGAATCTACGGATCAATTGGAGAGAATGAACATCTTACCAACACTGAGTCCTCACATCCACGAGTGCAGTAAATCTCCCCATTTATTAGTTCTTTAACTCACCTCAGCAACGTTTTATAGCATTCAGGGTATAGGTCTTGTACATCTCCTCCTTCCAAATTTATCTCTAAGTAGTTCATTTTTGGATGCTATTGTAATGATATATTTTTTTAAATGTCAATTTGATTGTTCATTACTAATACAGAGAAGTACAACTGATTTTTAGATGCTCACGTCACTTGTGAACCAAGACAACTTTACTTCTTCTTTTCAGATCAATATGGCTTTTTTTTTTTTTTCTTGTCTAACTGTCCTGGGCAGAACCTCAGTACAATGCTGGACAGAAGTGCTGAGAGCAGACACTCCTGCTGGTATTTCTCCACCAGGGATGACGCCAGCTGCGGGGGTTTCTGTAGATGCTTCTTATCGGGTTGAGAATGGTCCCCCCTACTGGTTTGCTGAGATTTTTTTTTTAAATCAGGAACAGATGCTAGATTCCATCAAGTGGTTTCTCTGCATCTATTGAGATGCTCGTACATGGTTTTCCTCGAGTCTGTTAACATGGTCATTACACTGACAGATTTTTTGTATTCCCTGGACAAACCTCACGAGACCATCACGTATTATTCTTTTTATAGACTACCTGCATTTGATTTGCTAAAACTTTAAGAATTTTTACATCTGTGTTCATGAAAGACACTGCTGTACAGTTTTCTCACATCTGTCTGGTTTTGGCACCAGGTAATGCTCATCTCAAAACGAGATGGGAAATGTTCCTTCCTCTTCACCCTTCTGCTGTGAGTTTGTATAGCACTGGAAGAATTCCTCCCTGACATGTCTGGACTCACCAGTAACTTCGCCTGGAGTCACGTGGGCCTGGGGCTTTCTCTGTGGAAAGGTTTTTAGCTGCAAACTCAATTCCTTATATGAGGTAGAGCTATTCAGGTCTCCAGCCCCCAACACAGATGGGCAGCAGTGATAAAACCCAGCTCTGCACTGCAAGCGGGGACGAGGGCACTCGTTCTTCCCACTCTTTCTGGTATCTTTTCAAGGAACCAAAGTTCTTCATTGAAATCCTTGGCAATCCTTGGTTCCTAAGTTCTCCTAAGAGTTCTAATGTCCTTTCAGATCTAAGTCTGTAATCCACTGGAAATGGATTTCCATGAAGACATCCAACCTTCCTCTGTCTACCAACATGTACCCCTTCTTCCAGAATTGCACTTTGTGGGCCCGACCGGGCTCTACCTCTCCTCAGCTGTCCCTGCCCCAGTCCTGCACAGCCTTAAAAATGACCCTGGTACCTCAGTTCCTGACCCTTTCCTGGGATCACCCTACAAGCCCAGCTCAGCCAGGTTCCTGGGACCTTCTTCCTTCCTAGCCTCAATCCACCAGCAACAGCCAGTTGTTTCCATGTCTCCTGTGCCACATCTCAGGATAGCTCTGCTCTCCCCAAGGGCCTCAGGGCCATCAGCGGGGTGACGTAGAGAGCCGTCGGGCTTATCCCAAGCCACGCCAGTCTCCCAAAGGAGCCCCACAAGCCTCACACAGCTTGTCCCACCCACTGCCCCATCCTTCCCCACATGCCACCTCTGTAGTTCACAGCCATCTTTGGCAAAAGCCCCAGTTTTGATGCTTCATCCCTTCTCATCTTGCACAAACAGTCTGGATCTTCCCTGAGACCTCACTGTCCCTGGCACCCTCTCCAGTGGGGCCCTCCTGTCTCCACAGGCCCGGAGGGGGCTGCGGTCCTCCTGGCTCCTCCCTAAGTCCCCTGCAGTGGGGCTTTTCCTTCTGCCTTGTCCTACAACTGCTCCTGCCAAAGTCACTGATGGACCTCATGCTGCCTGTCGGGGGTCAATCCTCAGGCCTCATCCACCTGGCTCTTAGCACACTGGACAAAGTCCACCCTCCACCAGATGCAGCCCCCTCCACCTAGGCATTGACACACTCAATCTCACAGAGGGGACTTGTCTCCCCTCTGGCCTCTCAATGTGGAGGCTGCCCTCTTCCAGACCCTCCGTGACCTTGCTCAGAATCCACAGACATAAATCTGCTGCCCTGGTCCCTCTCCTACCCCAGCTGCCAAAGTGACATTGCCATCTGTCAGGAGGTTCTTCCTCCACCCAACACGCTCCCCAAAGCTACTCCACCACAGCACTCTCTGTACCAGGGCCCACCTGGGAGTTCAAGACAGGCCCAAAGCTCAGAGCCGTGCCTGGCTCACTCTTGTCACAACACATCGGCCTCCCAGGAACGCTGACAACCTGCAGCGTTGCCGTCCTTGCCCCTCAACCATTCACTGTCACTCTAAGCCAGGCTGTGGCCTCCTCGGCCCTGTTTCCTCAGGAGCCCCTGCACTGTTTCCTCAGCTGGCCCTTCCTTGCTCCAACACTGCTTCCCTCCAGGGCGGGCATGAGCGGCCGCGGTTACCTTCAAGCCTTCCAGGACCGGGGCAGTGTCCTTCAGGGCCTCCGACGGCAGGATCATATCGGGCACTTCTGGCTGCAGCTCGGCCACTGGCCTCCCAGGGGCAGCCTCTGCCACTACTTCCAGCTCCACTTCCTTCTGAAATGCAAGGCCACTGCTGGCTCAGCATCACCCGTCATACCAGCAGCCTTCCTGGGGCATCCACACTGGCACACATATGCCACGGGCCAGAGGGTACACTTTGAACAGGCGTGCTACGTGACAGCTGAGATGTGTAACACCCATCAACCAGCAGCAGGTGACCTGCCTTCTGGAAGGTTCACTGCAGGACTCTCCAATATACCAAACACAAAGCAGGTGTATTTAGTGTGACTAGGTGCACTGACACAACTCAAGTAGTTGCGCGCCAACGTTTACTGGTCACCTCAGGCCCATCTATAAAGTGATCACAGCATCTAACTTCATCTTCAGTCCTTTCCTGATGGCTCCACAAAGCTGCCCTGTGACTTGCAGAGAGAACATCTTGCAGGCACACGTGCCACGGGAGCTGGAGCATACCCAGAGCCTGGGCCAAGGGGAGGACCAAGGAGAAGGCGGCACCGCAGTGACCCTCTGCCCGTGGGCTGCACTGACTGGCACCTGGACCAAGGGACAGCTGGCCAACTCATTTCCTCAGGGTCCCCTCTGGCAGGCCCCCACTTCAGAGCTGCAGCCCCCACTCTCAGCATTCCTGCCTCCACTTCCACGACGGGGTTTCTTGAGAAGCTGGAGGGGGATGACCTTTGCTCTGTCCAACTCTCCCCACGGCGCCTACTCTCAGAGAGCTGGTCCAGGGGCCCCACTGGCCACTTACCGCCGCCTCAGAGAGCCTCTGCAGCTCCTTCTCCTGGTGCTCCTGACGGATCGCCGCTTCTTCCTGTAGCGTGGCCTCCAGCTTTGCCTTGTTGTCCACCTGCTCGCCCTCAACCTCAGCCACTTTCACCTGGGCTTCTTTCGCCTTCAGAGAGGGAACACCTGTGAGTGAGCCTGGGGAGGGGGTATGCCCAAATTCGAGAGGAAGTGCAGTAGGCATAGCTACTGCCAGAGAGGCCCACACAGCGCCTTGCGCCCTGGTCTGTATCTCTGCGTGTTGTCACCATCTGGGCTTCCAAAGGGAACACAGTGCACTGCTGGCACCCTAGACTGCTGGGAAACACTTGGGGACCTTAAGGTCACCACAGTGCAAGGCAGCCGAGGTTCACCTTGCACACGTGTCACAGGAGTCCTCCACATTCAGAGAAATGATCTGAATATGATCTGAATGATCAGAGGGCAGATCTGAGGACTCCCTTGATCGAGGAGGTGGATGTTTCCAAGGCCCCTCCCCCAAAAAGTGCAGGGCCCCTTACAGGGCAAGCTGCAGGAGGAGTCTCCTAGCAACACGCACCACAATCTCCGGGAGGGTCTGCAACGTGGACTTGAGCTGGTCGGCAGGCGAGAGGGTGTCTGGAAGGTACATGGCCCGGGACAGGATGAGCAGCGATGTTGGGATCTCTTGATGCAGGTGCAGCTCCAGCCACTGGAATTGGGAGTTCAAGACCAGACTTGTGGGCTGGCCTCATCACGCCCACATCTCCTGTGACCTGGCTGAGGGCTTTTGGCCCTGGAACTTTCCTCTCTATTCTGGTTGGTGGGGGTTTGGAGGGGGTGGTGGGGAGGAAAGTGGTGGCAACAACCACAACAGGAATTGAGTAGATGGATCCACTAAGTCACGGGAACAGGTTATCCCAAGAAAAAGACATCTCTAGTTCTAAAAGTCTATTTATTGCTGCATTTTATGTCTTAATGCCCACCTTAGTCAGCTGAGCAAGAGACACCCACAGGACCATTAATTAGCACCCTGGCAGTGAGGTTGCTGGGGCTCGGAAATCACCGAGTGAGACAACCAGATTCTGTTATCAGCGCTGTTCACTTAAAAACGGCATAAAAACTCCAAAGGTGGCTTTTGTGAGTTCACTCAACATTCAAGGTCTTGATGCCTACTGTGGGCCAGTCACTATTGTAGGCTATTTTAGTGACACAAAAACAAGGTTCAAACTGACAAAAAAGACCATGACAATATTTGTCATGAACTGGACGCAGGACAAAAGATGAGACAAGACGGAACTCTGAACAGGAAGCAAATGCAGAGTGAAGGTCTGATAATGAGAGAAGGAAGACACGTGAGCACTTGCACCGGGACCCCAACTCCCACAGTCTTGGGCGCAGCGGCCCACTCACACACCGAGCATGCTAGGGGGCTGGAAACAGCCAAGGCAGGCCCAGCACACAGGGCAGACACAGGCCAACGCACACTGCAGGCGAGGATCTGCTGGTGCCCATGCGGAGACACAGCCAGAGAAAAGGTGAGGGTGAGGGGCCTGCGTAACAAACACTGTGCCAAAAGAGGCGAAGAGGGCGCTGATACACTGTCATCTACACTTGGAGAACAACTGCTGGGGAAGGTGCTGGTGCCCATGTGGAGACACAGCCAGAGAAAAGGTGAGGGTGAGGGGCCTGCGTAACAAACACTGTGCCAAAAGAGGCGAAGAGGGCGCTGATACACTGTCATCTACACTTGGAGAACAACTGCTGGGGAAGGTGCTGGTGCCCATGTGGAGACACAGCCAGAGAAAAGGTGAGGGTGAGGGGCCTGCGTAACAAACACTGTGCCAAAAGAGGCGAAGAGGGCGCTGATACACTGTCATCTACACTTGGAGAACAACTGCTGGGGAAGGTGCTGGTGCCCATGTGGAGACACAGCCAGAGAAAAGGTGAGGGTGAGGGGCCTGCGTAACAAACACTGTGCCAAAAGAGGCGAAGAGGGCGCTGATACACTGTCATCTACACTTGGAGAACAACTGCTGGGGAAGGTGCTGGTGCCCATGTGGAGACACAGCCAGAGAAAAGGTGAGGGTGAGGGGCCTGCGTAACAAACACTGTGCCAAAAGAGGCGAAGAGGGCGCTGATACACTGTCATCTACACTTGGAGAACAACTGCTGGGGAAGGTGCTGGCAGCGCAGGTAGAGTCGGGAGGGGGAACAGCTGGCACCCTGCATGTTTTATGGCTTCTGTTGTGAAAGCTGAGTTGCTGTGAATATTGCCTATCCAACGTCTAATCTACTCAAACTGATGCTGTCGGGGCCAGCCTGTGGTGTTGCAGAGCTGGCCTCTAGACTCTGCCCGAGGCCCCTCCAAGCTGGAGGGTAGCATGCGCTAAAACCCAGTGGCTGAGAGCAGGGGCTCCGGAGGTCGGGTTGGCCTGGGTGCTATTTACCCAAACGTCTGTGGCCTCTAGGGAAAGACACATACTGAAATTTCAAGGAAGTTAATCCAGTCCTCATCTATCCACAGATGACCAGGAGAAGGGGACAGTAAGGACGTTAACATCAACCAACAGCAGGTGAGAAAAATCAGGGCAATACTCAGAAGTCACAAACACTGGGTGCGTGAGCATGCAACAGATCTACCCGTGTCCAGGCCCCCCCAACCAGGTGGGAGCTGAAGGCTAAAGAAGTGCCTCACAAGGCCTGGCTGCTGCCGAGAATCTGGGGAGCCTCCCTCGAGTTTCCCTACAAAGAGCCTGTGCTGGTCTGACAGAAGGGGAAGGCCCTCAGACACATACCTGCTTCAGCTGGTCCCTCAGACGGTCTTCCGTGACACCAAGGGCCCGCATACCTCGCGCTCGACAAGCCGACTGCAACTCCTTGACATTCAGGCTGTCTACCCCTTCCTCAGCAATCAGCTGTAAAAGAAAGTCAACTAATTATCGTTTTGAAAGGTTATTAGAGGTTTATGGCATTTACGCTAATACCCTTGGGAACTAAGTGTCTAATTATAAGTCACTTTCCTAATATGCTTTGCCAAGCATAAGACAAACCACCACCACCAAGGCCTCATTTCTGTGTTTGCAGTGATCAGAACTATCTGACAGAGGGCGAGGACCCCAGCAAAGTGCACAACAGCTAGGACCAACCCCAAGATGCGAAGAAGCCCACCTCCGCGAAAGCCCTGCCTAGGAGGGCCAGAGACGACACTCTCTCTACTTGAACCTTAAGCAAGGGGCTCAGGGTACAGGCCCTGGCTGCCTACATCCCTGCACTTCTCCCCATCCCATCAGCCCGTTGCCGACCCAAGCATTCTTGAGGTTCAGAAGATGGAAGAGGAAGGATGGAGCACAGGGGGTGATGCCAATGCTCTAAGGATGTCTCTTGGTCTCAGCCAAAGGCCCCCTCCCCTCCCCTCCTCCTCAGCCCAAGGTCATGGTGACCCAAGTGGGCAAAGCAAACAGGGGTCCCACAGAGAGAGGCTATGGACCACATCGAGGAGACCGTCTAAGGGCCGAGGGGTGTGGAGAGAGAAGAAACAAGAACCACAGTGGCACCTCGCCTGTGCTGGGTGGGGCTCACACCTGCCACCTCATCTGACCTCATGTAACCTCATGACGACCTGAGAGGTAGACAGTACCATTACCCTATGTCCTAATTAAGCTTTTTATTGTGAGACCATTGTAGATGGACAGCCAGTTG
This sequence comes from Equus przewalskii, assembly GCF_037783145.1. Lineage (NCBI taxonomy): Eukaryota > Metazoa > Chordata > Mammalia > Perissodactyla > Equidae > Equus > Equus przewalskii. The sequence continues at coordinate 118,349,244 of NC_091833.1, read as the reverse complement.
TAACCAACAAAGAGTTCCCAGGTTTCTCCCAACGGTAACATCTTCCAAACTATAGGACCAAATCCCAACCAGGATGCTGATACTGAGCCAGTTAAGGTGGAAGATGTCTCTACCCCCACAAAGACCTCACGTTGCCCTTTTACAGATACACCCACCAACTCCTAAACTCCTGGGAGCCACAACCCACTGCTTCACTTCTATAATTTTGTCATTTGAAGCATATTACATGAAGGGAATCTTAGGGTATTATATATTTTTATATATATATATGGGATTCCTCCTTTTACTTTTACCCATTTTTTGGGGGGATTCCTTGAAGACCCATGCAGGTTTTGTGTGTATTAATAATTCATTCCTTTTTATTACTAAGTAGCACTACAGGGTATGAATGTCCTGATTTAACCATTTGCTCCCTGAAGGACATCTGGGTGGTTTCCTGTTTTGGTTATCATGAAAAAGCTGCTTTTTGTTTCTTTTCTTTTTGCCGTCTCCCTGTGGGTTACAGGAATCCCATTTGACTGATTTCTAGTGCTTCTGAGTATGCCTCGTGGCATTTTCAGTGGTTGCTCCAGGTGTCACAGATACACATAACTCAGCACAGTCCATACGTGTTGTCACTGTCCCCATCCAGGCGAACTGTGGGAACCTCACCCCTAGACGTCCCTTTATCCTCTCCCTCCTGTAGTGTGCTCGTCTGAATGTCTCCTGCTTACACGGACAGCCACACCACACAGCACCCCAGTTTGTTTCAACCATCGTATTTTGTTTAGAAAACATAGGAGGAGAAGGAAAGTCTACTGGATTCTCCCATATTTTTACCATCTTCTTTCTTCCTGATGTTCCAAGGTTCCTTATGTCCTTCCTGTTAGAGAACCTCCTTTAGCTTCTTTTAGGACATGTCTGCTGGTGACAAATTCTCCTAGTTTTCCTTCATCTGAGAATGTCTTGATTTCCCCATCATTCCTATAGGATATTTTCACTGGATACAGGATTCCGTGTTGACAGTCCTTTTTTTCAGCACATGAAACATAGTGTTCCATTTCCTTCTGGCCTCCATAGCTTCTGATGAGAATCCACTGTCATTCGAGTTGTTTTCCCTGTAGGTAAGATGCCATTGTCTCTCACTGCTTTCAAAATTATTTCTTTGTCCTTAGTGTTCAGTAGTTTGACTATGATGTGCCTTGGTGTGAATTTCTTTGGGTTTATCCTGTCTGAGGTTCACTCAAATTTCTTAAACTTGTAGATTATGTCTTTTACTGAATTTGGAAATGTTTGGCCATTATTTCTTTGAGCACTTTTCCAGCTCTGCCCTTTCCTCTCCTTCTGGAACTCCCAGAACACGTATGTTAGCTTTTCTGCTATAGTCCCACTGGGCCCTGAGGCTCCACTTATTTTTTTCACTATTTTCTCTCTGTTGTTCAGATGAGTGATCTCTATTCTTTTGCCTTAAAAGTTCCTTGATCCTGTCTTCTGTCCTCTCCATTCTGCTGTAGAGTCCACTCGTTGAGTTTTTTTATTTTGGATTGTATTTTTCACCCCTAAATTTCTATTTGATTCTCCTTTATGTCTTTTTCTTTGCTGAGGCTATGTTTTCATGTGACTCAGTTGGTAACTGCCTGTTGAAGCACTTCTGCAATCACTGTTTGAGATCTCTGTCCACTTTCTCTAACCTCTCTGTTGTCTCAGTGCTGACACTGACTGGTTGCCGTTTTTCACTCACTTTGAGATCCTTCTGGTTCTTCGCATAAGGACTGATTTTCAATTGAAACCTGGACATTTTGGGTATTATGAGACTCTGGATCTTATTTCAGTCTTCTGTCTTAGTTGGCTCCCTCTGACACCACTCTGGCATGGGAGTAGGGGGTGGTGTTCTGCACAACTTTTACAGATTGTGTAACTGATCATCTGGCATCTACTGATCCAAACTAACGGCCAAAGTTGTTTACATCTCCCGTGCGACCTGGCTTTCATGGGCACATGAAAATCGTATTTCAAATCCTCCAACCACAAACCCTAACCTCAGTGTTTCGCTTCCTGCCCAATCAAAAACGTCTCTAGAGGGCCACCCCCACCACACTAATATTAAAGGCCAAGTCCCAGTTCCTCCCTCCCTCACTCTTGCTTCCTGTCCTCGGGTGTGTCGAGTTCTCATGTGGCCCTGAGTTGGTGCCGTGCCCCCATTTCTAGAGGAACTGTGAACGGTAAGCTCCTTTCAGTGGCACCGAGTGCTCCAGGCCATCACTTATACCCATAAATTACATTTTGGGTACATTTTGGAACAGGTGGGATGCTGCTTCATTACTGCCAGGTTCCCTATTCGGCCTCCACTGAGCCCTGGGGGAGACGTACTTCTTTTTCTGCTGGGAGGGAGGGGTAGGTGAGCATTCTGGATCCCCAGTAGGCCTCCACAAACCTCCCTAGCTTGGAGGGGCAGCAAAACCTCATTACTGGCCCACATGACCTCTGTTGATCCCAGTCCTGGGACTGTCACGTGGGAATAGAGGTCCAGGCCCCTCACTGGTCTCTACTGACAAAACAGGGGGAGGCAGCTCATTACTGCCTGCCAGGGATGTACAAGCCAGCCCCCTTGGCCTTCCCTGACACCATCCTAGGCATTACATCCTGGCAGGGACGGAGGTCTCAGCCTCCACCCATCACTGCATATGAGGGGAGCTCAGTGTTTCCCCTGGTCTCTGGCTGAAGTAGAGCAGTCACTGTCTGAAGTCCTGTGTCCTGCTAAGCAGCTCCTTTCCTGTTCTTTGACCAGAGAGTGCAGGCTTTCACTATGGCTTTTAAAGGCTGCCCTTGTCAGAGTTTCTAGGTTGCCAGCTTCTTCAGCCCCAAGGCTGGGCTCGATGAGGCACAAAGACCTACCATGTTGTTCCTGGGGTCCCAGGGTCTTCTCCCTACTTTTCAGTCTTCTTATGTTGCTTTTTACTTAATGTCCAGCAGAAAGTACATCCATTCCACCTTCTTGACAGTGGAGGTCTGGCAGCTATCCCATTTCATAGGAATCTGAGGCAGTGAGAGCAGTAAGACGACTCGTCCAAGGTCACAAAGCAAGTGAGTGGCCAGGACTCAACCCCAGGCAGCCTGCCCTCAAGCTGCCTCTCCCAAGGTGGGCAGCTGAAAGCGAGGGTAGGCACACTACCGGCTCTCCCCAAGTGAGGCAGCCTGTCGAGGACTGCCCACGTGAGCCCCTCACTCTCCAGCAGAGCAGATATCCTGAGCACCCTCCCACAGACACACCCTAGAGAGACAGGTTCTTTTCATTCTTATGAAAACACAGTCATCATTGGCTACTTCAAGATACAAGGAGAAGTCTTTTTCATCAGACCATTGCCCCTACTGAGAACTGGAAAAGCCAGATACAACACAACAAAACACAACACAACACAAACACACATTTGGAGGCATCGGAAAGTTAAGAGAAGCAGGGCTTGGGGATAGCAAGATTCTGCAGACCAGGATAGGTCAGGCAACCACAAGGTGTGAGGTGTCCATCAGTGAACCACCGGGGACTCAGTGGCATTTGCCAACTCTTGGGACAGGCTGAGAGTCCAGGATAAATGCTACTGCTAAGAGGCAGAGACTCTTGACAGGCTAAGAAGATAATAGCTAGAGGCAAGGGGCTGCTCGGACAAGCCTAAAGGCTTCAGTTCCAGGGAGAAGGAAGTGTAGGAAACAGCCTTGGTGTCAGGATCTCCAGCTGAGCAGGGCAGGGGTGAGGAGCTGGGCAGAAAGCCTCTAAGAAGGAGAGAACAGCCCTCCCGGGCTATAGTGTACAGGCATCACTGTGAGGAAGGGCCCACCCCAGTGGGGGAAGCAAACCAGAAATGACAGGCCCAGCCCTGACTTGTGGTTCGTGATCATGGGGGCGACCAGCCCCTCTACAGCAAAGCAGACTTGGACAGGCCCCTCCTGGAGGACAGCACCATCCAGAACTGCCATAATTTTTCATAGACCATCTATGTATTTGATAAAAACTAACTACTACAAACGAAATCAAGAAAGAAAACCAAAAAGACCTACAGATCACGCTGTTACTGGAACAACCAGATGTGAACTACCATTAGCATGTTCAAGAAAACAGAGAACACAATGGACACTTTTACCTGAGGACTGAATCTTTAGGGAAAAAACCCAAAGCAAGAATTTCTAGGATAGAAATCAAGAACTCAGAAGATGAGTTTAAGAGTAATTAGAGAAGAAGAGAGGATTAGTCGACCAAAAGTAGAGAAAGCCAAGAAGCACAGAAAAGAGCACATGTGCCATGCCAGACTTAGAGACAAGTCTAAGGGGGTGCAAACGTCAGCTCCAAGCAAGGGGAAGACGGGGTGGGGAGCAGGGTTTAATGAGATGACAGAAGCACTTTGATCATTAAAGAGGGTCATCACAAACACAGACACCCCTAGGCCCATTACTGCGAAACTGCTGAAGTCCAAATACAACGAAAATCTTAGACTCTGCAGAGAAAAGGCAGACATCTAAGGAACAGTAATAGGCCGGCCAGCTGAGATCCCACTCAGTGGCAGCTCTAACGTGAAGAAAGAAAAGAAATGCAATTCTAAAGCTCTATACTCAGCAAAAAATACCCTGCAAAATAAAGGGAAACACAGACACATTCACACAGACAGTGAGAGAATGCCTCACAGCAGATCCACAGCACAGAAGAGTTCCAGGGAAGTCCTCAAGTAGAGGAAATGGTCTGGACAGAAGTGCAGGGAGCAGGGAAGGCAACAGGAGGGTAGCTCTGCGGTACACACGAGTTGGCTCTCCCCGGGAGAGCACAGCAGGGGCGTCTCCAGGTGCCAGCAAGGCCTGGGGACAGGAAAAGCACTTATTCCAGTAGACTGTTAAGTGTTAAGGAAGCCTTTTCTAAACTCTAGGGAAACCATTAAAATAATAAGTAACAAGCTAATGGGGGGAGGGATGGAATAATAAAAAAATACTTGATTAATCCAAAGGAAAGCAAGAAAGGAAATTAAGTAGAACATAAAACAGGTGGGACAAACAGAAAAAGAATATAGACTACATACTTCAATTAAAAAACAGAGGTTGTCAGACCATATGAAAACAACAACAAACACATTGTAAATATAAGGACTCAGGAAGCTTGAAAGTAAAAAGATGGAAGAAGCTCAACCCAAAAGAAAGCTGATATAGCTATCAGAACACCAGACAGTGTAGATTTTAAGGCAAGAAGCATTACTACAGAAAAAGAAGGCATTTCAGGAATTCTCGAGAGAAGGCCACTTGGGGTACACAGAGTACAGTCACTCAGCTACGGGCAGGCCGGGTGGGAGGACATGGGGTCAGCACAGTGGGAGCACTCTGCTTGTGGGCCAGGGCTTGCTTATGACTTCCTGCCCTTTTACTCAGGAGCCCCAATTCTAAGTCACTATTTTTATGAAAATTATCAAAGATGTGGGGCAAAAATCCATGTTAAAAGATATTTACTACAGGTTGTTTAGGGTAGCAAAAGATTCGCTAAAGTAATGGTTAATAAGTTATGATGCATTCATATACTAAACATTAGGCAGTCATTAAAATTCATCTTTTCAGTGAATACTTAGTGCCATGGGAAGATCTCCTAATGTCAGGCCAGGTGTAAAATTGTATGGGCTGTATGATTCCAACATGTATTCCAGTAGAACACCCCTACCACACACACACATTCAGTGTGCGCACCGAGCACTCAGGAGGGCACAAAGGCACCAACTGTCCCTGACTCGGTCTGGGAACAACAGGACCCCTGGTGATTTTTCCTTCTTCTATTGTTTAGCATGGCCCAGAGCTTCCACAATCAGGCACCTGCTTTTGTAACCAGAAACCAAAGGTGAAACCCAGGGAAGCAGGGCCACGTTTGCAAGGCACTCACCTTGTCGTCGGCCTTGATGGACCGCAGCCTCATGGTGAGCTGGAAGCGCAGGAAGTTGTTGGTGCCGATGGACTGGAGCTCCAGCAGCTTACAGAGTGCCACCAGCTGTGGCCGTGTGAGGTTATCTAGGGTCAGCTCATCCTCAAACAATTTGGAAAAACGCATGATTTCTTCATTGCTGGGTCTCTCACCTGTCTCTCGGATCTGCAAGGAGCAACTGTAAGGGTTACCCACCTGGTAGGGTGTGTGTTCCTCAGCACCTCACATGGCCTCGGGCCACATGCCTCAAGCGAGGAAACAAAGGAACTGACTGAAGCACCCTGACCATCCATGCCCTCCCTTAGATCTACCTTCTCACCACGCTCCTCGTGGGGAGTTGCCTCTCAAAGACACAAACCACTGAGCACTGCCTGCACTGGGCTCCCTGTGAGTGATGCTTCTGTGCAGAATGCAGCACTAGCCCCTGGACCTTTCCTGCCCGTGCCAGTGGAGCCATGGCTGCCAACTGGAAAGAGGCCATAGGCTTCCTTATGCTGGGTGGGTGAGAGGCCCTGCCATTCTCTCCCCACGATGGATGTGGCTACGGAGCAGCCTCAGAGTCTGTCTCCACCCCACCCCCTGCCCGCCAATGCGGCCCCCAAACCTATCACAACTTCGAGGTCTTAGGTTCCTCATCTGCCAAACTGTACCTCCCCAGGGCAGCTGCAAAGTCTGGAGACATAAGCAGGCAATTGTGAATGTCAGCAAGGTTCAAGATCTCAGGCCAGCAGGCTCAACCTTTGTGCACAGGGGAACCTCCTGGCCAAACCCTATAGCACCAGCCAACACCCACCAGGGAGCTCTGCTCTTGTGTGTACAGTAAGAAAGAGGACAGAAAGGCAATGAGGAGTGCTCCCCAGATGAGGCAAGGAAGCCCTGAGGCTCTACCCAGCACTCCAGGACAAGGAGCTCTGGAGCGTCACGGCACCTTCTGGAAAAACACGGCGAAGTCTCTGGTGACATTCCCCTTGGCCGCCTTGTTCTTCAAGGCCATCTCCTCAATGGTGTCCTGAAGAAACTTGGCCAGCTCCAGCTTGACCCGCAGCTCCTTCTTCAGTCTCTCCTCCTGTGAGGTCAAAGAGAGGGCGCTGCACTCCTCCTCCCCACTCCCTGGACGGCACTGGTCAGAGTAGTTGCTTCCACTCCCTTCACTGGAACTTCAGCACGAAGTGCATTTTACAATCTCAACCCAGGACCCCTCACTGATGTTTCCTGAACAGCGATTACTCCCACCCAGGTGTGACACAGTCTGAAACTTTCTCTTCTGTTTCATGGTTTTAAAAAATATTTGTGTGGGGGCCAGCCCCGTGGCTGAGTGGTTAAGTTCATGTGCTCCAACTCAGTGACCCAGGGTTTCCTGGGTTCGGATCCTGGGCGTGGACATGGCACCGCTCATCAGGCCATGCTGAGGCAGCATCCTACATGCCACAACTAGAAGGACCCACAACTAAAATATGCAATTATGTACTGGGGGGATTTGGGGAGAAAAAGCAGAAAAAAAAAAGAAGAAAATTGGCAACAGTTGTTAGCTCAGGTGCCCAATCTTTAAAAAAAAAAAATTTGTGTGACCCACCCCCCCCCAGAGCAGGGGCCAACAAACGTTTTCCATAAAGGGCCAGTCAACAAAGCTTTTAGGCTTCATGGGCCATGTGGTATGAAACAACTCCTTAACTCTGCTGGGGCAGTCCAAAAGCTGCCAGACAATACATACACGACTGGGCGTGTGTCCCCAAGAGACCTCACTGCCCAAAACAGGTGGGGGCCAGCGTGGCCTGTGGGCTGCAGTCTGCCGATCCTGCCCTAGACAGATCCTACCCCACAAATGGGTCTCAACCTGTGGCTTGAAGAAAACTGGTCCAGAGAAACCATATTTTAAAACACATTTAAAGAGAAACAAATCTGAAACCCAGCATCTCTTAAATAATCATAGCACAGCATTAGTGAATTACGAAGAAAATAAAACACCTAACATCAGAAACGTCAATCACAAACAACGCAGCCATCGTAAGCACTTGAACATTGGCTATGAAAGGTGCTCGCTGCCCCTGACGCCCCAGCACCTTGATGGACTGGGTCTCAAACGTGGATGGCAACATGTTGGGGAAGAGCTTCACAGCCACAGGAAGCAGAAATTCCATGAATGGCACCACCACAAACACCAAGAAGGGGACCAGGCGGAAGAGGTCGGCACAAATCCGGAGAAACTGGAAAGAGAAGGAAGAGGTCAGAGGGTGATACTCGAGGATTTCCTATACAATCATTCAGAGATGCAATGACAGGCAACACCTCACAGGGATCAGCAAGAGTTCTAAGTTCCAAACAGCTTAGCAGGCAACTCTCAAAGGCCATTTCTTTCAGGAGTGTCCAAACCATGTGTGGATGGCCTTCAGAAAAGCTGGGTGGAAGCTAACACGGCGTAGAACTGCACCCATCACTGGATGCTGCCAGCAATCACCCCCCAGAGGCATTTACCAGGTGCCCACGGGTGGGTCTGTACTGCAGAAACAGCTTGAGACAGACACAGTGCTGCCCACTGGGCTTAGAGGCGAGCCAGGCAAGAGCAACAGGTTGAGGACTCATGTTGCTGGTGGCAGCAAAGGCCAGAGAAGGCTGTGGCCATACCACCCACCCTAAATACTCTGCAGAAAGGAGAGTGTTGGCTGTGCATTTCTCCTATGTTTCCTGAGATGGTTAGATTTACGACTATACCACATAGCAATGAGGAGAAAAGTATCTAAGTGTTTCATCAATATGAGTAAACTGCTGATGCCATTAAAGAAATGCACAACTTCAAATAATCAAAAATCCCTGGGACACTGAACAATCGCTGCTGAGTCTCCAGGCAGCTCAACTTTCTCTTCCAGCAATCAGTCACTACCTAGCACCCTACTACTTCCGCTCACAACTGTCTGGCTCCTAGGAACTGCTACTACATGCTTCTCCAGGTCATGAGCTGTATTTCCACTGCAATTAATTAGATGGTCTTTGAAGAGTGATGTCATTTCTAGAAATGGCCTTGTTTCAGGCTCATGTGATGTCTTTTCATTACTGGGTTCCCACTGGAGTGCCCCTTCTCGGGGCGAGGAGTCACGGGCCCCTCAACGCTGTCTGTCAGGATCACCCGGTCAGGGCAGCCTCTCCATGGCAGAGCTTGTTTCTCCACTTGTGATGCATAAGCGATCTGTGAGGAGGCTCTCAGAGACTGTGCAAAGATCCACCTTCCTCCCTAGACCACGACCATCCACAGTTCTTCCCAAATCTTCCTCTACTCTGATGGTCACAAAGGAGTGATTTGCTAACTCAAGCCTATCTCCCCATTCACCAACCTGGCTTTCTTGCACATTCATTTTTCTACGTATTATCAAAACCAACTCATAGATTCCTATATTTTTCATTTGTATACAATTCATTAGTTTTTATTTTTATGCTCAAATGGTCCCAGATTTGGCCATGGAAGGACCCTCCAAGTTGGTGCCTGTGTTTTTTGACATTCTTTTTTTAGCAGTTCTGTTGAGGTTTAATTGACTTACCGTAACATTCACCCATTGTAAGTGTAAAATTACAGTTACATGTAATGATTCTGAGTGATTTTTACCATGTGATCCTGTCTGCTATTCCCTTTACACTGTCACTTTAAAGCATTTCTGTGGGTAAGCCGGGTCTCCTGTATCAAGGGTGAGCATGTGGGGGACAGAAACACTCCTTCTCCCGAATACTGCAGGTCTACAGGGTCCAGAGTCAGAACACAAAACTACTTTCCAAATGCCTCTGTTCCACAGCAATCATCAGACATTTTCAGTCATTCTCTATACAACATGATTAGCAAGTATTTGACAATTACATCAGCTTAAATTTACATATCAAATTATCTTCCACTTGGGGCCAGCACCACGGCATAGCGGTTAAGTTCAGCTTGCTCTGCTTTGGTGGCCCAGAGTTTGTGGGTTCAGATCCTGGGCACGGACCTATACCACTTGTCAGCAAGGCTTTGACAGCATCCCACATATAAAACAGAGGAAGACTGGCACAAATGTTAGCTCAGGACTAACCTTCCTCAAGCAAAAAGAGGAAAATTGGCAACAGAGGTTAAATCTTCCTCAGGAAAAAAAATTATCTTCCACTTAAACAATACTTAAACAAATTTTACTTATAATTTCTTATGTGGTTTTTCTTTGCCTTTGTAAGCATTATAATTTTAAGAGTCATTTTTCTATAATTATCAGGACTGCTAAAATTTTGTTCACATTAAAATTATCTGTGAGGCCTTAAACCAAGGAAAAAAACAGCACAGCTCCAGAAACCCTCTTCCTAACACTGACAACAGGGATGTGCCGCCACTGCAACCCGGCATCCACACAGGGACCCGGCCCGGGGGCTTACTCAGCTATCCCAGCTCCTTTTTTCCCTTCAAGTCTCATTGTCTTCAATGAAGTAGCAAAAACACGTAACTTTCACAGCAGAATGGGATGGGGGAGGAGCAGAAGGGAATCCGGGTCATAAAGTATTAACTTGTAATCATCTAACCTACAATGTGCGTTGCATTCAATGTCCAACAAATGCTAATAGGATGATTCTGAAATTCTAATACAATTGTTCCTTCTTCAAATTATCAATCTGTTCCCTTCTAAAATAGCATCCCTTGGAAAAATGCCAACCAGTTAAAAAAAAAATCACCTGTGTTCTCAATGAAATTCTTGAGAACAAGTATAAAAACAAAAGCTGGAGTTACTCTCACATGTAACACCTAATTCCCAAGATGCATTAAAATAAAGCACTTCTTTTCTTACTAAGGAGTCCTCTGGTAGTCACCTTCGAGAGAAGGGACATTTCTGCATCTTTCCTTGTCGGGGGGAGGGTCTTAGGGCACTGAGAGTTTGAAGTGCTCCTTGTCCCCTGGGGACTGACCAAGAAAAAAAGAACAAAAATCGAAGAAAGAAAAGTTTATAGTGTTAACTGTCAGTTATTTCACGGACAAAACAAGTGAGACCCAGAAGCTCTGGGTACCTGGAAAAAAAAGGAAAAATCTTTTTTAAGAGCTGCCTACCAGAAGCTCTGAAAGCCCAAGAGCAAGTAAGCAGGCAGGTTCTGGAACTAATGACAGCATGAAACCTCAGGATCAGGAGCTCAGATCCCAAACAATAAACAAAAACAAACTCATACAGAAGGGAAGTGCGCAGCCCTGAAAACAGAGATCAGAAAGGAACGAGGTGGAAAAGGCAGTTCACCTGCAAAAGAAATACAATTGAGGGGCCGGCCCAGTGGCACAGCGGTTAAGTGCGCACGTTCTGCTTCGGCGCCTGGGGTTTGCTGGTTTGGATCCCAGGTGCGGACATGGCACCGTTTGGCAGGCCATGCTGTGGTAGGCGTCCCATATATAAAGTAGAGGAAAATGGGCATGGATGTTGGCTCAGGGCCAGTCTTCCTCAGCAAAAAGAGGAGGATTGGCAGAAGTTAACTCAGGGCTAATCTTCTTCAAAAAATGAAAATAAAAAGAAATGCAATTGGGCTGACACAGACCTCTCAACAGTAAAAGAAGCCAGAAGACAGTGGAACAACATCAAAACACGGAGAGAAGACAAATATGTGTATATTAAAAACCTCTGGCAGAAGAGACATCAAAATTTCAGTGTTGAATTTCAGTGGTGGCATTACAGCAGAAGTTCACTTTTCTATGGGTTTTTCCGATTTCTTATTTTTAAACCAAAAGCAGCAGGAAAAAAGCCATAAAAGCATTTTAAAGCCACTGAAAGGTGACCGACCAGGATCACGCACATGCCCATTACCTGCCTGCGCTCTCGGCGGCTCAGGGTGTGGCCGTTGAGGATACGCCACAGCATGCGTGCGGCGATCTTAGTGTCAATCCAGAGGAGGCGGAAGCCGTGGTAGTAGTGCTTCAGCTCATCTAGGACCCTCTGCCCCAGGGACTTCTTCACGGCCACCTCCGGCGGGGGGCTGTACACCGGGCCTCCCTCCTCCAGCTTCTTGTTCTTGTCCTTTAAGGACTTCAGGGACTTCTCCACCACGGAGTCATCGTTCAGCGGGGGCGAGGAGTGCCAGCAGCGCACAGGAAGGAACTGTGGCCCCGTGACAACCAGACCTGCCGAGGCAGGGGCCCATGGTGCTCGAGTCACCGTGCACGTGCGCTCAGGCCTCTGAGTCCAACAGCTGAGGGGATCGCCTCTGAAGGAAAGATACATGGGGTGGACGGGAGCGCAGCAGCCAAAGGGAACATTCCTGGAAAAAGGAAAACAGCAATGAGGGGCTGGTCACTTTCTATGACCTCCCAGCACCAAATACCAACAAGAGCAACAGAGACCACAGCCATATCACAACTATACACCCAATTTTCTCAGCACATAAAACAGACTCCTATTGCTTCCTGATGCCTGAAGAACACATCCAGGGGAGCCCTTCCCCTCCAGAGCTGGAGGTGAAGGAGCTGCTTGGAAAGGGCTCGTGCGAGAGACCAGGGAGAGTTGCCCCCATCTGAGAGCAGCACAGGATGACCAGTCCCCACAGCCTCGATGCAGGGCAGCACCAAGACGCTGAGCAGCTCAGGTGGGGGTTGGGGGGCTCAAAGGGGCAGGCCGGACACAAACACAACCAGCAAAAGCTTGACCCTCGGGCTAGAGAGATTCAACATCTGGGCAGGTCACACAGGCCAGCTCCCAAGAGGAGGAGATGTGCGGTGCTGCCTTGGGAATTTGGGGGCTGTGGCGTGGAGTTTGGAGGATCTCTCTTCTAACAGCTGACTTTCTACAAAGACCTGTGGTTCTTGGGTAAGTCCTGAAAATCAGCAAGGGCAACCTAGACCCATGTACCAGCTGACCAAAGGCATCTGTGCAAAATGGCAAACTCAACAAATAAAGCCCAAAGCCCATTTCCTCCCTCTCTTCCCCTCGCTGCTCCAGCACTGGTCTGTGCACCCTGACACACGGGCAGGCCCCTGGCCCAGAGCCTCTGCAGCCGTGCCCTGCCTGGACGCCCCGCAGGCTCCAGTGGCTTGGCCCTGGGCTCACTCAGGCCCCCTGACCGGCAGCATTGCCCTCCTAGCGTGTGCCACTCTCAAATCCACCAGGTACACTCCATCCCCCACTGGACCTCAGGCTCCATGAGGCCCAGCAGGAAGCCGGCGTGAGCTGCCTCCAAACCATAGCGAGAAGCTGCAAGGGCTTCTGTCACTGAGAACCTCAGAGCCTTCTCTGCCCACATTGCTTGAGGCCTACAGGGCTGCCTGGACTCCCAGCAGTCAGAGCAGGCCAGTCTACTCCTCTGGGCCCCACTCAGCTGCCACTTAGTGTCTACCCGCAAAATGGCCATGCGAGGAGAGCCACTGCAGTCTGAGTTTCTGGAGCATGAGCCGGGCCTCCAAAGCTCTTAGTGCCAGCCAGAGCCTGGCACAGCCCAGGGTTTGTGTGCGATGAAGAGACACTCTTCCGACTGCAGCACGGTGATGCAAACCCACTCACAATCCAATCCTGAAGCAATTTTCCCAGACGATTCCCTTTCAGTTTCACAATCTTCTACTCATCTCACCTGTCACATGAGAAACCTCTCCCCTGCTCATGCACAAACCTACCTCTGGGTGGCCGCAGAGTCCAACTTACTTCAGAGGCACGCCATTTATAACCAACACACCCCAGCTCCTTCCCACCTGCCCAATCATCTCTTTGTACCTGGTTTGCCACCAGCAGTGAGCTCTGGAGCAGACTGAGTCCAAATTCCAGCTCCACTACTTATTGCTGTGTGACCTTCGGCAAGTAACTTAACCTCTCTGTACTTTGGGAACATCCTTGGTAAATGTGTGTGCTCATATATTTGAAGTACCCAGAATGGTGTCTGGCGCACAGCAACACCTCCCACAGAAGTGGCATCTATTACCACTGTCCCATCAGAGCAGCTGAAAAGCCACCAGTCAGGGCTGGAAGAAAGCTGGGAAATGTGTGATTTTGCTGTTCCTTTTAAATAGGAGGAATACAGAAGGACAAGCAGGAATGTGCCTGTCTTAGCCCGCAGCCTAGAATGGGCAGGTGTAGCTGGTACAGGACACCCCCAGCCTCACACCAACTGACTCCCCGCTGACTTTTCTTCTGTCCTGAGCCCCTGCTCCCGGCTTCAAAGAGCAGGGTCAATCCTATCCCACGAGCTCCTTAGCCCCAGAGTCAACACCTGAGCCAGGAGGTTGGGGGGGGTCCCTCGAACCCACCCTGTCCTAAGTCACAGTAGCCAAGGGACAGGCCGCACAGAGCATGGCAGAGCCGCTGGCTCACAGTGCTGCTCGGCCACTTGCTGCTCCGAGACGCTGGCCATAGCCCATGCCTTTTGTGCCTCAGCCTCACCTCTCAACGTGGGCGATGACAGTGCCCACATAGAAATAAACCTTACCTCCTATCTTCACCAAGCTTAATTATCCAATTTCCCAACCCTCAATTAGCAAGGAAGTGAGCGGCTCCCATGAGAAGTTGTAACGTCAGCAGTCACAAGGGGCAGGCAACAGGCAAAGGCAGAGACACGTGAAAACAGACCAAGTAGAGAAGCAGCCGGCACACCCAGTCAAGGCCTGTGAGGCCCCAAGATCTGGCTGTCTTCAAGCACATTAGAGAGAGTATTATTACTAACCATCTAGCCAGAAAGGATTAGCTATTTTCAAAAAACATAAAATTGCATAATTTATTATTCAAAAAATTTCCATCAAAACAAAACTAACCTGGGCACTGCTGCCTTCCTGAGGGCGTCTGGGACAGACCCCGTCATTGAGGCCTACCGCACTCTGCCCTGACCTGCCAGAGCCCTTGGCTTCGGCAATGCTTCTGAAAAGCACCCAGTCGGTTCATCCATGCAGGGCCAGTGGGCCCAGCTTCCTACCATCCAGTAACTGATTTTCTCCTGCTTTTTCTTTGCCTTCCCTTTTTTTTTTTTTGATAAATCACCTTTAAAGTGGGGGGGAAAATGCTCTGGGTGAAAGCAACATAACAACAGAAACACATGGTCCCCAGAGGAAAGCCCCATTTGTTCATGTTAAAAAGCTTGAGATTTTCATTAAGTCACTCGTTTTACTTTAGGATGCTGACTCCTATGTCCATTTCAACCTGGACATTTGCTGTCACCTTCAAGAAGAAAAAAGCCAAGAAGTGTTTGGCAGAGGAACAGCGTTCACGGGTTCAGAGCATTTCCTGTGCCGGTATCAGCTACACAGCCACCTGATGGCAGGCACTGGGAGCGGGATGCAGGGACCCAGACATGCTCTCTGCCACAGCACTTCTTCACTCTTGCAAACAGCTGGGAAAATGCCACAGGCATAACACCTGTGGGCCACTAAACTCATGGTAACATGTCCCCTTCCCAAGTGAACAACTCGCCAAGACAATAGCCTCAGGCTGGGCCAGGGAAGATGCAACCCTTAACACGCCACCCTCAGTTCTCCAGGGACATGACGCCAGGAGGGGCAAAGTGACCCAGCAACAAGACAGGGAAGGATGGACAGACAATGGAGCAACAGGTACCACCACCAAGAGGGATGATTCCAGAAGTGCAAGACACCTCTCTGCCCAGAGACAAGAGGTGAAACCAAGCCTGCCTGCAGGACAAGTGCCCCTCAGCTGTGGAGCTGGAGACAACTGCCCCCAACACCTCAACACCTATTAGAGCCCTCGAGGCCGCATGACAGCCAGTGTGCCATGTGCCAAGAGCACCCCCGGGGGCCAGGGCCGTACCTGTCACCAACACACTGATATTTCTGCAGCAAATCTTATGAGTACTCACACTAACGGAGACTTAAGAAGAGAAACAGCCTCATGTCAGCTCAGGTTTTCCCACTGAATGAGGTTCAGCGTGTGCTCGGTTTCAGAGCTGCTGTGCTATGTTTAACTGCTTACGCAGAGTTTTGGGTCCTTTCTCTCTGCCTTTCTTTCTATGATAAAGGAGGTGAAGTGTGGCCAGATAATGTCCACGATGTTGCCTTGAATCAGAAACTCTCCATCCTTCAGGGGTCTGGACCATTTCAACTGAAGACTGAGATTGCAAAGTAACTGTTAAAAAAACTAATACAAATGGTTACCACTTGCAACTACTTAGCTCAAGATTTCTTATACTGCATGATCAAAAAAAATGTTTTTTGGATGCTGAGACTGATGTAAGACTTCAACTCTCATCTATAATCCCTAATTTGAAGCATATGAGTTCAGCAAAACAGCTTTACAGTTCTCATGGTTTAACTTTCTAAACAAAGTGTTTAACTTCATAAAAATTGTGAACTTATAAAAAATTTATATTAATAAAGCACAGCTTTTATGTTTTAATACAAATCTTAAATGCAAGGGCATTTGAATCTTAAAAGGTGCTCAACAAATTCAACATCCATTTCTAATAAAAACACTTTAAGATAAGAATAAACAGACATGGCAGAGTACTCAAAAACAGAAGCTAACAGCAGAGACTAGTTAAACACTAGATACTCTATTTTTTGCTGTTGTAATAATGCATGAATGACTACAGCTGTTCTGATAACATCTGGCTACTGAGATAAGAGCTGAAACCCCAACAGAAGCTTAGTGCACTGGGAAGGAAGAGACAAAAATTATTATCATGCACTAGGAAGATCCATAACCATTAATTAAAAATGTATTACAATATGAGCTAAAAAATAATCAATGGAGCTGTGTGAAGCGGCCAGGCACAAGAAAATATATAGAAATTAGTACCTTACATGCCAGTAATAATCCCTTAGAAAAGATAATGAAAAAGGAGGCTCATTAATGCCACCAAATAGAACACATCTGTGAACTGTCTTAAAGGCAATGCGTGTGGCCTATGTAAAGAAAATGACACACCTCTTTCTGAGAGAAAAGGTCATAATAAAGAAAACATCTGTAAAGACTACATTCGATATTAAAATATTCTCATATGATTTTATGGGTTTAACGGCATCCCAGTTACAATCCCCAAAATAACATTTTACACCTGAAGTAATTCAAAAGTTCATCTAGAAAGACTGTCCAAGAAGGCACGTGAGGCCTGGTCCCCCAGAGACGAGAGCCAGCTGGAGCACGCACTAGGGTAAACGACAGGCACAGAGCGCCGAGGCACGACAGCTGCTCCAGGACAGGGAGACAGGCACAGCCAGCCCTGCACGCTGCCAGGGTCACTGACCCGCAGCACCGGCCCCCACACGCCTGGGGTGGCTCACGCGGGTGAACGCGGTCCACACGGGGCTGCAGCAGGTCCACACCACAGTCCTCTCACCTCAGACTTGACACCAAAACCCAGACTTCCAACTTGTCTTGAAAAACCCCAAGAGCTGGCCCTGCGGAGCCACATCCCTCATTGCAACCATGATTGTACCCCCGGGTCACGGCCATGCTGTTTACAGGTACCTGCTGGGCCCCAGGTCCCTGAAATGCCACCCACAGATTAGAGAGTTCACTTTGGAATGAAATCTAGAACAGCACACTTCAGCAAGAGCAAAGATGTTCTACACTCATACGTCAATGGCTCCACATCATAAAAAGGATTTCATGACAACAAAGTCTTGTGACTCTCAGAAAAGAAACCTAATCAAAATCAAAGCCAAGAGCCAGGTGGGAGTGCTCTGGCAGCAAGTGGGCCCTGCAGGGGCTGCTGCTGGGAGGACTTTGTAAACAGACTTTACCGTGTCCCCACCAAACACTGCACGTGCATTGATTCCACTCCACGGAGACACTCACACATGTGTGAAAAGCCATGTGTGTCCAGCTGCACATTTTAGCACTTTATAAAAGATATAAAACTGAAAATATGTTTACACACCATTTCCTTTAACAACAACCAATTTTTCACATATGACTTATGTAGTTTTCATTTCGGGGAATTAAATCTTTCCCAAAAGCATCCTCCAGAAAAGTTTTATAGCCAGGATGAGGTGACAAATTAATCTCAAATGACTAAGAAAACCGAAAAGACCTCACAGCTCCATGGGAAGGGGTTGTGAGGGGCCAGACAGACAGCACTTGGGGATACGGTCCCGTACTCTTGAACAGAAAGAACTAGGGATGTTGGAAGGGAGAAGTGAGCTCCACTCTGGGTGTCTGGGGTAGGTGGAGCAAGGAGAGAGGTCTGGGCGTCCCACATCATAGGTGAGGGGTGTCAGGAGACTTTGGGGATGCTGGGCAGAGGGGATGGCAGGTGGGAGATCACAGCAGCTCCGAGGTAAGTTCAAGTCCGTGTGTGAGAGTGGACACAAAGTGTGGATGCCACTCCCTCCAGGAAGACCTCCACCCTTGCAGCAGTACCATGGACCTCCTACCACAGGGAAGGGCTAAGTCCACCACACTCTAGATACGTTCCCAGAACCAGGCAGGGGTGAGCCCCGTGGCCAGCACCAGATCAGCAAGATGCTCTGTGAAGGACGGAATGTGGTGCAAGGAAGGGTCTGTGTGTTCACTGATGGAGCCCAACATCGACAATGTTAGCTGGCACTTTCAACGTCTTTTTGCACAAGTGGAAAATGAAAATCCACTGAAAATTAACTGAGCATGGAAAAGATCTGTCACAAGAAATACATAATACTATATGTAGACTGTGGTTACCACTGCATGTTTTAAAAACCAGAATATAAGAAAAAAGACCAGAATAAAATACATCAAATTTTAATAATATTTGTAACAGGTACTGGGATTATGAGCGTTCATTTATTCTCCAAAGATTCACCACTATACATATATGGTCATATATTTCAAAAGGAAAAGAAAAAAGTTTAAAAAAAACAAAAACAAAGAACAGGAAAGTAGGAGATACTGTCTCCCCCAAAATCGGGAGTCACAATCACTTGAGCATTTTCAGGCTCCCACGTTCAAATAGATGGAAAGTGACATTTATTTACTTACACGCGGCTTATCAACCCCACGGTGTTGGCACAACTGAGACAAGCACGATCCCCCAGACTACCTATGACAAAAACAAAGAAAAAACAAGAAAATAAGTCTCAAGCCAGGCGCTTTATACTGATATCGTCTTTTAGAGTCTGAAAGAGTGCTGATTTCCTTTGTAGAGTAAGTTTCTGGAAGCCTGTTCTGAGTGTTGGAAGGTTTCAGACTGTTGCTAAGTGAAGGGTCTGCCTCAGTTAGCAATATAGTGTCTCAGGGTACCCCTTGGGAAGAAGGGGAGCCTGAGGTAGGGCTGGCTCCATGCACCCCAAGTGTGGGCACTGGACTGCATCAGCGGAGGGTCTGGGGAGCATGGGCCTGTGGATCTCCCTGGGTGAGACCACTCCCATTTGCTCCAGCTGGCTCTGGTGGGCAGAGGCCAGGGTGCATATAACCCCCAATGCACAGACAGCCCCACAGAGCAAGCAAGGGCCCCACCCCAATGACCCAATGCCCTCCCTGCCCACATGAGGGGGTGAAGGCAATGAGAATTACTGGAAAAATAAAGCCAAGAGTGAGCCATTTCTTGGATAAACAATATTAACAAGTGTATGCATATTTTTAGGTTTTTGATGTATTCTGACACTTTCCCTAACTCATTCTACTTTCCAAAAGCATAAATTCAGAGTTCACTCACATGACCAATATTCAGGCCTACTTGTGATCAAACTTGGTGCTGGGGCAGCTTGTGGAAGGGACAAGACAGATATTGGGGGTGGCGGGGCCACAGGTGCCATCCCAACAGGGTGTCAGGCAGCTTGAGGAACTAGGGGGGTGTCAGGCAGCAAGCCTGGAAAAGCAGGATGGCATCATATAAGACTCTTCAGGCAGCAGGAGTGCCCACAGCAGGTTTGAGTTGCTGAGAGCTCACTCTGGGAGCCCGTGTGAAAAGGGAGGAGAGAAGACGGACAGGGCAGGGGACAGGTGCCAACTCCTGGACACCCTTGGAGCAAGCCAGGCAGGGTAGACCCAAGCTGCTCCCAGTGGACCTTCTGGGGATAAGGACTTCCACTTGTCACTACGTAATTCAATAGGAGGCCAGTGTCATCATGGGTAACTCTCACATCCTGTGCAGAAGGCTATTCCCATCAAACACTAAATTTGAGATCTTGTAATACAGGTGACAGCCTGGTTTTAAGTTGGGAGCTGGGCTCCTGAGTGTTCAGTCACCATGGTTTATAAAGTAATCTTTTATGTTTCAAATGTCACATTCTCAGTTAAAATTAAAAAGCAACTGGCAAAGAGCACACCTGGCCCTTCTCACTCCAGCTGAGGACCTGCCCACATTGTCTCCCAAATAGAAGCCTTCCCCGACCTGTGCCTGTCCCCTCCACCCCTGCCCTGGGCCAGCCCCTCACCTCAAGAACTTTGATCAGAAATGGCTCCCTGCCCCATGTACTCCCCCCACCCCCAGCAAGCAGACAAGCTGTCACAGCTCCCAGAGCTCCCTGGCCTGCCCCCCATCTCTAGGCTGCGTGAACTCACATCCCCTCTGTTCTACATGCTCTCCTCACTCTGAAGGCTTCTGCCCCCAGACCTCCCAGGAAAGCCCCCGGCGGGGCTTCAGGCTCTGTCCTACCCCCTCCGCCAAACAGATGTGGGCCAAGGGCCACTCCCTCTTTCTGGAAGCCCTTTTTCTGGTCTTTTTTCCAACAACCAATTCATCTCCCCCATTGCGACACCAACTGGGTGTCCTACAATTCAATTCTGACTCTCTCGGGCATGAATGCAGACCCACAGGTTAAGAGCTCTGGCCCACAAGACTGAGACACCAGTTGCAAGTAGGGTCCCCAGGCTACCCACACTTTGGCCAACTACAAATTTGGGGGTTCCCATGACACCCTCAGTTTTGATAATTTCTGGAATAACACAGAACTCAGGAAAGTGCTCTACTTACTATTACAGTTTATCATAAAGGATACAGACGAACAGCCAGACGAAGAGGCACATAGCACGAGGTCCGGAAGAGTCCTGAGTGTAGGAGCCTCTGTCCCCGTGGGGTCGGCATGCGCCACCAACCCAGAAGTTCCCCAAGCCTCCCTGTTCAAGAGTTTTTATCTTCATTACCTAGGCGTGATTGAATATAACCTTGGCCACTGGCGAGCCAACTCAGTCTCCAGATGCCCTCCCCTCCCTGGAGGCTGAGCGTGGGGCTGGAAGGTCCAACCTTACAATCACAGGTTCTGCCTTAGCATGAACTCAGGTATGAGGAAAAGGGGCTCGTTGCAAAGAACAAAAGACATTCCTATCACTCGAGAAATAGGAAGGGTTTTTAGGAGCTCAGCCAAGAGCTGGGGACCAGGGACAGAGACCAAATACGTTTCTTTGTATCCCACACCTTTCTTTATCTAGCTTCCAGGAGACCACACTCTCCAGGTTCTCCCCCAAGCTGCTCCTGGCAGGTTCCTCTCTACCACTCCTCCAGATCCTCCCCAGGCACTCTGTACCTGAATACCTGCGGGTACATGAGACCCAGAGGTCCAATGGCACCTCACATTCAAGAGTTCCAAGAACTCCTGGACTCTCCCAGCCTGCTCCTCCTCAAGTCCTCCTGTCTGTCTGCTCTCACACCCGGTCCTTGATGAATCTGGTCAGCCCACCTCTACAGAGCTCTAGCCCACTCCTAAGTATGTGCCCCACAGAGCAACTTCCTCCTAAAGAGCACGGTGTGGAGAGGCGGAAAAGAGTAATCCAGAGCAGAGACCTGCAGTCACACCTCAGGCAGGTGAGCAAGGTCAACGTCGACTGTGATAAATCACATTGCAAGCAGGCACCCTAGACAGGATGTGATAAGGACACTTCATCTCTGTGGTCTTCCCTACAAAACCCATAACCATGAGAAAAACATCAGAGAAATCCCAGTAGAGGGGCATCCTACAACATATCTGACCAGTCCTCCTCAAAACTCTCAAGGGAAATCTGAGAAATTGTCACCACCAAGAGGGAACTAAAGTGAAATAGAGACTAAATGTAACGTGGTGTCCTGGATGGGGTCCAGGGACCTGGGACAAAAAAAGGACATCAGAATAAAGTGCATGCAGATAAAAGAAAAGTACATAACAGAAAAAGAGATCAGAGTGGTGTACGGGACAGAAAAAAGGAAATCCGAATACAGCATGGGCCTCAGCTAACAACATCAGGCAGCACTGGCTCACCGCCTGTGACAATGAGCCACACTTAAGCAAGATGTTAATAAAAGGGGAAACGTGCACTAGATAAGGGCCGCCGTGCCCAGCCAGCCAGGAGTGTCATTTCTGAGGGTTCAGGGACCTGCTCCCTACTGTCCCTGGGTCCTGCAGGCTCTGGATTCTCTGTTGGTCCTACAGCAAACCCACTCTCTGCCCTTTATGTCTGTGTAATAAAGAACAGTGATAACTTCAGGAAACATTTGTGTTCCTGGAATGATACAACCACAAAGCAAATTCAGTTAATTTCTCACCCATAAACATGCTACAGAAAAGTGAAGGGGCCAAAGTACTATTATCACCACCCTTAACAGGCAAGGGATACAGAGAGAGCTCTGACAGCAGAGGGAAAGGCTAAAAGCTGGACCGGACACCCAACAGTTGACACACAGTCAGTTCTTGCTGCTCAAATCCTTTTCCACAGCTCCAAAGGTCTAAGCAGCCAACCAGCCATTATTGCTAAAAATTAGAAGAATCATGGTTCTTAGAATGCCTTTGCAAACTGTAAAGCATCTTGAAGTATATCATTTTACTTGAATCTCTCAATCTCAAGGGCAAGTTTTATCTTTACTTGGATCTTAAAAATAAGGAACAAGCTCAGAAAGGTTAATCTAAAAAGAGAAAAATAGAGAGAGGGAGTGAGGGAGAGTGCCACAAGACTACTCGTGGACTCCTAAGGGCCCGAAGTTTATGTCACAGCTAGGGTCACCGACGCTCCAGGTACAACGGGATCTGCCCCAGGCCATGCACCGCAACACCTGGGGGCTCTCTATGGAGGCCCGATAACAGCATAAGGGAATCAGCCCCACAGACGTCTTGCCAGCCCGCAGGGCCTGCTCGCCAGCGTCTGCCAGCCCCCGGCCGTCTCATCTCAGGAGCCCTCGTGAGTGGGCGCCACGTCCCACCCACCTCAACCACGAGAGGAGCGCCGAGACCATCCTAGGGCGGACCGTCAGAACTTTCCCCGCTCACGACGCAGCGGCCAGCAGGCGGGCGACTAAGGTCACAGCGCGCGTGAGCCACGGGCGCCGCCCGCGCCGGCCGCCCCGCGCGCACTGCCCGCACGGCCCGGACGCTCACCACGCCCCGGCAGCGGGCCGGTCAGGGCGGGGTGCAGGGCAGGGCTGCCCAAGGTCCCTGCTGGGCGTTGCCCCGGCCCGGCGTGACCCCAGCCCCGGGCCGCGTCCGAGCACCCCGACCCGCCCCGGGGGCGCCGCAGGGCTGCCGGGCCGACGCCCTCTCCGCTCCGCCCGTCCTGGCCCCGGCTCCCTGTCCCCTGGGCCCTGCACCCCCGGCCCCTGTTGTCCCCACACCGACCCTGGCCACAGTCCTCCCCCGGCTCCAAGCCCCGACCCCGGCCCCGTCCCCCGGCCCTTCTCCCCTGGCCACCAGCCCACCTCCCCGGCGCCGGCCCCGCGCCGTCGGCAGAGCGCGGGCGGCTTACCCCTCGGGGCGGCGGCGCGGGGCGGCGGGAGGCGGGCGGGCCCACGGCCGCGGCAGCTCCTCAGTAAGATGGACGCCATGTGCCCGGCCGCGGAGACCGCTCCGACCTCCTGCTGCCTCCTCCTCCTCTGCGGCGGCCGCGGCTCCTCGCCGGTCCGGCGGCGCCTGGGCCCCCGCGTGGACGGTTGAGGGCGGCGGTTGGCTCCCAGCGACAGGCGCTCAACTCAAGGGCCCGGCACCGGCGGCGGCCATGCCCCGGCACGGACGTCCGGCGTTACAGGGCGGGGCGGCCGGGCCGCCGCTCCCATTGGGCCCCTCGGGCGCCCGCCGCCGGCCAGCTGAGGGGCGGGCACTGCGGCCGACTACCGGTCCCGGCGTGCCCCGCGGCGGCCTCGCCCGCCGGACTTGCGCGGCTGCGAACTACAAGTCCCGGCGAGCACCGGGCGACCTGACCCTGCGGCGTGCTGTATCCTGGTTTCCGTCGCACCTCCCGCCGCCCGACCCCGGCGCGACGGCCGCGCACGCTGAGGGAGCCGGCGGCGCATGCGTGGCGGGTCTTCGCGCGTCCGAGCGGCGGCTGCGGTATGCAACGGAGCGGGAGCAGGCCCGGCACCGATGGGCGGAAAACGGCTCCGGGGACGTTTTGGGGAGGGTCCCTCGGGGTCCAGGGCGGTGCCCCCAACACAGATCCTCCCTCGCCCGCGCCTCGCCCCCTCGCCCTCCTGCGCTGGCCTGCCCCACCCCCAGTCCGCGAGGGGGACGCGGGGACCCGGCTCGGGGCCTCCGGGATTCCCCCCTGGGCTGGGCCGAGCCCGCGGGTCCGCCCCGCCGAGCGCTCAAGCACCTGCTCGCAGAAGCCTCTCCCCCGAGCCGGGAGGGAGAAACCAGGCAGCCGTGACCTTTGAGCCCCTCCCTTCCCTTCTCTAAGATGGGGTCACATTCGCGACGGGCGTGGGAGGGTCGATGAAGTGATGCGGGGAGAGCAGGCTGGGGTAAAGGTGGGGATCGGCGGCTCCTGAGGTCCACTCCCACCAGCCTGCACCCCAACCCAGTGGCGCCAGGCCCTTCCCCGGCCTCGCCACGCCGCTTCCCACCTCCCAACCTTTGTTCCTCTCAGGCCTCTGCCTAGAAGGTCTTTTCCATCCTTTTCGCCCCATCTGCCTGTCTTGTTGACTGATGTAATCCCAGGGCACCTCTTGGTGAGGTTCCTGCAGCACACACTCAGTGCATATGTGTTCTCCGTGCAGGAGCAGGTGCAGGAGTTCCTGATCCCGTCAGGCTCCCCCATCACTCGACCCTCACCATCTGGAAGAAGTAGCCTGCCTGGAGTGGTTTTCCTGAACCCTGAACCAGAATTGCCAGTTGCTGGACCGGGATGGGCCTGGAGTCCCCATCTCAGGTGGGAGAAGGTGGCTCTGGTTAGTGCAGGGCCCTTTGGAGATGACATGAAGTGCCTGTATTGGGACTGGGCAGTGAGCGCATTAGACGTCAAATGTAGAGTTAATCTAAGCACACATATGCACATATGCATGAAATCCAGGCCTCCACTGCCGACAAATCATAAAGCCAGGCTTCTTTCTTACCTATCCCCTAGGAGTCAAAGGGGGTATAAGGAAAGACAGTCCTCGTTGCCCCAACCAGGTTAGGCCTGTACCAGGGCAGACAGGCAGTCAGGGTCAGACAGGACTGGGCTTTTAATGCCCAAAGTGTAGGAATATGTCCTAGTACTAGTAGCTGACATTGGCCCTGAGCTCCCAAGGACTGTCCCAAAGCCATCCAGGGGCAGGGAGGGAGGCCCCACAGAGCGGGCAAGAAAGCTGATCCCTGACAATGCTCACCGGAGATGGGGCTGAGCAGGAGGTGGTGATCAACTGAAAGGCAAGAGTGTCTTTGCAGGACTTTGAAGGACACCGGGAGGCCCCACCCGCCTTTGTATTGCCCAAGGAGCTGGGTGTGAGGAAGTGTACAACATTGCTCACCAGCCCTTGGGATGACTCACCCCTGGCCCAGCCAGGTGGGGTGGTGTAGGGGCACTAGCTGGTGTGCCCCCTTTAAAACCATGTGTCCTTGAGGCTCCTGTCTGGGCTATGTGCCAGCACTAACGATGATAACAGTCCTGGGCTTGGCCAACCCAGCTGCTTTCTCATGGAATAGTTAGCACAAAGACCCTCGAGGTCTGAGGAAACACAGAGGCCCTCCAGTTGGGCGGGGGGAGGGATGTCTCTGGTCCTGGGAATGCAGGTCATAGACGGATGATCCCCCTTGGCAAGCACACAGCCTTTGTTCCTCTGCCTACTTAAACAAGCTTCTCTTGGGGGGCAGTAGCCGTGCACAGATCTATGTCCAGCTGGCTGCCCCGGGACTCTCTCCCTGTACGTAAGTCCCAATAAATCTGCACGTCTTGCCTGCTGTCTCTGGGTCATTTCTTCCGTCTCTTGGTACGGTACCCTGCTGCCTTAGCCCAGCTGGGCATGTGGACCTACAAGTGGGAGAAAGGAGCCAACAATAGGATCTCCATAGAGGGGTTGGTGCTGTGTTGGGGACTTTTGGGCACCATGTGTGATGCTCTCTGCAGCCCAGGAAGGGTGGGGTGTTAGAAAAATTCATTTTTAAACTGTCAAAATAGCTTTATTGGGTTTTCTGATTATTTAAAGAACATGTGCTTGGTGTAGCCATTTCAAGTTTATAAAAATAAGTGTAAAGAAGCAAGTAGAAGTCCTGCATCTCGAATCCTTAATGCCAAATGAATGGCTGCCTTCCTGTCCTGCATCTCTTCGTGCAGCAGTCCAAGTGCACAGAATCATGGCGTAGCGGGTATGTTTTAATGTCATGGATTCTTTTTGCTGTTTTCTTTCTCTCTTTTCTCTTATTTTGGGGGATCCCTTTTCCTCTTCCCTATGCTCCCCACAAATCATACATAACCTTCCATAGTCGCTCTGCGTTTATACAAGTGGCAGAGTCAAGAGAAATAGGGTGGGATGTCCAGGCAGCAGGAGTGCCCCAGTTAGGGAGCTTAGAGAATCAGGTTAGGGATGAGGTTATGGGTGAGATTAGGGACTGGGTTAGGGGGTCAGGTTAGAGGTCAGGGTACCAGAGGAAAACTTGGCAGGGCTGTGTGGTGTACTCCGGCCATGCTCAGGTACAGGGCAGGCAGAGTTAGATCTGACCAGGGTGGGATTTTGCCCAGAAGTGTGATGAAAGAAGAGAGGAACAGTGGAGTCCAAGTGTGTGCAAGAGAGGAAAGGAGAAGGAGGTAGGGGCATCTTGGGACAGTGAAAGGTGGCACAATCACTGGCCTGTATGGCCTGCTGGGCCTGAAGGGAGTTTGGAGTCAGGTACCAGAGCAAGCAAGCTGGCAAGAGAGGGATGCTCACAGCAGGGGTGGTGGGTGGCTTGCACTTACTGGCCAGGCAAGGGCGAGGGTGTGAGCCCAGAAGACCCTAAGGTGAGGCTGGAGGGCAAGGTCCTCGCAGCAGATGGGCCAGGATGCCTTTGAGCACCTATGGGGGAAGGCGTGCTTTCCTCTAGCTGGAAGCAGCCTTAGCCAGGCATATGCAGCGGGAGGAGCCGGGGTTGGCCTCCAGCCCTCTCTCCCCGCATTGCGACAACCTGTGTGCCCGAGGTGGTGGCCCTGGGCTGGGACGCGAGAGGGATGTGCCTTTGGATCTTGAAAACCCAAGAATGGTGTCTGTGGGACTGAGGTTGAACCTACTGGCTCCCCACAGCAACACCCATTCTCTCTTTACCTTTTTATAACAGAACCCTGGTTTTACTGGGGTTACTGGAAAAAACACTCTATTCACTAGCCTCTCTTGGAGCTAAAACTGGGACTTAAGGGGAAAGGTCTTTACAGAAAAGATGGCCCCTTGACCCTTCTGTTTTCTTCTGCCTGCCAAGCACTGTGGGTGATGGAATGGAAAGAAAGGAGCCTGGACTGCCAACCTCGGACTTGTTTTACATAAGAGCAAGAAAACATCTCTCTTTTCTCAGCCATTGTTATTTGAAGGGGTTTCTGTATATAAAGCTGAACTTAATCATTACAAATTCAAGGACAGACCCTTAGAAGCTGGATTGCTGGGTCAGCATTACTGCAAATGTATATTTTTGTAAACCTGTAGAATTAAAATTTTAGTTTTAAAATTAAAATT